>NC_081755.1:30301320-30634504 GCF_963082965.1 Carassius carassius | reverse complement strand
CACACGTTTCCTGAAAGACTCACAATTCACCACCTAACAGACTAGGGTGAATTCATTATGTACATAAACATCAATTTGGAATGAATATACAAAAAAGTACATGGGTGGCATGGCAGGATTTTGAACAGCCTGAATTGTGTTCACACACTCACAGAAAACAACACGTTTCAATTTTAAAGATGTGGCATGATGCGACACTGCTTTCCTTTTCATCTACTGTGCGACCCCCTTCACACTGACCCTGGGTAATCCTTTCTGAGCCCTTCATATCAAGGCAAGCGAAAATGCAATTGCTCTTGTGTTAAATCCGAAAATGGCCAGTATAAAGACTCTACAGCCTTTGACATCCATCGAAATGAGGCACACTCATCTGAAGCACATGCTTACCAAAATCAGAGTTGTCTCTCTTGTCGAAAAAGAGCTTGTTGCCCACACGCTGGACGATGATATCCCAGGAGTTGACTGAGCGTGTGCAGCACATCAGAGTTGCCAGGATGGCATCTGTGGCAAACACATTGCCCTGGGTTTTTGCCAACTGTGAATGTCATTTTCAGAACAAAATACATTAGCATTGCCACTTATAATTGAAAAAAAGAAATATAAGATTGTCTGAAGTGATCATGTGTGAGTGTGCTTTGGAGTACCTTGCGGATCACGGGGTCATCAGTGGTGGTAACGGTGTGGAAGACCCTCTTGATGCTCTTGAGTGGTTTTTCGTTGCGTGTGGTGACGCGATCGAAAGCCTTGTCGTAGTGCTCAAGAGCGCCACAGCACTCACTGAGGAAAAAAAAAACTCATTGAAGGACTCCCTCGAGAGCAACACGCTCACACAAAATGATCTGTCAGTGACCTGATTAACGTCAGAGTGCTTACATGTCAGCCGGGTCGGCCACATCCATGTATCTCATTTTCATGAGCCTGGGGAAGTCCATCTCCTCCTTCACCTCCCAGTCACTGCGCACCTCCACAGAGGAGTCCCTGGGCTTGAGCTGGGTCTGAACTCACGGGAGAAGAGTCCGAATCAATTTAGCCAATGAAGGAGTAGCAAAGGGAAAAGCACTGAGTTTGTTACCTAGCTGAAACTGAAATTCAATACTAAAACTATGGGCAGGCAATATGACTAAAACCTTATACGTCAAAGGGAAGCATTTAATTTCATGATAACTAGCACAATATAGTAATCTGTGCTTGAATTATGTTGTTACAACATCTAATAGTTTTGGTTAGACTTTACTGGTGTCCTTGTTACAGTGTAATTATACATTTAAGTACAGAGTAATATTAATTAACTATATTTACTTTAGGGTTAGGATTTGGTTTAGGGTTACTTGCATGTAATAATGCATAATGTAGTATTATTATTATAGTAAGTACATGCAACATGTGTAACAAGGACACCTTAATATAAAGTGTTATCAAATTCTTCGGATAAATTTCATTATTAAAATTGGAAATTGGCACAAAAACACATTAGTCTTAGTCTAACAAAGGCAAAAATAAAAAAAAGCGGGGGGGGGGGGGGGGGGTTACGTTTATTCAAAACAAATAGTAATAAAATAAGACCAAAAAATTGTACGAACCAGTGTTAATTTTGTAAGCTTTTTCATTTCAAGTTTTAATCTATGTAAACCTGAAGTATTTTAGTCTAGTTTTAGTTAATGAAAACTTGACATTTGAGCAATAAGATTATTCTTAATTAACCATACAGCAGTATTAATTTTGGCATCCATTTTTTATTTGGTCTTAATTTTACTCAAATGTACATTTTAGCTATCATATTCAGGAAAACTTGTCCTGTTTTTGTTTATTCAATAAAAATAAGCATTTTAGTCAGGTTTCAAATACTTCAACTGCTAATATTTTTTTCTCTCTCAAAATTATAATTGTAATGATTGTTCTCATTTGAGAAATTTATTTAATTTTTGCATTTCAGGTATTGCAGTTTCATCACAAATCAATAGGATCTGGACAAACACATGGTGTATTTTGCCTCATCTAGTGTACTTATTTATTATAAACTTTTTATTATATAAATCAATACCAAAGACTTATGAAATCTCTCTGTCTACATTATAAAAACAAATGAAACAAAAAAATTACAACATTAGAATTCCAAGTTATTCCAAAATTGAAATAGTCAATTTCTCTATTAAAACAACAGAGGTCTAGTGAGTGCATTTGAGTCTTCATTTTAGTCAATTATTTTGCACATTTATGTATTAGTTATCGTTTATTGACCTTATTGTCATCTCGTCTTAGTCATGGGAAAAAAGCTAGTCAACAAACATTTTTCATTGACTAAATTAACACTAGTACCAACAGAAGCTAATTACGAACAACAGAACAAAGATGCAAATAAAATAGTAATTTTAGGTTTACATGAAATTTTAGCTATTAGAAACATGAAATTCTTCAGAAATAAATTAATCAAATGTTAAAACAAAACAGCATTGTTTTCTTTGTATGAATCTAAATATAGATGGGGGGTGAATGAAAAGTCAAATGCTGAAAGGCGACGATGGTAAAACACGACTGGTAGTAAAGTGTGCAAAATATTTAAGACTGCGATAAGAAAATGAAAGTGGAGGTGAAATGCTGTGGTGCTGGAGATCAAAGAAAAGATGAAAAGAGATGAAACAGATGAATTCAATACCTGTGACTTCTGATCCCACTTCTGCCGAACTCCAAACTGCTTCTGGAATTTCTTCTGCAAGCGCATACGGTCCCTATCCCCAGAAACATAAGGGTGAGTGCATGTTGACAGGTCACAGCTAATGGCGCTTTTCCACTACACAGTACCAGCTCACCTCGACTCTGCTCTGTTTGGTTTTCCACTGTGTAAAAGTTGTACCTGTACCGGCTTCCAGGTACTTTTTTTCGTACCACCTCCGGCGAGGTTCCAAGCGAGCTGAGGCGATACTATAATGTGACGTGAAAACACAGCAGACTGCTGATTGGTCAGAGAGAATCGTCACTATTCACTGCGTCATCATTACACGCGCCAGCAATAGTATCCAGATAGTATCCAGAATAACCCCACCATTTTTAAAAAGTTTGGCCAGAGATTGCGTGATATATCCAATATATCCCGAGGATCAAAAACAACATGCACTCGATTTCCTCCATTGTCCTGTGTGTGTGGGTAGCGGGTGTGTGTCGCGTAGAAGATTACGTCACGGCAGTTTCCTGCAGCGTGGCTATGACAACCAGGTACTATTGTGGAGGTACTATCTGCAATGGAAAACGGAGCGAAAAGCGAGCCGAGTCGAGCTGGTACTCGTAATGGAAAAGCGCCATAAATGTTTTAGTGTTTTTTTTCCCCCTACTGGTTAAGCAGAACTCACCTTTCCTTCTGCTTGGCGCTCTTAGGCAGGGTCTGCATGTTGAACTGAGTAAGGGTCCTGCGATCTTTGTCTCTCCGAAGATTCCTCTGTAGAAGAAAAGCACAGAATATGATAAAGACTTAAAAATGCGAGAAGAGGGAGGTTATAGTAAGAGAGTAATAATGTAAATTTTCAGAAACCCACCTGAGCGAACCGCATACGGTTCTTCTGATAGGCCGTCTTCTGAGTCTTAGCAGTGTCCACCAACTGGAAGCTGGTCTCGTCCTCCTCATGGAAATAAGCATACTGACTGCCGCCTCCGAACTGAGAGGAGTATTTATCTAAAAAGAGCAGAGAACAACCATTCTGACCGATAAGAGACTTTAGCAAAAAAAAAGAAAGGTCCCAAAAGAGCAACTGCTGTTGGGTGAACACATATAAAAATAAATGTGCCAACACTCACTTGTGTATCTCTTATCCTGGTACGTTGCACCAGTCCAGTCTGCTACCTGTATACAAAAATAATAGCAATTCACTTTCTGGAGGAAAAAATACAATTATGATCTTCCACCTTTCACAGTTATACAAAATAACAGGATTGAGCAGGGAATATTAAAGAGAATTCACCTTTCCCAGTCGGTCTCCTTTACTGAAAGGCTGGTAGGGCATGTCTTTAAACTTCTCAGGAACAGCACAAGGACCCCATCCTGACGGGTTGTCCTGGATCACAGGTGCATGGAACTTTGCCATTGCCTAACAAAATGTACATAATTAGCAGTATAAAATAAGGCACCACTTAAGAACACTTCTATATGTTATATTTTATAAATATACTTCTATATATTTCTGTACTTTGTCTCTTGAAACAGAGCACTGGCTTTAAAAGAAACATTACCAGCATAACCAGTATAAGTAAATTTTAAGTAGATTAAAAAAATTAAAAATTAAGTAAATTACAATGCAAGTAAAATTGTTGTATAGCAGCATGAGAAATATATATATATATAAAGCTGGTTCCGGACACAAGACTAGGCCTGTTGCAATGATCAATATATGTACATGACCTCAATCATTTTTGGTGCTGCAACATATCGGCCATTATATTTACTTAAATATTAATGTCACCATGTTTTGTACATTCCACTTGCGCCCATGTTTTCTGCAGCTTCTCGTACATAACGTGGTGTAGTCATGAGGAGCTAGTTCAAACAAAAGAAAAGTGCGTCTACAAAAAAAAAAAAAAGGTTTCATCTACAGATATGGTCTTGTTTAGTGATCTGTACCTTTATGCACACAGACATCTGACTGCTAAGAAGTGATTGTGTTTTTCAGCAATAGTGTGCACCCTTCATTCACAGAGAAAACAAGATCAGGGAAACATCTGTAGATGGAAATTATCTTTGTGAATTTTTTTTTTTTGTTAGAAAATGTTTATTTGCTATCTATTCAGGTTTTTTAGGATATCTAATATTTTGATAACTTCATTTCCATGATCTAAATATTCTTAACTTAAGTTTGTTGTCATTTGGAAGTTTGTAGGCCTTCTTGCATTATTATGCGGTTACATTATGATTAACGTTATATATTTAGTAGCATAAAATGACACTAATATCGCTTATCGCAATTATTTCTGGGGCAACATATCGCACAAGAAAGAGTTGTTATCGTGACAGACCTAAATACGATCTGAAGCTTTGTTCTCAATGATCAGCAAGTTTTCTGTAAAATCGAAATACAACACGAAAATAATGTTATTGAATACACTGGATATAAATAATACACAGCGCTTGGAATGAGCAGGGCTTCGGATGCTCTCTCCTCTTATCAGTGAAGCCACTGTGCAGCGACGTTAGCATTTCTACGACATCCTCCACGATGAAAAGACTCAACGCATTAGCGAAGTCACACACAAGAACCCTTCCCTCTCCCAATGACTTTTTCTTCTTCTTTACATTGTAAAAGTCATATGTTATTACTCTACAAGAGTCGTTGACACGATGTCAACATAAGTTTGACTGATAACCAGCAGCGCGGAAGGACTGAGCGCGTTAAATCCATGGTAAAATCAGCTGATGCATTGAGCAGCGCACATCTCATTATACGGGAACTGACTGATCTCAGTTATTTTCCGTGAGCTTCGGTTTCTAGCCTTCGCTCTTGACTGTTATAATACACTATCTGAGATCATATCACGTAAAACATACCTTTACTGGAGTACAATTTCGTATTGATTCAAGGAGGCACGCTTACTTCCAGACGGTGCGGTGAGAGGCCTGCCGTAAAGGAACGCGTCACTACAAATTTACGACACTTCACAAATAAAATAAAAGTCTCCCGTATTTGCGGATATCTACGGAGCCCCGCACGTCACCTGAAGGAAGGAGAAAAAAAATAAATCCGTGGCGACGGTTTTATTGAATATTATTATGTGGAATAGGTTTACAGCAAAGTGTCTTAAGTGATTCTTTATCATCGATGTGGAATACAAAGATTTAATATTTAATAAGAAAGATGTGCATCAAAATCGGTGTTCAATTTGTGATTATCTTATAATAGCACTTATTGTACAATTATTATATTGTACAATAAACCGGCCATTGTGACTGACTCTGGAGTCATTTTTTCCTCTTTTGTAAGTCGTTTTGGATAAAAGCTTCTTATGCATAACCTGTATAATAATAGCCTAAATAATAATGATAAAAAATCATATAAAAAGTTATTTTTATAATTTTACTTTATAGGCTAAATAAATGAGTACACTTAAGACAGTAAAATGTTTGTCATAAAATAATTAATGAATGCTTTATTTTTAAATAACCTTTGACAGTTTTGGAAATGCTTGTGTACAATTCTTTCTTAACATGAAGCCTTATTTTTGTGATTTTATTAAGCTCCACCCACCCCACCCGTTACATGCAAGCTTCACTGTTAATGTTATTATTAAATAATTAGGCAAAAAATAACATTGCATTCAGTTAGAGAGAAAAGGAATGAAAACATAACCAGCATATTATTTGTTATGTACTATTACTCTTATTTACACTTCTTCAGATTCTACAGTGTGACACATAAAATACTGATTACTCTGGAGAGCCTCAAATCCCACTCCACTCCATTCATGTGTGTCAACAAGGCATGTTCTCTGCAAGTTGAGTTAACTGTAGTGTAGGCGGCACAGTTTGAGGATATATTTGAGCCAAGTTCCTGCACTCTTGGAGATAAACACGTTCACACAAAAATCAAGAAGCAAACGCAAAAAAAAAAAAAAAACACAAAACAAAAAAAAACTTTGATGAAAGTACTTCTACACCACATATTTATTTGCAGTGTTTGCACTCTTTTATTGCATAATTCTCTGCCAGATTAAGTTTCTCTCGTGTGTGTATTTTTATTTATTTTTTGATGTATGTATGTATGTATGTAAATTGTAAATTTGACATCCTCACTATAGCCCCATTGCATCAGGGACATTTCCTTTCCTCTATACTACACACATAGTGTCAGATAAAAGGCTAAATACTAGGTTGAGTTTATGCATTTCAGATCTCAGACTGTGCCCAGAGCCCCGGTGGTGTGGAAAGCTTCATGCATTTATTCATAGGGAAGATGCTATGATCCAAGATGAGCAAACACGTGTATAAAAGCGATGCTGAGAGCTGAGTTGAGTACACTACTCAGCAGACGGAGCTAGCACCAGCACTAATGGCTGTCCGACAAATACACAAAGGTCCTACGGGACATGCTGACATTTCATTATAAATTGATCTGTCTTTCTGTTCATTCAGTGTGAAACTAATGAAGGCATTCATGTACAGACCCTGTCAACTTTACAGACTGGTTGTATTGTGAGACTTGACAGCTTTGATGGAATCCTTGCTGAGACTTTCAGCATTAATTATATTGAAGAAACAGTTCAGATTCTACTAAACAACAAAGAAACTGCAGATCTGGAGTGATTTAACAATCCCATTAGGTAAACTAGAGAAGGGTATATTCCTTTAGGCACTGAAATGGTTTCTCTTTTCTGTAAATACTGCTTCTCCACTGGGTTTAGTTAGATTTGGCTTCCTGTACACATCTCCAAGAGTACCTGCTGAGTGCCATCTCTCATATCATTAAACTATTTTAGCGATTCTCTCTGCTGGTATTTTACATCTGTTCTGTTTTATCTTTGGTGTGATAGAAATGAGGCATATTTACTCCCTTGGTCTCATTAGGAGAGACTGGAAGTCCTTTAGATGATTTAGGGAGCGTTTGCTAATGAAAGGAATTGCTCTCTGAACTGAGCACCACTTTATTTTAGTTATGTGGTGTTAGACGTTGATACGAAAGCAGATCGATATCATCCTTCTTTCTTTTATAATTGCACATCTGGATCTGCAGTCACGCGAGGAAAGCTTTTCATTACACCCCGAAGCAAAAACAACACATTTGTGAGTGATACCTTTAGACTGCGTGAGTGGGAAAGACTGTCAGGGTTCATATTTTTATATTCTCTTTAATGTGCTTATGACATACATGTGAAACTGTAGCAGCTTGAGCGATAGCAATGTAGATTTTGTGCAGTTTGTACAGACAAAGTGACATGCTGAGATTTGTTTGACACATTTAACATGACAGTTTTGTCAGTCTGGAAACAGGAGCTTTGAAAGAAACAACTTGTTTATGAAAGATGTGGCATTTCAGTCCTCCTGATCTCTATAGTGTCTGCTAGGAGCAAAATGGAAACTAGCAAAAAAAAAAAAAAAAAACACATTATCTGTACTCTCTCTCAGACTTATATTTAATAATTGTACAAGTTATGAAGCGAAGTCTGCTGTAATGGACTACAAATAAGAATGAATGTTTAAATGTGACCATATTTATATTTAACATGGCACAATAAATCTCAGTTTGCAAGCTCAAATAGTTTAATTGTACCCATAAAATATCTAAAATATCCCCTTAGGAGGTTTTTGATCTGTCTGGAAATTTTAATTATGTCCATCCTCATTGGACGCACATGTCATATTACACACTAAATCCATACTGAAAGTAAATTAGGGAACAGTTCTCACTATTAACTAGCTGCTTATTAGAATGCATATTTCTGGCTGTTTATTAGTAATAATAAAGCACATATTAACGCCTTCATTTGCATGACCATATTGTGGATCCATTATACCAGTGGTTCCCAAACTTTTCCTTCCACGACCCACCTAGACAAGTGTAATTATTTCACGACCCACAATAATATTTAAAAAAAAAAAACGGTTGACATTAAGCCTAATCTTACTTAAAAGTTTGATGACAGAAATTAAATATTTAAGAAAAATAACCATTTTATTTTAGAGTACACCTGAAAAATGTCACCACTAATATTTACATTTAAATTTTTCTTTTAAAGACGTTCAAATATATAGTGTCCATAAAAACATGAAACAGGCTCACTCCAGTGAAATGTAATCTGCGTTTTGTTGCAGAAAATGCATTCATGATCCTTCCGTGTGTGTCGGCGAGAACAGAGCACAGTCCAACACTTTTTAGAAAAGCATAAGAAGCAAAGCAGAGCTATCTAAAACAGTTTTGAGATTAAAATAATTGTGAAATAGGTAAAAAATTATAATAAACAGATGTGTCTCGTTTAAAAAAAAAAAACTGGATGACATTTAGTTCAGGCAGAAATTTATTTTTGCGATGGTTAAATAAATGTTCACCAATATCTTCAAAAGACTTCTGAACTTTGGCAAATTTTTCTCTAAACAGAGATGATACGTCAAATAAATATTGCAAATTTTGTACATTTTATGTGGAAATGTTTAAATCTTGTAGTGTTCCAATTATCCCTGCGTTTGTGCCCTGCTGTGCTCACCCTGTACATGTGAAATGGTTTTTACAAACCGTTTCCCAAACGAAAACGGTGCAGAGTTCAAACGGACGATAGAAATCGATGAACATGGCCTACCTGAAACCGTTTTCGTAACATTTGAATTTTCTGGTGTATGCAATCTCATGCAGAATATAGTGTATTGATGTGAGCAAGTTTTTTCTCTTTTAATAATGCGGACCGATTGAACCTTTTAATGACATTGCTCTGAGACCTTCACTTTTATTACAACTCGTGCGCGCCTGCGCTTCAAAACGCAACGCACGCGGACTTTATTACAATTAAAAAAATCACACTAAGGATATTGCAGTTCGTTATTAATTTTGGTGGGCTATATCATTATGACGAGTGGGTTCCCGGTTCCCGCCTCCTCTTTCTCGTGATTGTGAAGTTTTTAATGTGTTATAGGCTACTGGTGCCGAAGCCCGGAAGGGAGGAGGGACGCTTGCCCTCAGATCCCTCGCTGCTGGGGTGAATCCGCGGTGCCATCGAGCAGGGCGAAGGAGTCTGCCACCGAGGATTCTCGAGGCGGTGGGCTGGAGTGAGTTGCCGGGGACCACCTCGATGACTCCTTCGGGAAGGAGGCGGGAACTGGCGGACAATCAAACAAAGTTTTAATAACCAAATAAACACAAAACAGCGTTACAGCCCTTCACAGACGACTGCCACACACAAATAAAAAACGAACACAAAATAAAGCCCAGGCCTGGTCCTCTCTCGTCCTTCACTGTCGTCGCTCCTCTTTTGTATCCTTCCGATCTCCTCCGTGGTTCTCGAGACCGGTGAGTGTCGCAGGTGTCGCTCATTTCCCAATCACTCCACCCGCCCCACTCGTCACATTTGTGCAGCCCTAAACTGAACTGTGTGTGTGTGTGTGTGTCATTGAAACGCAAATTTAGCTGCAACCAAGTGACTTTGTGCGACCCACCTTTTTCCATTCTGTGACCCACAAGTGGGTCGCGACCCACAGTTTGAAAACCCCTGCATTATACCCAATAGCTAAATATACTACCCTACTAACTATTAATAAGCAGCAAATTAAGAGTGTATTGAGGTCATAGTTAATAGTGGGAATAGTGAGGTCTCCAATCTAAAGTGTGACCACACTAAACCTGTCGGCATGTGGATTCCTCATTCCACATGTTCGAGGTAAATCAAAGCTGATGGCTGGTGAGGTGTAGGATCAGAGCTCTGACCATAAGGTCATCACTGTGCACAGTTGGTTGCAGGGGGATAATAGGTGCAGCGAACCAATCAGACATCAGCTGATTAAGAGTAATGGAAGTGTCTCGAGCCGAGCCGGCGAAGAAAGGTCAGCAGATAATACAGACACACAAACAATTACAAACCAGAATTCAACGCAACTGTTTCCTCTTCAAGCTGTGAGTATGTATTACAAAACTTTTATTTTTCATAAATGCTGCTCCTATTAATGTTCTATTTATTAAGGGTTTAAAAAAATGAATGAATAGTAGTCAAGCACACATTCAAATGATTAAAATGGACAGTAAAGACAGTTATAGTGTTACAAAAAATAAATGCTCTTTTCAACTTTTTATTCATGAAATTAACCAGAAAAAAAAAAGATTTTTGCATAACTTGTCTCTAGTTCTGCATAGATGAGACAATTACCAATTCTGTGCATACTGTTTATTACACCTGAGGTTAGACATTACATGAATCCAAGTCTGTCTGATCTGTGTTTCAAATGTAAATCTGACACTGGGACATTCTACCATTGTATGTCCTCAACAGTTCTGAGACTTGATTGGCCTACAGCTCAACTCTGTCTTTGCATGTCAACTTTGGGTTGGAACCATGGGCGTAGGTTTGGTCTCAGCTTTGGTGGGGACACCCCCAAATGCACTCTCAAAAAATAAAAACCTGAGACTGTGTAATGCTGAACAACCAAACTTTTATTAATATAAATTATTATGTACATTAGTATTTACACTAACAAAGAATACTCTGCCACAAGGAAACAAATCTAAATAAATAAATATAATAACCTTTTTCTATTATAAACACTATTCACCCTGCAGTACACTCATGTTTATGTTGACTGCAAGATTCTAAGTTAAGGTACAGGCTAATTGACATTCAGTTACTTGCTAACGTAGCATTCTATCATCCTGGGTAACACATACTATCACCAGTTAATACTATTTTCCACAAATCTGCATTTGAAAGCCTAGTCAGTCACTACTGCTAGTTTATTTGTACTGTCGTCGTCCTGGCCATTAGAATCGAGCTCTGAAATGTATCCTGATTAGGTGGATTAATGATGAACCCCCCCAATAAAAATATACTTTAAAAAAGTTAATTACATTATAATAAAAAAAAAACATAAAAAAATTAAATCGAAAAGTTATTTGAAATTCTCTTGATTAGCATAAGAAATGTCTTTCAAAAGCATTTTGTAAAACGTTAATCTTAATATGTTTTAAAAATATTAAACCATTCAAAAGTTATTTACAAAATATGTTTTAAAAATGTCATTTTAATATTTTCTATGGTGGTGTCAACTAAAGATTAGCGTGAACAGTGTTATGTAAATACAAGCTAAGTATTGACCTAATTTCCTATTAAATTAATAACATCTTCACTTGTTATTATTACATTTCTTCACTCTCTTTTCTTCTTCTCCCAGTTTCTCAACTATACTTTGTTTCTCCAACCACCCACTTACCTGCCACTCTAATATCACCACATTAAAATTTCTTTTTCTTTCTTTCTTTCTTTCTTTCTTTCTTTCTTTCTTTCTTTCTTTCTTCTTGTCTTCAGGTCTCATTGGTCTCTTAGCAACATGACTAATTTCCTTTGAGGCTAGAGTGAAGTTTTCTAGTTTCAAAACGCATGTGATTTAAAATTGGATTTCTCTCTTTCAACTTCCATTTGTGGGCATGTGTAAATGACTGTTGTTATTTTTGTTTCTGTTTATTCGGGTTGTTAAACTGAAATGAACATTTTCAGGACAGTCTTCGCAGAATGACTTTGGAGTGGAAATGAACATATGAGGGGGCATGTGAGGACTAAAAGTCCTCTGAATCTCTGCATCTGCAGCAGAGACCCAAACCTTTCTCGCAGACCTCAGTGCTCTGTGATACAATAGCAGTCTTTCCATAAAAGCCACTAGCCTCTATGCATTTAAAGAAGGAGAAATCAATCAATCCTCGCAACTCAAAGGTTGCTGCGCTCTGCAAATACTCGAGCCACTGAGAGACAAGTTACCTCGAGTGTACTCTCAGTATGTGATACTGAGAGGCAGCAAATTAGGGGTGGTGACATTTAATTTGGCTCCTTTGGTGAAGCGTCTCATAGCACTCATGAAGGATTGCAATTAGGGTAGATGAGCTGTTTTACATCTTGGCCTGTCATTCATTTCTAGGTCATCCACAGGTCGCACAGCAGTGCGCTGTACCTCACTAAAAGCCAAGGCAGCTGCAGAGCCTGTTATTACCATCCCTGACATGGTGAGGATTAAAAAATATCACATTAAAAATGTACCACTATGTAATGAGAATGATATTTAGAGTGAGAGGTAAACATGTTTTTGCCTTTGGATACATGTCTGCTGCTGCACCTGTTTCACCGAAAGCGAGTCCTTAACAAAACAAAAAATATTGTGTGCAGGAATGCAGCATAATGGCGTAATTGGTATAATTTGGCTCATAAAAGAAAGATATCTAGACTACACCTGCAAAGGTAGACGCTAAATTAATATTAATGGAGCCTCATTTCTCCAAGTGTTTTTGAGGAGCAGCCTGGGAGAGAAACCCAAATAACCTTTGAGATAATTGTGAAGAAAAATGAAAGCAGGAGCTGAGATTGACACTTTGAGGTAATTTCCTCTCAGGGCTCCGTATCCTGCAAGTATTAGACTACACCTGCTTTAGCATAAATGTAAGAATTTATACTCAATTGGAAAGACTAATTGAGTTGCTGGCGTCTCTCCAGTGTTTGGGGAGTGAAATGATCAACAGCTGCTGTGTAACATTTCTTCCTGTAGCATACCTGCTCTTTCTCCTTCACTGAGTGTTTTGCTGAGTCGCACACCTATCTAGAACAGGGCCACTAAATAAATGTTTGTGTGCATTATTTTGGAGACGTGATGATGCCTAGAACAATGCCTGTGGCTCTGTTCACAGCAAGCTGTTTTGGTGCATGTCTCTTTAAATGGTAATTCAATCTTTAAATTGTATTAAATAATATTCTTTTCAATTTCCTCTCCAAACCACCTTGTTTCAATATTTCCCTCATGAAAAACATCCATATATTTTCTGCACCACTTTATCTTCTCCCAGCATCTCGAGCCATCCTAAACATATGGGAAGTCCATCACAGGCCTCACTTTATTTCTAAGGGCATTTTTTTATTTATGTATTTGTTTATATTTTTATGTTGTTTATAGGCATAGTTCACCCAAAAATGAAAATGGTGTCATTTATTACTTAGTCTTATGTCAGTTCAAACCCATAAGACATTCATTCATCTTTGAAACACAAATTAAGATATTCTTGATGAAATCCAAGAGCTTTCTGACCCTGGATAGACAGCAATGCAACTACCACACTAAAGGCACAGAAAGTTAGTAACGACATCTTTAAATTGTGCATGTGGCATCAGTGGTTCAACTTTAATGTTATAAAGCTATGCCAATACTTAAGAAAACAAAAATAATGACTTCATCCATTAATTTCTTCTCTTCCGTGTCAGTCTTTGAGGCACATTCATAACAGTACACAACACATACACAAATGTTTTTAGATTGCTTGCTACAGCTCACTATGCTGTCTATAGAGTCCAGAGAGATACAAATACAAATAAAAATGTTAAAGGGGTGGTTGATCAGCTTTTGCAAAGGTTTGATTGTGTTTATGGGGTGGAGTGTAACGTGTTCATGCTGTTGAGTTTCTAGTTCTATGAAGCCCCTCCTCAGAAGTACGCAATGGGCTCTGATTTGTTTGCTAACCGCCTAATCCATGTTGTCTGGAAATGTCACGCCCCTTACCATTACAGGTAGTAGCGTGTTCCCGGGGGTGTGGTTTATGAAAACATCGGGGTTAGTGAAGTCACAAACCCAGGAAGAAGCACGTTGTAGTCCGTACCAACCATTTCTGTAGTCCTTATTTCTTTATTTCTAGCAATTTCTTTAAAGGAAAATATCTTTGCATTGAACTCTGAGCGTCATAACTTTGCAGACGTAGTTTATGTTCTAACAGCAACAGTACACACTAACTGAAGTTCACAAAGTGAAATCATAATCAGTCACCTCTTTAAATGTTACATAACAGAAAAAATATATATTTGAAGAGGCACACGTTAAGTGTGGGCCATTTGAGTCATGTTTTGGTAGCATTACTGATCCTGCCGAGAGATTCAGCCAGATGTCAACCATCAAGCTTGTTTTAACCCATTCAGATCCGCATAATACACTTCTGCACTTACAGTACAAGTGCCTGACCTCCAGCTCTGCCGTTTTCCTGTTCACTCCTCCGCTTTCTGTCTTTGTCGATCTTTCATGCGTAATACAGCTTCAGGAAGTTTGTGTACACTTGGTTTCCAAGAATCCTGCACAATACCCCCCCCCCCACCACACCCATCCTTTTCCTTTCATCTGTGATGCCTGTGTCCCAAACACCAGCGTAATGAACACTGTTACACGAAAGAGAAAATTAAAGAGAAGGGATTCAGGGAGATTGTGAGTATTTAATTGAAAGAGAAATTACTAGACCTTTCCTGCTGGCTGATGAAGCAGCCTACATTCTCCATTTTAACAACAACCTCACTATAATTGGCCCATGAGTCACAACGCTGACAAATGCCTAGATAGAATAATTAGGAAAAATGTTATTAGGAACAATGTGATCTGAACTACCCTAATTAAGTACTGACAACAGAAGTTATTTCAAAATACTAGCTTGTCTCCTGCCAGGGGCAACTTAATGTTTTTACAGATACTAGAAGACTGGATTTGATTTATTATTATTATTAATTTTTTTTGGTCTGACACTACATTCAACTAATCAGCTCATTTAGAGTTCACTTAGAGCACACTATTATCTGTATCAATGGCTGTATCAAATAAGGAAGGCATCCAAATAAGGCTTCCAGCACCCTGACCATATCACTAAGACATGTACTGTACACCTAACACATTCATACAACAGCTTGTCAAGATGTCAAGGACTTAATGCCATCCTATAGTCACAGATTTGCTTGGGGTGCTGCAAATATTTTGCATATTTTTTATTAGGTTAAAAAGAAAACAGCAAGACTTCAGCAGTGATTGACCACTTTCATAGCCTTAAGCCTATGATGGGAACCACTATTGATCTCACTTTCCTCTCACATCATAATTCGAATTTTCTTCAAACTAGAACCTGGCTGGCATTGTTGTGCAATCACAGGCTTGCTCATGCTTAACCATAAAAAAAATAAAAATAAAAATTACAAGTGCAAGGCTACATGATGTTCCACTCTGGTGCTTGGAAATATGCAGTCTGTTATGTCAAGCCACATTCAGTTGCAGGTCATTTTGAGAACAAGTTCCATGTAACTGCTATTTTAATGCCTGCAGTGTTGTTGTTTTTTGTTAGGGCATTTATTTGTAGTAAGCAAAGCTATTCTATTTGTTAAAGTTCTCCTCTATTTTGGTATTAATTATGATTCATTTAACAAATTCAATCAAATGCAAACAAGCGAAATAGCCAGCAGCTATGATTAAAAAGGAAAAAAGAAAGAAAAAAAGAAAGCAAGCATAAAAAGCACATTCACAGAGACAAAATATTTATTTATTTATAAATCTAGAATTTGGTAAATATCAGACTACACACACAGTGATTTTTCAAATGAAAGAACTTGTTTAGTCTAACACAAAATGCACCCTTCAGCGTTAGCAGAACTTTTTAAAGAGAACAGTTAAGATATATGAAAGTACGTGAATGCAGACAAAATGGCTTTGCCAACACATATTCATGCGGTGGTAATAGAACAACTTTTTGGGGATCCACGCAAAATATTTCCTCATGCAGATTTTGCAACAGGCTTAAATTAGTCACGCAAATTCACAGTTTACTTCAATAGTTAACTGATAGGCTTTTTTGCTCACAAAATTTCAGAGTGATAGAATAAAATTGGGTCTGACATTAAACCAGATGTGTTATTATTTTGGCAAACTGCTAGAAACATATTGACTTTAACCGCTGACCTAAAAGAGAAAACTTAGCTTAAAAGGAAACATTAAACTTAGACTAATGGTGCATTCAAATTGTATTTACAAGCTGAACATCAATACAAAACCATAATTATAACTTCCCAGGAGGACCGAAACGCACTATAATTCCAGCTATAACACCTCTTGTGGCAATGCTAAGAATGCAGCCTTCACCGTGAGAAAAATAAGCTTTTGTAGCAAGCTACATCTGCATTCAGGTACTTACATGGTTCAAACATTTACACAATAGAAAATAAATAACCCCTCACAATGTTTTATACAATTTAAGGAACTGTAACTAACCAAAGATTGTTTGGTGTTAGAGAAAAAAACTTTCTTTGCACTTATAAAAATGCTAAAGTATTGACCAAGGACACATGGGCAGCTATGTATTTTTATCCTTGAGCAAATGGCTTTGTTTGCACTAGAGCCCTATATAAGTCTGTGCCAAGAAATGAATAATGTCACAGCGTTCACAAGCAGCCTTCAGCACTATTTGCCTCTTTGTGGATCCATACCATGTGTGGGTGGGTGTCAAGCATCCAGTGAATCACAGAGATTCATTTAGATACGGAGAGCTGTCCAATCATACGGAGAGCTGTCAAGTCACAGGATGGGCGCCTCTCTTCCCACAGCCACAAACGACAGCTTCTCTGGGCAGCTCAATAGTAAACACAGTGTGCAATAAATCTCATATATAGCTATAGCACAACAATTAAAAATATCCCTAGTAAACGACAGAATAACATTTTCGCACTGCTTTTTACACATTCTTTTTTAATATTTAAACAATCAGTTCTAAACGAAAGCTGTGAAATCCACAGAGTCATTATGGAAATGGTGGTAGCTCTCTTTATTTCTCTTCATAATGCATCTGCAATGGCTTCCTATGCACCTCCAGACCAATCTGAGTGTAAGCCCGTGCGTAGGAGGAGGTGGTGTAGGGCGGTGGGGAGTGTAGTTGATACGTTAGAGCTGGCTATGATCTCAATAGTTAACGTTTATTTATAACACTCAGAAAAGGGTATCTAAATGTCACATAAGCATATTACGGTGCTGGAAAGAGACACTGTGGAATTTTAATGTATGTGTAGCTTACGTTGTCTTTCTGTGGAATTCGAGCATAAATGACATTATAATTGGAGGCACTTTAACCTCTTTAGCAGGTGTCGGAGAAACCTAGTGGCTCAATGCTCTTTAATTATGCTAAATAAATGTATTTTCATTATTTATTCACCCTCATGTTGTTCCAAACTCACATGCTATTGTATATTTCATTAGAACACAAAAAGGAGATTTTTAGATGAATCATCGCACTGCTCTTTTCTATGGAATGGAAGTTAATAATGAAAGTATCAAAAATGTCTAAAATACATTAAAATAGTTTTATGAAGTATTCTATATTGCATTCTCTTTATTCCATGTCAAAGAAAAGTCATACAACTTTGGGTGAAGAGCATTTATCAATAAATAATGACTTTTTGAGATTTGTCATACGGACTACTGTACCTTATTGTGCTGTTACTGTATGATGTTTCTTATCACTATAGTCACTATAGTTTTATAGGCAAAATTATCACTGTATAGAAAAATGACATGACGATTCTTTAAAATTCTCCTTTTGTGTTTCTTGGAAAAAGAAATCCATAAATTTTTGGAATGATATAAGAGTGAATAAATAGTGACAAGTCAATTTTAAGTAAACTATCCTTTTAAGTTCAATACCTGAGTGTGTATGTTTGTTTTATTGGGTGGTAAAGGGGTAGTTTGGATGGAATTTACCATTGGTTAAATCTGGGTGTAAGTCCCCCTGCACAAAATAATTCAAGAAGTATTACAAAACAGAAATTCTTTAGGACATTCATTCCAACAGTGGTGCATTAACTGTAAAATAATATATATATATATATATATATATATATATATATATATATATATATATATATATATATATATATAATTTTTTAAAGAGTCCCTAAAAAATAGATGATGATCTGGATAATAAACATTCAGTTTTAAACATATCACAAAACTGTATAATATAACAATGTGTATGTAGAAGACCTGTTTGCAACATATTTCAATTAGTGTACAATACTTTTATAAGGCAAAAAGCACATACAGATACATTTAGAGAAAACTACAAGCCGATGTATAATTATTGACCTGTTTACATTTACAAAATATTTTCCAAATTTTATCTCTTAGTAGTATGCTACAAGTATCACTAAGTATGTTCACATACACAGCTAGAATTGAGCAAAAGTGCATGTAAATGTATTTAGTGATCTAGTGCCCAGTCAGTCGTAGACATAGATTTACTGCATTGATTAAATCTCCTACACAAATTTAGAAAAAGGCACATAGATGCTTCACATATTGTGGTGCTGGTCCCATAGGTATTGATACCATGGAATGCTGCTGATGACCCTTGTTTTGATTTGCCAAGTCTTATAAATAAGGCAAAATTCATTGTGACTATTTAAATTGTGTTGCCAGATTGTACACTTCCATACTACAATGTCTAATTACTAGGAGAAAATTTCATAGACATGAAGACGAGTTGTACTGTAACTACAAACTGGATAGAACTCAGGGAGGCATGTACAATAATACTGTTTTTCCAGCTGACACAAATCACAAGTTTACAAGTAGCTGATCTCTAGTGAGTTGTTTTTTTCCACCGGTTCCTCTGGCAGTGTTTTCACATTCCCATTTTTAGCCCCGTTCAGTAGGGTTGCAGCAGTTCCAAAGCCTGGTCCTTTAACATCCCCAGCCGTGCCTCTCCTGTCTGGGGAACTTGTCTCAGAAACCCCTGTACCCGAGGGTCTCTCTAAGAAAAGCGCTCGGCTACTTTCAGGTTGTCTGCTTCCGTTTCCATTCTGAGTAATCCTGCAGATTTCTGTCATCTCTGTCACTTCCTCCCTGTACTCTTCTTCTTCCTCATCCTCTTCATCTCTCACTGCTCTCTTAAGGCTTTCCCTGGGCATCAGCACTCTTCTTCTTTCCTCTAGATTCTGTTGCTCGGTGGACTCGTGGTTCTCGACCCTTCGAGATGAGCGGCACAGAGCCTTTCGAAATCCCCGCTTGAAGTTGTCCGAAAGGAAGCAGTAAACGATAGGGTTAGCGCAGCTGTTTGCGTAAGACAACACCACCACAAAAAGATGCAAACCCTGGGGCTCATCGCGCAGCGATTCCACCAGGTTTATGATATTGAGGGCATAAAACGGCATCCAGCAGAAAACGAACACAGCCACAACGATCACCACCATTCGCGTGACTTTTCGCTCTGACTTGCGCCGTTTGGTCGAAGTGGCATGAACCTTCTTTCCTGAGCTGCGGATTTTGATCACAATGAGGAGATAGCACATGCAGATGACTAGCAAGGGAAAGAAAAAGCCAACTGTGGAGGTGTAGATGATAAATGCTGCTCCCCAGATGTTGGCTGGCTCCGGCCAAATGATGTTGCAGATCCCTCCCTCCCTTTGCACGTTTGCAAAAATCACCACAGGCAAGACTACCAAAAACGAGACCGCCCAGATTGTCCCATTCACCGCCTTGGCCACTTGTGGTCGCCTCCATTTTGAGGACCGTATAGGATGAACCACGGCCAGGTAGCGGTCGATGCTCATCACGGTGAGGCAGAAGATGCTGGTGAACTGGTTAATGCCATCAACGGTCATGACCAACCTGCATGTGAATGAGCCGAAGGGCCAGGAGTGCATGGCGTTCTGCACAGCGAGGAAAGGAAGGCCCAGCATGAAGAGCTCATCGGCTATAGCTAGATTCAGGATGTAGATGTTGGTCACTGACTCTGTCTTGGAGTAGTGCAGGACGATGTGGATGACCAGTGAGTTTCCTCCCAGGCCGACGATGCAGACAATGATGTAAATAAGAGGGATGAGGATTCCTGCCATGCTTGTTCCTGCTCGGTTCCCCGCATCTGTCCCATTAGTGCAGTTCAAAGCATTGAGGAAGCAAGTGTGATTGAGAATGCTCTCGTTAAGGAGGAAACCAGGAATGGAGCCGTTGCCCCATAAGTCCAGCACAGCAGAGGCGTCTTCTGAGGTCAGCTCCATCTCAGTCTCTTGTCGTCACTGCCTTCAGCTGGGGGCCATTGTCCTGCACAGAGAACAACCACAGACTATCATTTCTCTCTCAATGCACTCTCACATTCAATAAATGCATAATCTACAGACAATAGCACCATTGTTAGGAAGTTTGATTCACACAGTTTTTTGCAAATCTGAAACTAGCTTACCAAGTGAAAACATACAATAGACTAGACCAGTGGTTCTCAACCTTTCTGAGTCCAACAGCCAAGACAATATTCAACAGCCCACGTTTATTTAATGCCAGACATGACAAAGACACCTTTTTTCAATTCATAAAATCATACATAAAACATTAAATCCATGTTTTGTCTTTTTAAACAAAATGTAGCCTAAATAATGATTATTATGTGAGTTTTGGCATTATATAAAAATATTTACAAATTAAAGTAAAATTAAAAACGATAAACTGAAACAATCAAGTACATGCAAGTACATGCAGTATTGCTGCATCAAGACCTAAAAAAGCAGGACAAGACAGGATTAAATTCATTCCCCGCTCCACAGGAGGGGGAAGGTGTTGAATGAAACTGGAGTACTGGGAAAATTGGTCTACACAGACCTCTGTGCTGCAATGGACAAAAATGTGTGAAAGCTCAGTGCATGGTGCATTCTCATCAGAATGAGAAATATGTTCAGTTTACATGTTGAAGATCTTGTTTTGTGTTTGTAACATTTAAATAAAAGCAGAAATTTTAATAATAAAATGTTATTGTTTATTTTTAAAATGACTGTTTATATTATATTATGTTATATTATATTATATTTATTTATTATAGAGTCCTCCTTTGAAATTTACTTTCCAGAGGCACCCTGATTGAGAACCACTGGACTGAACACTGGTCAAATGACATAAAAAACTGAAGGAATGCAGAGAAAAGTTTGTCGTAAAAACACTCATATGGCTCACAGGGATATGGATGGTGTTATTTTTGTCCCTTGGACAATCAGGCATGCCAATTATCCTGTGTATGTGAGATGCTCAGTAGAGAAAAGTCTGCCTCAGCAGTACCTTGCTGAACCATTAGAATGGGAGCGTTTCAAAACATTAGCACTGCATATATTTGAACTATGGAAAAACAAATATGGCCAATGACAATTAAATTGTAAAGCAAAGCATAATAGAACAGAAGAATGGTGTGCCATACTGAGAATGGTCATTTAAAACGCATAATTAAAATAGAATGAAGGAACAAAGGGTGAGAGCTGTTATATGTTGTGTCAGATAAGAAACAATTGCAGTGATGGCAACAGCAATGAGACTGACTCCATAGAGATGTTTGTGTTTGGCTTGGTTCAGGCAGACAGTTCAAATACTGCGCTTTCCCACATGTGGCTAGTAATTGACATTTTATTAGCAACCGTGCACACTGGGATTCAGAACTGACTGAGCAGATGATTAAAAGCCCATTCATGGTGTGTGTGTGGAAATGTTTGAAGGATACATACTCTCCTTGTTTATCTTAAACAGATAGTTCACTCAAATATGAAAAATCTGTCATCATATACTTAAATGAACACTCCACAATTTTTTGAAAATCGGCTCATTTTCCAACTCCCCTGGAGTTAAACAGTTGTGTTTTACCGCTTTCAAATTAATTCAGCCGATCTCAGGGTCTGGTGGTGGCACTTTTAGCTTAACTTAGCATAGATCATTGAATCTGATTAGACCGTTAGCATCTCGCTCAAAAATGACTAAAGAGTTTAGATATGCTTCCTATTTAAAACTTGACTCTTCTGTAGTTACATGAATGAGAGTATAGTTCCTAGCCATATCGTCCTAGAAAATCACAACTTTTCATTTTCTGTCGGTCTTAGTACACAATGTAACTACAGAAGAGTCACGTTTTAAATAGGGAACATATTTAAACTCTTTGGTCTTTTTTGAGCGAGATGCTAATGGTCTAATCAGATTGTGACAGTGAATTGATTAGAAAACCGTAAAACACAACTGTTTAACTCTAGTGGAGTTGGAAAATGAGTCTATTTTCAAAAATAGTGGAGTGTCTCTTTAAGAAATGTTTGGAACAAGACAAGGGTGCGTAAATTACAGATTTTTTTCTGTTTAGATGAATGAACTCTTATATATAATATATACAATGGCGTATAATATTCTATAATTCTATAGCAATATATAATACTATTTGGTGTTTGGAAGTGTAAGAACAGTCATGGGAGAGAAAAAGTAAATAGGATCAGGTGATCAGATGTCCATATGTTTTTGTTGAAATGGAAATGCTTTGTATGTAAGATAGTCACACCTGCCTCTCTCCTTTTCTATTGAATTTATTTTCTTTCTCCGTCCCAATTACATCCAGAAGCAAAGAATATGGAAGATAAATTGACTGTAGACCACTGTGGCACTCACACAGAGAGACAAACATGCAGAGAAGAACTGCCATCATCATGCTCTACAGTATAGGTTTAATGTTATCTAGGCTGAGATATGACCGTAAATTAATTACAATTAGGCTGAAGATAAAATGGGATACACTGGATACCAGGAAACTTTTTGATTAAAGAACAATCTGTTTGTTGAAAGATGTAATGCCAATGCTTTTACTATACTTCATTGTTTGAAGCACCCTGCTATTGAACATAGAAGACAATGTTTTGGAACATTTCAGAATAAAGGCGACAAATAATGTTACATGAATGAAAGCTAATTCATCATAAAGATTTGTTCCCTAAAAACAGTTGAAAGTTGTATTCAGTGTGAGTGCAATGTTGAAATGGGGGAAAAATGAATGCAGAATAGAATAAAAGTGTGAGTCGAACAAAGAGAATAACTGACAAGAGATAAAAGCAGGAGAAGAAAAGCTATGACATTAATATGGAATCACACTCATACCTTAATGATTAAACAGCTATCCAAACCATCAAACCATCTTTCTGGCTCCGGTTTTGCTTAAAAAACTTCTCAGAAGATCAAATGATTGATTTCATTAAGACTAAGTGTGCAAGCAATGCTTTTTGCAGTATTTTAAAGTTAATTGGGTCTTTTCAAGTAACATGAAACAGACGTGCGGAGAAAAAAACCCCCTTTATATGTCTTTATAAGCTTTATAATGATTGCACCACAGGCTGATTTTGTAGAACCCATTACAAGTTAGTGTTAATAGTATATTTTAATGCTTTAATGCCCACCATTTACATGATCTCTGCACTATATTATTGAAGGTGACTATTATGACATACACACTGCAATTTTTGATGTTTTACAAGTTGGCAAGAATTTATTTATTTATTTTCCCATTGGGAGAAATTGCATGTCAAATGTTGATGCTCAAATGGCTTGTTTTGAGTGAGAGGAATTACGAGCCAAACCAAGTACTTTATGAGCACTGGATGAAAATTTTTAAACAAAATTTGTGAAGTTGACCTGAATTTGGCCAGTGTAAGTCTATAGGCTTTCCCTTGTTTACAAACCAATCCAATCACATCGGCTGCTTGCAACCATACAGTGTACACACACACACACACACACACACAGACACACACACATTTAAAGGCTGTTTCACACAGAAAGTGATGCAAAAAAGCGAGGCAAATTGCGAACGAATGGTGCTTTCGGATAGGATTGTTTGCCTTCTGCTAATTCATGTCTGCACGCTAGGTGGTGCCGACCAGCAATGCATTTTTTTCTTCATGTAAGTCTGTGTATCTTGTAAATGGCTTTTACATCGTCCACTGCTCAATATACAGCATTACATTAAGATAAATAACTTTTGCTTCTTTATCAGAAACACAAACTATCCATAATGCTTACGGCTGTCCAATAAGATTTAAGCTAGGATCACGTGACCGGAGCAGCTGCTGTTACGTTTTCTTCCACGTGCACGAGGGTTATGAGTCAGAGCATGTTAATTATTTTTCTACACATGAAATATGAAAGCAGATAGACATGATTATGACTATATATTTTCTGTATGTGTTTTGTATGCAGCTCATGGTATTTTTATAGCAATTAAGGATGTTTTCGACAAATATTAGCATTAGCGTTATTAAACATACAGAGTGAATGTGTCTGCTTATTAATTAAATCAACTACAGATCACAACTATTTTACAAAGGCCAACACATATTTGAATAAAATACGTTTTTTATTGCAGTTTATAATACTAATAACAATTAAAATTAAATCAATTTCATAAGAAGTATTAGAGAAGCTCTTTTGTGTGTGATTGCATTTTGCCGAATTAGTTTTGTTATAATTTATATATATTTATATACATATAATTTAACCAGGTTGTTCTAAACCTGCATAAAGTGCTTTCCTTTGTTGAACACAAAAGATAATTTGAAGAATGTGGGTGACCTAACAATTTCTGGTCCATAATGACTCTGATAGTATTTTTTATCTACTATGGAAGTTCCTGAGAACCAGCAGCTGTTTAGGTACCCATTGTTTTATTACATTTTTTGAATGGGTGTCACTTACTTTGCCTCGCTAAAGGTGGCAACCCTAGGAATACCAGGTACACACACACACACACGCACACACACACACAATTAGACAAGTTTTTTTTTTCTCTGCACTTCACCAAGACATTTGCACAGTCATTTTTTATTTTCTTTTTCTGTCTAGTAGAAACAGCAACACTGGAAACCCTGACCTCCGTGTTTAGTGCAACAGCTGACACGATTGCCAGCTTGCAGTACAATTCTACTGTGTACCAGCTTTGATACAATTATCAGGTCAACTGACATCTGCAAAAGCTGATGTCCTCCCAAGTGCCCAAACTCGCACTGGCTTTCATGATTTTAAAATCACTTAACATAAGCTTAATATATAATTAGAATTTTTTTTTCTAAACTGAGGAAGATACTTTTTTTTAAAGGCTTTTGAAAATAGTGAGAGCAATACATAACTCATCATTCAACACTGGGGACGTCTCCTTGTCCTTTTCACTTTCCTTCCATCTCATTGACAGAGGCCTGCTCTGCTCCGGGAGGTCAGCATTGTTTGAACGGATGCTCACTTTAATCTATCTTTTCTCACCCACCCTTGGGAGCCATTCATCCATTCAATGGTTCATCTGATTATATGGCATTTGCTCCTGGGGACAAGTGCTAGATAAGAAAAATGACGCTTGCATTTGTTTTGAGAGACGCTTCACTCAATGCACTAGGGCTGGACAATTAATATAATTAGCTAATTCCTAAAATTGTCAATTACAGTATTGAATTGACAATTTTAGGAATTAGCTAATTATATTAATTGTCCAGCCCTAGTGCACTGAGTCAAGCGTCTTTCAAAACAAATCAAATAAATGAAATTGTGGCTATCGCTAATTGACGCATTTACATCTATTAAAAAAAAAAAGAAAGTAAAAAAAGATGTTTTTACAGCATTTTTTCTTGTAGCAGTAACCAATCACAGACATCTTTGTTGTATACAGATGAATGTGATAGCCAATCAAAGGGCTTTAAGCCTATCCATAATGACAACCGGCCCTAATGAGTGTTTTATGGGTTTTAAGTAGTCTTCTCCATAGAAGCATGTTTAATGTTTCCTTTTCATGAATTTAGAGACAAACATTATCAGAGAAGTCCAGAAAATATTCTAGTTCCTTCATTGATTAGAGAAGGAGAAGACTTTATCTAACAAACCTAAAATCATTTTAATGACTGTTAAAGCATTGATTCAGAGTGAAATAACCTCAGACAGTTTACAACATCTGCTGTTTTTAGCAAAGGTGAAGAGAGATCATCTAATCACAGATTTCAAGGGTTCAGACAGCTCAGTTAATTGCAGATTTTTAGGCAGGCTGAGATGAAAGCTGGGATCTAGCAATATCACTGCCTGACACTTTAGAACTAAAGTGAAAAGCATTGGCAGTAATCTGATTTGATATATGTGGTACCGCTCGCTTGCAAAGTAGATGATTTAACATCCAATCTGCAAGTGTTCCTGAGACTGCAGAACGTGCTGCATGTGGTCTCAAATGGTCACATGCAGTTTACTGATTACACTCTCATAAAAAAACAAAAGCTGTGTTACCCTTTAGTGGGCATATTATATAAAGGTTCAAAAGTGCATCTTTTAAAGGGGCACCGCCACAGTAACAGCATTTGTACCTTTGGTTCAGAGAGTGTATAATGGGATTGGATCATCAAAATGCCATTCTCACCTAAAATAAATATTTAATGTACATTTTATTAATTAAAATTAACATTTGTGATTTCAAGGGGGGGGGGATATTTGTCATTATCATGCAGCTTCTAAGATCTGAATGATGCTCTTTATATGCTCTAATTGTATGTGATAGCATGCTTCATCAAATCACTGACTTTTCATTATTTTTTTTTGCCACCTGATCATGTGTAGGGCTTTAGCCTCTCTGATGTCAGTTCTTTAACACAGAGTTTGGCCAGTATTTACACTGAAAGATTCTTCTTCTCAGAGGGCATTATTCTGTAGTTCGTTCGTCTATAGTTTGTTTTTCTAAGTAGGATGTCTGCTACATAAATTCACCATTTACAGTATGACTTTGTACTTTGCATTAATCATTGTCTAATTTAAACAAATCTTTTTTTAGTGAATGACTAAAAAAGATTGTATAAGTGGCATTTAAAATATAAATCGTTTATTACAGTGTGAATCAGAAGGTGAAAACAATAATTTCTGTTGAGAACTTTTCTGTTGCCATAATCACTTCTATGATTAGAGATGCTCTAAGCAACTTAACGCAGGATAAAATTAGTTAACGTAACTTAGCAAAAGAAAAATGCTGTAGAATTACCTAACCTCTGTATCACAAATAATAGTTTTTACAGTTCATTGCACTCCAATTTGTGAGAATATGATTGCATTACCCAAATAAATGGAGATTAATTCACCTATAGACAGAGAACAACAGATATGACTCATTTATGTGGGTCTGATCTCAAATGAATTAGCAGGAATTTATCATCTGAAAAGCAGAACTAATGTTTTACAACCGTAACAACCTTGACCTAATCAACCTGACAAAACAAAATAACTGCACGGACATATTAAATCATACTTTTTTTGTGAGGTTGGTTTTCTGTCTTTCTCTACAAGTGTACAAATGTCCTTTATCGTTTTGTTAAGGACATACAGTACATACATTTGCATGTCTGCAGTAAATATACCTGTCTGATTAAGTAAAATGTCAGATATGAAATGGAGATTATGAAAATCTTGTAATATACTTTAAGTAGAGACTCCCTTTTTCATCATATAAATAACTTAATGTGGCCTTTCCATGTCTGTGAAGTTCACAACACCATAGGGTGTCCCATTTGTCGTGTTATGAATCATTGGTGAGCTCACGAGACCCCCCAGCCCGTTGTGGCCACTCTTATGTCCTCACTGTGCTCTCTTGCTGACCCTGCAGTGTCATTCACTCCACAGCAGACTACAAAACCCACAGTCTCTCTGGCATTAGCTCAACAAAGTGTCAGAAAAGGACTGCAATGAATATTTTTGGGATGGGGCTACTTCTTCTCGTAAAGAAGTGACTGTCAAAAAGGAGGAAACTTTGAAGAAAAAAGGAAACTTTGACATGGAAACACACTGCATCAGTGTAAAAATGATCAGTTTACATTAATGTTTCCTAGTTATGCATGGATGCACAATGTGACAATTACAATATTTACAAATATTTGCATTTTTCCAAGAAGCAAAGCCCTGCTTGCTAATGCCTCATTAATAAAGAACATTTCGGTTCCCGAACAGATGCACATGCATTATACAGTCAGCGAGAGACTAACACAGCATCTTGTGTTGTAGGAAACAAATGAGCTTTGAAAAGCTTCAATTCAGTTTGAAAATCTCTTATTTTTGGTGTCATTGTGTCACATTATTCATAAATATTAGCATTGCACTGATCAGCACTGAAATATGCAAAATTACAGCACACATAGAGTTGTAATTTTATTTAAACATTATTTTAAATATGGTTGGAGCCTTTGTGTTATATATGCAACACCAATTGAAAAAAATAAATAATGCCTAAAATGTTAATTTAATGCTTAATTTAACTGTTCATTTAAAATTATTCATTTAAAAATCTAGAGATTAAAATTTATTTGACGGCAACAACAAAAAACGAAAAAGAATAATAATGAATTACTTGAAAGGAATGGTAAAGGGGAACGGACACAGTTACAGACGGGCGGTCTCTCTGAAAAACAAAACCGCTGAGAAATGTCTTATAAATATTACTCAAACTCGCCTTTGAATATTTTATAAACATCTGCTATGTGGTGTCACCTTTGCGTCCCTATGCAATGCATTCTGTTTTAAATATTCTTCTCCATGTCCATGGTGTCCCCATCAGCTAATCAGATCATTGACCCTTGCTGCTCATATCAGCAGTAAATCTGCTCTCTGGTGAGGTTTGCCAGATTTAGTTGTACACATCCGTCTCATACACACGAAAAAACCTTAGACGTTTGATCCCTAAAACTGCAATTATACACCCATGATTAAGATGATGATTTTACTTTTACAAACGCATGCTCTATTTTTCTCGCTGTCAAGGTTAATGTGTTGGTAATTCGTTTTTTCATTCAGTCTTGTTTGCATTACGTAATAAAATATTTGAAATCGTTCTCACTGCTGATGACATGGTCTGTTAAAATAATCAGTATCACTGGGTACTGGCATTGTTGTACTTGCACTGACAGATGTAAGTAAATCTACAATGTGTGTGTCACTGCCACAGGCATGAATACATTCATATTAAAGTAGATCACATAACGCTTGTTCAACTAAAGTCCATGTTTGTGCTGATGAGCAGCAAGGACATTCCATCTGGGACCTGTCCCATCATCCTTTGCAGCTCCAACCACACAAAAGGCCTTGAATTGTTTATAAATTCATGATCCAGAATGTCCTTAAAGGATAGTGATATCATTTACTCATCTTCATGTAATTACCAAACCTTGATTTCTTCCTGGGACTGTCGGAAAAGCTTGGAAAATGAATAATTAAAGTATTATAAAAGTGGAGTACTATATATACTCAATATAAAAAATCTGAAAAGTTTGTGTGACCAATCAATCCCAACAATAGGCTGTTATTTATTGTTATTTAAAAAAAATTGTTTTACACAGCAGTAAGTCAGCCATTTAGGTTTGGAACAACATGAGGGTGAATAAATGATTACAGAATTCAAACACACACACACACAGAGAGATATATAGGCCTATATATCGGTACAATGTATTTACAACTAATTTCATTTTGTATCATATTTATTCCCTGCACTAAAATGTTTTATTTGCTAAAAATTGCTTTGTGCAAGTCTTCATAAAACTTTTTTTTTAATACATATCTAAATACAGCATCTTGAATGACTAGGAAAGTTGCAGAAATTCATTGTCCAAAGTGTGTGAGAAGAGTGCAAGGCATTTTAAATTAAAGTTTGCCCAAAAATGTTTATTCTGTGACCATTCACACACACACACACACACACACACACACACACACACACATATATATATATAATGTATGTTGCAGTTCATTTGTTCTCAAAGAATCTTGTTTTTGTACTTGAATGTTCTGAGTTCAAAATTGGTTGGTTTTTGAGAAGCATTGTGTATAATTATTTTTTGAAATTACTAGCCCAAAGCTGTGGTAGCCGATTGTACGAGTCCTGAGAGAGATTATGTTACTCCCCACAGGCTGGTTCAGAAATGGGTTAGGTCTTATGGGCACATTCACACATTCACTGTTCATGCCTGTCAGACTGTTTCTAAACTGGACGGCCTCTGATCTCTCAAAGACTTGCAATCTACACACAGAGCTTAGTAGCAACCAATAAACAACACACTTATCAGCCCTGAAATGCTGCAGACTTAAACCACTAAAGACTGCAGAAGTCACACAGCAGGAGACCTTCTCAAACAGAAATCCCTCCATATCACCAGATCCATATTCACCTGCTTTGCCACCCTAAGCTGATCTGCTTAGTTCCTCCCTTGATAACATCAAATATCTCGGACTTGTCTGAAACAATACATTCAAGTTTTGCCTTGAATACAAAGAGAGCCATTCAATCACCTGGGCACAGTTTCGCTCTTTCAAGTCAATACCTCTCAGAGAATAAGTAAGTCTTTAAATAGCAATCCCGCATTTAATCAGCCTCTCACAATTCAGAAGGAATGATGAACTTTGCCTTCTGTCAGAAAGTAAGGCCGAGGTTACATATGACTGAGCTAGAGAAAGAAAAAGAGACAGACAAAAAGATTCTTTCAAAAATTCATTATACAAGACAGCACCTAGGCCTATTTGATCTATGCATCTCTACTGCATTGATCTGAATGTTTATCATATATATATATTGATTCATCAAATTTGATGATTCATCAAATTTAAGATATGATTCAGTAATAGATAGATAGTGTTAAATATAGCTAGATATAAATATAATACAAATATAATTGATTGACATCTGGGTAGTAATAATTCTTATTCCTAATTCCTCTTTTTAACCTTTTAAATGTTTTTTTTTTTCTTTTTTCTAAAATTACCTACATATGACATGCAGGTCATATGCAGGTCAACAATTTATTTTATTTATTTATTTATTTTTAATAAGTTTTTTATTTTGATGTAATTAAAATTTAGTTTACATTTTGATATATTTCTGATATAAATAATTCACTTTTTATTAAACTCTCAACCCCCTGCCATTTGTTCCTTCATGAACCCAAGTTTGGAGAAACATTGACATGATGTAATGTTTACTGCATTTCATGTTGTTAATAATGAATGGAATATATTTCCTTTCTTTTTGTACTTTTGTATCAATATGGTAAAAGAATATCCTACTGTATTTACATCAATGTGATAAACAAGTTAGGCCAAAAGTAGGGGTGGGCGATATGACCAAAATCTTATATCTTGATATGAATAATTGTATATTATTGATATGAATAATTGTATATATATATATAATATTATTATTTATTTATTTCTTCTTATTAAAGTTACAAAAGTGATTTAGTTAACAGCAGTGAGAGATTTTTTCTCACTGTTGTTTGATTAATATGAATGGCAGACAGGAAGAACACTGCACAGCTTCCCTTTAAGACCGAAGTCCGAATCCAATATTAATCTAAAAGTAATCCAAAAGTAGTCTGATTACATTACCTAAAATGTGTAATGTAATGTAATTACGTTATTAATTGTTAAATGTAATTTGGAATCAGTAACGGATTACAATTTTCTAAGCTATCTACTCCGCTCTATTGATTGAACTAAATCAACATGGTAAAATGAATGCCCTACTGTTCACTTTTTCGAAGCAACTTCTTTAAAAAAATCTCTGCCAGCAGAAAAATGAGTGGTATATGTTAAGTGAGTTGTCCTAACTTTCTATATGATAGACGGTAAAGTGTGTGCTGCATGTGGGTGGAACAGTTGGAGCAGTGTTGGGATAGAGAGAGGCATGTGATGAGACAATGCAGCCCCACTGTTATCACACAATCACACTGTCACTGAGAAAAGTCGAAAGGCTACTGGCAGAGGCGCTGACATGTTCTGTGGGTAAAAATAAAACATAATAAACTAACACACCCGATGCAACCAGACATGTTTGTGGGAGTCTTGCAAACACAGCAGGTGCGACGTGTCAGATCACAATATGAATTACATCGCATGATCAGACCACATGCAACTTACAGCAGTGCAAGAATGTGAAAATGTCCTGGTATTAATACGAAATATTATGCTCCACATACTTGTGTTATGAACAGGTATATTCTGAGACCATTTGGGTTTGATTTTAAGAGACGGGTTGTCAGGGCTGTCAGCTAAAGGGGGAAGGAGGAGCTGTTAATTAGAGAGTGGAGGGGGGCACATATTTATCACTCCTGCCCTCCCACTCTCATTCTGTCTCTCTATCCCTTTATTCCTTTTTCAATCAGTCTCTCTCTCTGTTTAATTCATGGTAGAAGACAGACCATTAATGCATACCTGCTTGAACTACTTAACATAGAAAGACTATACAAATGACATTCATTTAAGCAGCAACAAATAATTGCAATGCTAATGGTTGGAATTATCAGTCTGTTAATGATACCGGACAAGATGTTGTCAAATGGCTCCATAGCAGAACCAGTTCACCAGTTACACTATGTAGGCTGTCAAAACTGACACATCTCGCTTGAGAGTTGAACAGGCTGAGTCTTCTGGCTCACGGTATGCCTGCATTCTTGGCAGGCTGCTGCTTCTCTGTGGACAGCACTGGCTTTTCTCAGTCATGAGCTCAATTTTCTCCAAGAGCAAAGTGCTGTCCATCTCTGCTCACACTGAGTGGGTTTTTGAGTTAGGGCTTCTGTATTAGTATTAGTTTTTTCAGTTCAATGCAAGTCTTTTACCTCAGGATTAGTGGAACAAAAATGTAAGAAATACTATTTATTTTCTACAGCACAAAGTCAGGAAAGTAAATACAATAATATTTTATTTAGATTTTATTTTTTTTTATCAAATAGCAGATACAAGTTTATAAGTAACTACAAGTCAAGTGTTGTTCCTAAACCAGCTACAGATGAATGACAGCTTAATTTACGCAAAATGTGCATGGCTATTACTCTTTTTTTTTCTCCTTCTTTTTTTGTGCATAGTTGTATTTTTGTATTCTTCTTCTGCTATCCTAATGTTACTGTTAATTGAATGTAATGCTTTTACATGAAATGGTCTATAGTCTATAGTATATGTATATGTATATCTAAACATACTACTAACAACTAAATTGCATACAATGCATAAAATTGGATACGCAAAACTGAATTGAGAGCTGCCAAGTTGTCAACACCATTTAGGAGCAATGATAAACCAGTGAGTACTTACATAGTCTAACATAACCACCTTTACAAGACGGTTGCTACAATATGAATGAAAGACTTTACTAGGATGTTACCAAGTAACAATTACGCTCTAATAACACTAAGTAATTAGTGTGAATAGCACCTGCGCTTCACCTGACTTGCTCATACCCCATTACATGAAAAGCAACGATGTTTACTGCAGTCACGAATGAGCTCCGAAATATAGCCTGGAATCTGTCACAACACTTATCTACATGAGCCTTGTCCTATTATTTATTATTAGATATTATTTCGAACAGTTTGAGCATTCAACAGAATGAATGTCCATAACTTCTAACCGAAGATTATTAATAAACTACAAGGTTAACAATCTGCTGCCGACAGAGACCCCCCGAAATTGCACAATGCAAAGTTTCCTACCTTAAACCTCACAACTGGGAATATGACAAACTGGAGACTGTCCGTGGTGATACTTGTAACTTAATTCAAAGGTTAAAGCGTTTTTCCTGGACGAGCCGTTGCTCGCGCTCTCCGAAGATGTTGCAGGAACAGCGCGTGGTGCTTTGGCTCAGCGAGCGCGAGAGAAACTCTCATATCTGAGGAGTCGTGAAGATTACATTACTCAATGCTCCATCACTCCCCTGTAACCAGGTAACGGCTCTTCCGCAAGCACAAGCCAAGGGAAGGTAGGCGTGATATAAATCACTCCGGTACCGGAGTCTGTGTGCGCGCACGCGTGTGTTTTAAAGCTTTGTTGTTGATTATAAGCAGCGAGTGCACGGCGTGTTCTTTATGGCACAAGACTGCATAGGTCATTACTGATTGTTAATGATCCCAAATGAGAAGCATCATATTTTTCACTCAGATAAAACTTATACAGCTGATAGCCTATTTTGTTTGACAGACCAAGGTGAAGCCCTTAAGTAAACAGCTTTTGGATTCGAAATTCTAATATGCACAAGATTTTCAATGTTTTGAATCTAATGATTATTCCATGCATTAATTCCAATATTAATCAGAATCGTGCAAGCATCATATAAACGGATTTAACAGACTGCTATAACCAGATAAAAGAAAAAAAAAGACATATGTGTGTCAAATTTCTGAACATGAAAACAATATGTGCAATATATAGCTACTACAACTTATTTGAACAAGTTTAATTTGTGCATTTCTAAACAAACTTAATTTTGAGTGATATTAGTTTAGATTGCATTTAATTAAGCATTTATTTATACATTTACATATTTGCATTGGTTTACATATAAATATTGATGGATCATTAAAGGTGCTTGAGATGCACATTCTGGACAGTTACACATCTGACCTGACTTCTGATATATGTCTGTTCTGTTAGTATTTGCACAAAAATGTGCAAAATGTCTAAAAGGTTTAAGGGTATTTTTAGTAAAAAAAAAAAAAAAAAAGAAGAAGAAGATATTCAATTAATCTTGCATAATACAATCACTTTAAAAAGAACCAAAATCCCTTATAACTCTCTTATAACTTTGAATTACTTGTTGAATACACCAGGTTTATTGCAGCGGTAATGTCTAATATAGATCCTAAATTAGCTATATGGGATCAAAAAGGTCTAAAAAAATATTATGTGATATTAAATATAAATATTAAAAAAGTATTATGTGATACCTAGATCAGCTGTCACCTGCATGAGTATAATAGAGCCATCAAAAAGTAAATAGAAGGAATGATGCGCTCAAGAGGTTAAAGATTAAAGGATATGTACTGAAGAGTCATACCATATAATGCATGAACAAGAAAACACTCTCACCGAGTGCATGCATGGTTGGAGACCTTAAAAGCACGTTACCAGGTAAGAACGGAAAGGTTGCCATAGTTAACAGTTCTTCAAAAAATTATATACATTTCACCTTCAGAATTGTTTCTTCATTACAACAACTAAAAAAAATAAAAAAATAAAAAGAAAAGATTTCTCAGTTAAGTGCTGTGCTGAAAATTCTTTACCTACTTTTGTGTTCACGGTCAAACGTAAATTGTAAATCTCTCATTATGCTATATTATGACCACATTTTGGATACAGTCTTTTTGACAACATGTTTCAATTAGCACATGTTTATTTTTATTTTTAGAACTGATTGTTCATACGCTCTATTGATCTGAACCTGCGGACCTCTGTTTTTGAGTGAGATACAAAATATGGATCAATTGTGGATCATTTTGCCAGTAGTCTATCAAAAACTGAGTATAAGCTCAGTAAGCTTTTAAGATCAATGAAGCCTATGAGCAGTCAGTTTTAAATAACATAGCTGGAGAAAGCAATTTTTTTGGTATCCTTTTCATACTCTTTTCAGGTCAAAATGGCCAGAACACAATATGAGGTTTAAAGCTTTAGATGTGTTGTTTAGAAACTCTTTTCCTTCGTAAGTGAGCTAAAAGTGGTCCGAATCTGATGTTGTGCCGTCAAGATTATGTCACAGGATGCAGGAAATCAATAGCTCATTACTTGCACTTGACTTAGGGATCCCTGTCTTGCTTATTCGCCGTATCTATGGCATTTCAAAACTGTTGATGCCTTAACAGCAAATCCCAGAGGTGGTCTCTGAAAATCCATCAAACCCTGGGCCACCATAAACAACCACTCAGACCTTAAACCAACCATGCCAATTTAACCATGCCTTCTCTGCCATAAAAAATGAGCTCCATTAGTGGCTTGTCCGAGTGTTTGTTCACAGGGAGACTGACCGTCTTGTGTACCTGACTGTCCGGGTTTGTGGGTCCACTCCCACGGTGTGCTAAAGGTCACTGCTAAGGTGCACTGGCTGCTTCTGTTCCTGCATCATTAAGCCAGCATGAGGCTTGTAAATGTCAACAAGTATAACCCCCAAGCGCTCTGCTATGCTCCAGAGCATCATCATTTGTGTCAAACCTCTTCACTGGCTGGGTCTGCTGGCCTGCAAACACTGAAGATTGGCTGATTTCCAGCTGAACCAGGACTGACTATTAATTTGTGTAACTGGTTGCGTATTAAATTGATTGACAGGTCAATGCGATCAAAAAAACAGAAATCCTCTTTAGGTAGCTGCTTGTTAGTGTAACATATGCCTCTGTTATATCAGTTCTGTCAGCCTGCCTCCAGGCTATGTGATGATTTCTGATATATTCCAGCAGATATGACTGTTGAATGCCTCCTGTCTATGTCAGTTCACATACTTAATGGCCAGACTAGCATTTTCCACAAATGATTGTCATTGGGGTCACAGTCTAAACCGCCCACAGCAACAGTCTGATGCATACTGTCCGGAAAGTCTGGAAAGTACTTATTGCTTTTGGACAGAAATAATCACTTTCAGCTATATTTAATGGTTTTATAGAGGCTGCCAGGCAGCTATTGAATTATTCTAGCTACACACGACATTTGGGGTTCATGCCCCTATTGAGACTTTCCTTGTGGTTTCAGCATTGATAATTTATTAACCCTGATTTAGACAGGCTTTAGAAACAAGTATGCCCTAAAATGTGTTAAGATAAAGCCATAATCTCACATGAAACTTTTTTTTAACTTACTTTCATGTTATGAATGTCTTTGGTGGCAGGCAATATTTTCTTTCACACAAACACAGAGAAAAGGAAGTGGTCATTAAACTGTGAAGGAGAAAAGTGAGGTTGATAAAAAATAATCAGATTTCAAGGAGGATTTTTTCTTCTTCACTTGTTTAGGTTTGGTCAGCCCATATATATAGCATAATTCACTGAGAAACAGCAGTTCTGAGAAAAGAGTCTGAGAAAATGCAGTTCAAATAGCTTCCAAATCATTGAGTATGTTTCAACTAGAGTTGGAAAAACATGCATAATTATTATTTTATGTTAAATGTGTTTGATATAAAATTTATAGGAAATGACACCACAGTTTGTTTTTGGCAACATGCTATACATGCTGGTAATGTTAAACATTGATGTAATAAATTAAAATAGAAAAATAAAAAAAAAATGTAAATGAATAATCATAAGAAGATGTTAAGTAATTTTATTTGTCATTTACATGTGATCCTGGAGCACAAAACCAGTCTTAAGTCACTGGGGTATATTTTTAGAAATAGTAAAAAAAATAATTATAATAATAATAAAAAAACATTGTATGGGTCAAAATTATCGATTTTTCTTTTATTTTTCTTTTAAAAAAATCATTAAGATATTAAATAAAGATCATGCTCCATGAAGATATTTTGTAAATTTCCTATTGTAAATATATCAAGACATAATTTTTAATTAGTAATATGCATTGTTAAGAACTTATTTGGACACCTTCAAAGGTGACTTTCTCAGTATTTAGATTTTTTTGCACCCTCAGATTCCAGATTTTCAAATAGTTGTATCTCGGCCAAATATTTTCCAATCCTTATAAACCATACATCAATGGAAAGCTTATTTATTTAGCTTTAAGATGTTTCACTGACAGCATGCTTTAAAAGTTAAGCAAATTTAAAGCTTTAGTACAGACAAAACAACATGAAACTATTTGTCAAATGCAGTTTTCTGACTTTTGTTGTATTTCCTGCTGAAATAGCAAATAAGCCTTAGCTATAAAAGTAACTTCATATTGTCTGTACAAGGTGTGTGTGTTTGTGTGTTGAAGTAATTTTAAAATGTAATTTTTGCCTGCAGACAAGTGTATATGACAAAATATTGTTTCCTAAACACAAACAATATATACAATGCTGCATGTCCGTCAATCAATGTCTCTGTATGTTCACAATCTTAATTTGGATTCATAAATGGATTGATCTCACCAGTGTTGTTTATGTCCAGAGTGAAGGAAATCCAATTGGAGAAGTAACAGAAATTCCAACATAGACTGTTTAATAATCCAAACTCCACATATGAGGATACTGCTGACAAAGATACGTTTACTGAGAATATAAATCTTCTGTTTAGTTTGGTTGTAAACTGAAAATGGTCACGTGGCAGGAAGCCCCCTTGTCATGTGACAGGAAGTATTAGTACATATATAAACATATAAAATATACACTTTGTTTCATTGGCAGCTTGCTGGTTTATTGCAGGTGCATTGACTTTCTCATTTAGATAGCACTTGATTGTGTAGTGTAACATTAATCATCAATATCTTTCCCCAGAAGAGAAAAACTGGACATTTTCAATACTACCTGCTAAAAGGTCATTTAGAGTCAACACAAACACATGAAAAATAGGTCAAAACTTTTATGTCATGGGGTCTTCGCTGTGTCACTTGCAAGGGTTACGTATGATATTATATGAGTTTGATCAATGTAATAAATTAATAAATGGTCCCTTTTGGATGTACTGTCCTTATACATTACCTTTCAAAAGTTGGGAGTTGCTAAGATTCTCTAAATGTATTTGAGGCTGCATTTATTTGATAAAGAAATACAGTAAAAACTGAAATATTGTGAAATATTTAGAAATTTAAAATAACTGTTTTCTATTTGAACATTAAAAAAAATGACATAATTAGGTAAAGTGCACATGAGCTGATTAAGACTGTGAAAACACAAATGGTCTTTTTGTACGTTGTATTGGATAGAATGTGTTGGTGAGGGTGTGATGTTGATTAAAGATAAAGAGAGAGAGATAGAGGGAGAGAGAGAGAGAGAGAGAGAGCAGTGAGCAAACAGAAGCAAAAGCCACAGTCACTGGCACTTATTTAACCCAATCTGACCTCAGTTAACTCCACACTATTTCCAACACACACACAATTTAGAAGATTTCCATGATCAGCAAATCCGTGGACACAGCAGCAGACATTTGGACCCTTTGAAAGACCACCTATATGAATACATTCTTTAGAAGTCTACTTTTAAATTAAATAGTAAAAATGACATTTTAACAACTCTTCATTCAAGCACTGACATGCAATTTAATGCTGATGGATTACCATTGTATCAAAACTGATTCTTTCATTCACTGCAGTGATGAATGAGAGTGGGAGCAAGAAATGAGAGATGAGTCACACGTCATCAGACTCTGTCGATTTATGTAGCCTATGTATCCGTCTAACTTTCCGCCCAGAAGCTTTCTCATTTGTTCCTTTCTGTGAAAGACAATCAGACAGATTGATATTCTGGTGGCATTCTCGTGGTATTGCTCTCGTCTCATCACATTGCGAATGACTGGGAGGTTTCTGAAGATCAGACGATACCTCACGAGATCTCAGGCGTCTGAAGCCTTTTTACGTTCACACACGTTGGCACATAATTTAGAAGCCCTTGGATGGCTGATGAGAAGCTGAACTCTCTTGACTCCACTTGATTGTGTTTGTGTTACTCTATTTTCACTCTCTCTCAGCTCTTTTTTTCTGATTCCATTCCTTGGTCATTGGACTGACCCCATCGCCGCATCTTAGAGTGCTTTATTTGTAAGTCACTGTGATATGAGAGTCATAACAATTTCTTTGCGAGTCACTGAAATAAATATGCATGGGAATAATAATAATAAAAAAATATCGAAGTATAATTTTCCACTTCATGGTGTCCTGGTTTATTTCTCTAATTACAAAGGAACCATCACCTCCTGTCATGGTAAGCCATCCTGAGATACTGCTCTGCTACCAGCTGGTTTATCAGGAGGCCAGGTCATTCACACAGTTTGGAAACACCATAAGGCCAGTTTCACACTGCATGTTTTGTGTTCACACTGATGGTGTTTCTGTTCAGTGCTGTGCTCTGTGCCGAAAATACAGTTATTTCTGGATCACTTCATTGAGTATTTATTTTAATAAGCCATAAATGGCTACCAGAAGAGATTTTGGCTTGTGACTTTGTAGTGCGCGCTTTGTTCAGGGTTCTGATGGGCCCACATGACTTTACGGCTAGGGTTATATTGCCACCTGTTGGTTTGGCATTCTGTTGACAGAGCTTCATAGCATGTTTTTGCATTTTCATATGGACAAGAGTTTTATTTTTTAAAACAAAGGAAGAAAACCTTAAATTACTTATTGTTATCATCTGGATATTCAGTCAGATTTGCTAAATGGTAATGGTGATTCAGTCAGTTTTAAGTGAAAAAATGTCAATGTGATATAAATTAAATAAGAAATGTAGTTACACTGCGAGATAAAAAAGGGCACTGTACAGGCACAATTGTAGAAAATGCTTTTATTGCAAGAAAAAGTCAGAAATTGTAGATTATAAACTCACACCACAAGATGAGTCACACTGCGAGAAAAAAAAAACAGTTGTTGCAAAACAAAGAAAGACTTATGGGAAACAATGTATCTTATTTTTATGTAAGAGGAAGCATGGACATTTCTAACCTGTACAAAGATTATGTGATTCTTGTTTGCTTGAAGTTACAAACTAGTAACCATATTAATTTAATTAATTTTTTTAGGTTAATAGTGTGAATAGTTTGCCATTTACTGCACTTTTTTATTTTTCTATTTATTTACTTTTAGTGACTAATGAACCAGAAGTCTTGGAACTAGCTTACTTCTGCATTGAACTATGGTTAATAAAGTCACAATTTGAGATATAAAGTGGCATTCATCTGCTTTTTACGTTAAAGCAGAAACAGGCTTCCAAAAGAACTTGTATCAAGCTTGAAAGTTGTTATTTTTTTCAAACAGTAGGTTTACCGTTTACTTTTATGTTGCTGCATAAAAACCTATTGCAAAATACCACACTCTGCAGTGTGAAACAGGCCTGACACTGTTTTACTGCTAAACCTACGAGATAAAGAGGGTGCCACTGCAAGACTTGCCATAAATGGTAACAGTTTGATGTGAGCTCAGTCCCATTGAAGTCAATGTTTGGCATGTTGTTTCCTCACAAAGTCCACACAGCTAGTATTAGAGGAGGGGCAGGTTAAGTGAGAGAGTGCCATCATAATAACACCTCACATTTCTGCTGTTACAATTTCAGCAATTCAGGAACCAATGAGAAGCTATTCAAGTCATAGTTCTGCTCTCAATGGGGAAAACACGCTGATCTGTATCACATCAGAGACTTTAATTGGCACCTTAGAGGACTTGGATCAAAGGGTTTTCTCAAAGTATTATAAAATACATTCACTAGAAGTGATGCGTTCACAATATAAGTGCTATGAGTGTTATAATTCTTTACACAATAGATCAGTGTACAAAAAATTAGTTTTTTAAGATTACTGGAGTATGACGACCAGAGTTCGAATCCCACCTCTAGGTCCTTTGCTGATCCTGCTCCCCTCTCTCCATCCCAATACTTTCCTGTCATCTCTTCACTGTACTCTCAAAATAAAAAGCCCATAAATATAACTTTAAAAAAAGATCACTGGAGTATTGTTTTTAAAAAACATACTGTCAGTCTTTCTACTTTAAAGTGTTCAATTTAATTCCATGTGTTACTGTTCTTAATAGTGAGATTCAATAGCAATTTCTGAGTGAAAATTGTTTTACAACATTTTTGAGTGTGGTAAAAAAGACATCAGGTGGATGTAGAAAAAAACACACCAGTCTGGAAACAGAGTTGTAGAGTTTATTTCTGCCATTGTTGCCTAGAATAACTACATAAGTATTATGTGGATGTGATTCATAGGTCAGAAAAATCCTCCGAGTTCAACTCTGTGTAACAAGTACTTGTGCTATTTTTGGTCCAGAAATGAAGATCATCTCTATTATTCTGTCTTGAGAACGACAGCGTACCCAACAAAAAAACTCCAACACAACCACTCACAATGTAACACAATACATCAGATAAAATATGATTAAATATTTTCTAACAACAATATTATTTTAATGTCATCATGTGACATATTCAAGAGTTATATTCTGCTAAAAAGAGAAGAAAGGCTTTCGTAATGTAAATGCGCCCCTTGTTGGTTTGTGGGAGAAAACCAGTGGATTTCTCTGGTACCTGTTTTGCAGTGATGAATCTGGAGGCAGAAAGAACAAAAGGTCAGTGGACGTTCTACTTTTTGCGTCTCCTCACATCCTCTTTTAAAAAAATAGCCTTTGACATGAGTCAGAATTACTGTCTTTAACTTCCACCTGGAAGCGTTTGTAAGTCGCGACTACTGCTAAGCAGCATTAGAACAAAAGCTGTTTGCTATAATTTAGGTGGCATCTGAAATTTTATGCATGCACTTCTCCCTCTCTGACTTCTGTCTCAACAGAATAAAACACACACATAAAATGTACCGTGCATCCTTAGAGCAGCACACAGCCCTTCTTCTTGACCTTGGTGGGTTGTGGGCAGAGCACAGCACGGATGGCCTCATCAAACACTGTCTTCAGACCTCTCTGAGTGAGAGCAGAGCACTCCAGGTATTTTACTGCATCTGTTCGCACACAAGCACATGCACACAGATCAGGTTTGTTAACAACACCTCCTTTCTCTCTCTATATATTATAGGCATGGTTTGTATGCAAACTGAAGCATCTCTGATCCACTCTGAGAGGGATATTTAGCACCAGATGTCTGGGTGTATTAGGTGTGCACAAATCTGTCATATCTGAGCGTGTAGGAGGACTAGCCCATGTGTTCTCCCAAATGCTAGATCAAATCACACTGAGAACAAATTGCATTTAGCATCTAAATCTGTAGCCTGATATGTAGCACTTTGTAATTTTGTGTATTTAGAGACTGTGGTAATTATGTGTTACAAAGAAACCAGACAATAAACAGTGTTTGCATTTGTCTTGTCTCCTTTTCTATGGACAGATTTCCAATAGAACTTTTGCAGTCTGGAGTTCAAAAAGAGGAAAACAATTTTTTTTTAATGCCTAACTTCAGAAATATATAACTCAGATAGAGAACTGTTCAAATGTTAAAGCTTAGTAAGAATTGCTGAATGTTTCTCAGTCTCTTATGCTCAACAAAGCTGTATTCATTTGATCCAAAATACAGTTAAACAGCAATACTGATTTAATATAATTGGTCACACTTTATATTAAGGTCCAGTTCCCACTGGTTATATCTTAAGTTCAGGTATTGGCTATGGTTAGGGATGTAGAATATGGTCATGCAGAACATGTGCTTTTTAAGTACTAAAAAACAGCCAATATGCTAGTGATATGCATGATAATAAGCAACTAGTTAATAGTGAGAACTGGTCCCTATAATAAAGTGTAGTATATTTTTTACACACACACACACACACACACACACACACACACACACACACACACACACACACACACACACACACACACACACACACACACACAAAGACTTTTCAGCATCATTACTCCAGTCTTCAGTGTCACATCATCCTTCAGCAAATCATTTAATATGCTGATTTGGTGATATTTCTTCTTTTAAATTATGAATTGACAATTCAAAAGGGACAGCATTTATTTGAAATATTTTATAATGTTACAAATGTGTTTACTGTCACTTTTGATCAATTTAATGCATCCTTGCTGAATGAAAGTAATAATTAAAAAAAAAAAAAAAAAAAAAAAAACTGACACCAAACTGTCATCCAGTGATGTAAGAAGCTGCACCGCTGCTGCCTTACCAATTTCTTTGGCCAGTGCAAGACCCTGAGGGTAAGTGATTGGTGCCAGTTTTTTCTCCTTCAGCTTCTCGATGGTCTCCTTCTCATCTCTCAAATCGAGCTTGGTGCCGACCAGAATAATTGGAGTGGAAGGGCAGTGGTGCCTCACCTCTGGGTACCACTAGAGGGAGCAGATCAAAACAGTTCATTCACATCTGTTTATCAGTCCATCTTTAGACTCTGTGGTATTTTTGTCAAATACACAGGCTACAAAGCTGTTCAAAGCTGTTCTCTTCATGCAGTTGAGTGGTTACTGCTCGCTCCTTTCCACAACCAATCTCTATGCAAGTCTGTCATTAATTTCAAATGCAGGCTACAATACACGCTAATGGACGTGTTCATTTTGTTCCCCTTTACGTCTGTCCTTTTTAAATGTGCCAAGGCCTTTTTATTGAAAAGATTTTCCTCAGAAAAGCACTCACTCAATCATTCAGCACAAAAAAAAAATGTCAGTGGTATTTCAGAAAGTGGGCAGACTATGTGAAAAATGCAGCTAAAAACTGTTTCTAACTTAGTGACTGCAGAGCAGATGAAAACACCTTATGAAAACTTCTGGTGCACAAGGACTGCTGCACTTCTCAAGGCCTGGCCTCTGAATGTTGTCTTTAATCTGACAATCACAAACACCATTGTTTTCTTGCACAAAGCAACCCATGCGGTCACGTTGAGCAGACCTTGGGTGAACAATGGGCACAAGAGCATTGCAATAGTAAGCCTAAAGTGTCCTTGCAATCTCAACAGACATACAAGTTTTATATCGGCAAACACTGTCTAAAACAACAAAGCTGACATCCATTTATAAGTTAATACTGTCAATGATGTTTTGAACTATGAAGAGCAATTTAGCTCTACACTTATACTGTAGCTTTACAGATGCAGACAAACAAAACAGACACTGCACTGCGAGCTAAACTGCACACAATAAAATATCACTTTAAAGAAAGCAATAAACAAACATATCCTTGATACTTCTATGACTCAGGGTCTAAATCTGGCACTAGCCTACATCAATTCCCTTTCAGTCCTGCATTTGATCTACAGAGGCTCATCTATTAACGCGTTTGCATGCAACTTAAAGGTGTCTTGGTTTTTTCTCTTCAAGCTTATTAATAAGAGACTTCAAAAGGGTTTAGAAGCACAAAACGGTGGCCTTCATTAGAAATCAGCACATCTGCAAGTGGCATTTATGACTCGCGGGCTGGTGGGTCGCTACTTAGTTTCCTAAGTCTCAATTTTTCTAATCTAGTCAAAGCATAGCATTATTGCAGCACCCCATTTACAGGTACTATTAGCCCAGTAATGAGAAGTGATCTCTTCACACTTAACATCTTCATGGCAGGTGATTGCTACTGAATGGATGCGTAAGCACAGGCCATGTGGCGTCTTGCAACCCCCAGTGCATGTATGTGCTTTACTCCCCACTTTAAATAGATTTTAATTTGTCTCCTCAACCTCGCACAATCTATCAAGACTAAATTTGCATATGGCCAGTGTTACCATGGTTACTTCTCAGGAATACGCTGTAGAAATAATAAAGGGAATGACCGGGAGGGTAGAAAAAGCAAAGATTGGAAGAAGCTTCTCAAGGTCTTTGATTGGGAGTGAAAGCAAAAATCATTAAGGCACCTGCGAGATGAGATTGCCATTGTTTGAACTTATTAAGAATTCAAAGGGCTGTTGGCATGCTTGTTTATGCAAGCGCTGGTTTTAAGCAATGTAAATTGGAGCGGATTAAGCCTCGAGTGGTTCTGGAATTATTGATATCACAAACAATTTACGTTCTGTTCCATCTCAGGAACCTTAAACATGCTGCAGAGGCCTTGATAAGGCTGGCGTAATAACAACAACAACTCAGCAGAAAAGAATCTCTCGTTCTCTTTCCTTGTTCATTTTATCTTTCTTAATGAAAAGAAATCTTGGAGGGTACAGTGTTACAGAGCTATCTTTCTGCTTGTGTTAGATAATCATGATTTCTTTGATCAACGTGAATCTCTTTTTTGCTTTTTGTCAATTCTCTTTGTACGTTCGCGGCTGCGGTTTTTTGCGCTCTCACTAATGCACTAATATTACCAAGCTCAATTCAGCCAAGATTCACAATACAACATTTTGCTATCACTCTGTACAGGTAACACTTTGCAAAATGGTTCTTAAAACTGTTGTAAAGACCAGTTAGTTTATGCAAAAGCAATAAATAACAATAAACAATGCTCTTACATATCAGTTTTTATATACTACTGCATTTTTTATGACATATTTTGAAGGCTGTTGGGATCCAAAACAACACAGGACCCCACTGACTTTCATTTTAGTCGTAATATTATTTTATGTTGCACAGAAGAACGTCATACATGTTTGGAACACCACGCTGGTGTGAAAATCATGATAGAAGTTTCAACTATACCTTTAAGTTTAACATAATTGCTGATTTTCTCCAGTCAAACTGCACTTTGATATAAACACAAATCCTGGAGTCAATAATCTTTCCTGACGTAGAAAGATGTCTTTCTATTGATTTGATTTGAGAGAACACGATGTTCTGAAAAAAAAAGAAGCTTTCTAAAGAGAAAATGTCCCTCACAAAGTATTTGATTTTTAATGTCTGGGACATTTTCTCTTCAAAAAAGTATTTTTTATAACTTCTTACAAAGACATTCTTATCCATAGCATGCCAGGCTTCTTAACCAGGACTGCTGGTCTAAGCAGAACACACTACATTCATTTGTTAGAATCATGATAGCTTAAGGGAGCAAAGAGTAAGTACCGTGGTAATACAAAATATCATCCCAGAATCACAATCCAGAGTCAAAGGTAAACTAACCAGCCTTCCTGAACCGATCTACATCACCTGAACCCTTGAGGACTGTACAGCACTCTTTTTGCCCCTTGGACACTGGATTATTTTCACCTCACTCTCAGCAGAGAACCATCATTCTCCCTTTTGGGATCACTCTTGAAAATGCTCCGTGTCGGGGTGAAATAGCAGCAGTTTAAACATGCTAACTGTAACAGGACACTAAGTGGTGTGTATCTGTCAGGCATCTACAGTTGCAGTAATAGAGAACACATCAAGGTCTTGTAGGGGGGTTTGTGAGTGTGAGGTAGATAAATAACTTACTACATAGAGTCTCTACTGAATGGACCTTTTGGCTGGCTGGTAAACATACAGGTAAAGATGATGCAGTGTGTTATAAATGCTTCTTGAGCACAAACCACCTCCCTTTTCAAAATAGCTGAATACCACTGAAGGAGCTCAGCCTTCATTTGTGAATGTCTGAATTCTCACAAAGCCGAAACCTTTTTTTTTTTTTTCTTTTAAAGCGGCTGATGTTGACATCATGCCCACGTTATCTCTACAAGAATATGAACGTATGTAGTTAAGGTCAGCAAATGCATCATGGATTAATGCACAGTGGCATCTAGTGTCCAGTCCAATGCAGAGCAAGTGTTTCAGGGCATGCATGAAGCTATGTGCACATGGGAATGTTGTAAGCATGCATAGAATGGCAGCGGGTTAATTTGTGCATGTGAATGTTGTTGATTGCTACTGGATTCTATTCTATAAGGACCAATACTAAACCACCCATAAGGACTCACCTTGGCTCTGACGTTTTCAAACGATGCTGGGCTCACCAGAGAGAAACAGATGAGAAACACATCCTGCAAAATACCATCAGAGGACATTCATTTGAAAGACGATAATTCAGCTTTGCCATCACAGGAATAAATTACATTTTAAAATACATAAAAAAAAGAAGAAAACAGTTATTTATTTTAAACTGTATTCATATTTGACAATATCGATATTTTACTATATTTCTGATGAAAAAAATGCAGCCTGGGTAAGCTTGAAACTTAATTTTAATATTTTATTAAAACCACAAAATTTAAAATCACTGTCATTGACATAAAAACATTGATTGATCACTGTTTTAAATCTTTAAGGGGACGTGTCCCACTAACAGTCTATGGTGGAGTGTACCGTCTGAGGGTAGGACAGTGGCCGCAGTCTGTCGTAGTCTTCCTGTCCAGCTGTATCCCAAAGGCCCAGGTTGACTGGTTTGCTATCCACCATAACATTTGCTGAATAGTTATCAAACCTGTGAGTGAAAATACCCAACCCTCACAATCTCTCAACATTTCGGCATGAATGTCAAAATAAAAAAAGAAATCAACATTTCAAATTGTTGTGGTACTCACACTGTGGGTATGTACTCCCCAGGGAAAGCATTGGTAGTGTAGCTGATGAGAAGACAGGTCTTTCCCACAGCTCTGAAAAATACAAACAACAAAGAAGAAAACAGACATTCAGTTATCCGTCAGATTGATGGAAAACAAACTACATAATGTACTTTCAGTAAAACACATGCTGCTAAAACTACTCCAAAGAATGCTAGGTATCTGAAACCGTCTTCCAGTAAGAAGAACAGGTGTAGGCTACTGTAGTCCCATAGTGAATTCACACATTTGTTCTCAAACACAAAGAACATTGTATGTGGTCTTATTTCGAGAACCTTTAAATCCTAACCGCATACAGCAATACCATACATGAAAGGAGGGAATCTGTATTCACTTCATCTGGACTATTGCTTTTTATTGGTCTAAGCTAGACTACCTCAGGACCGGTTCACACAGAACGAGTTTTTGCATGCCACTGTGTGGCTTTTTAGTTGAATATAAACATATGCTAGACAATGTTCTTTACATATGTGCTGCATATGTCTCACTCATAAGCACAACGCTGTTGAACTTTTGACACTGGCTCTGCTGTCTGCAGTGTTGGGCAGTTAATAATTACTAATTACAGACATAATATAGCTTTTAGCAGTAACTAGTAGTGTAACTAAAATTACTAATACAATTCCAGTAATAATATTACAGTTACATTCATAAAACAGCTAGTTACTTTCAATGCCTTTTCAATGTCCAACAATCCAATAATTCCTAGATTTGTTTTCATAATTTTCACAACTTGCACAGGCACATGAAGTCACCAGTGCAGCAGACATGTGGAATATGAAAAAGCTTACATTTAGCAGAAGGAGATATTGCCATTAAATGGATTTTGTCAGGAGAAAAGATGATCTGAACATGCCATGTGAAGCTGTGGCATTACTTTACTCTGACATTACATGGCTTGCCAGTAACTATCATGTGGTGCAGGGGTGAAAAATTCACTTCCTAGAGGGCCACAGCCAGGCAGATCAGTTTCAACCCTGGTCCAGCACACATATCATGTAGTTTTCAAATAAACCTGATGGACTTTATGAGCTGGATCAGTCCTGTCAATCAGCATTACGAGTCTATATAAGTACAGTCATTGTGCCGTTCCAGTGACAATTCTTCCGGCATCCCTCCACCTCCCCATCTCCTCCTCTATTTTTGTTATTCTTCCTCTCTGTTGAGGACAACAAGTCAAGTTTGTTTATCATTAACTATTAAGACTGGATGGGCAGCAGGTGAACTCGTGAATTAGGGTTGAAGCTAAACTTTGCAGGGCTGTGGCCATCCAAGAACTGGGTGTACGTTTACATGACAACAGCATAATAAAATCACAAAAGATTTTTCTTTCTTTCTTTTTTTTTTTTGTTTTTTTTTTGCAGACAGTAGACAACGTTGTCTAAACAATCTCTGTTCACATGGATCCGCAAAAAGTCTTAAAATGCTGTATTATGCATGACAGGCCAGTAGTTTTCACAAATTCACATTTCCATAATGTATAATAACAATAAAGTTTTGAAAACTTGTGCTTTTAAACTTGTGCTTTTTAGGCACTCAAAATGTCATTGTCATGTAAATGAATAGACAAAAAAAAGCATAAAGTTTTCTGTTTTTAGTTTAAATTGGTGTCGTGCAAATGCCCACTGAGTTGTGGACCCCTGTTGCAGTGTATGTGTGGCATAAATGGTTAAATATCTAAAGCTGCGATATAAGTGTGAAACGTTTTAAATGAAACTGATATCTGCGACGAGTGTCGCGATTGCTGTGGAAAAAAAAATTGCAATCTGAAGATTTTAGACGTTATGTAGAATATGGTGGCATTAGCTGTCACCAGGATGATAATTATTTAATTTACGCATTTTTACCTTTTGGTAGCCCTCTTTTCTGCTGCTTGGCTATATCTGTTGTTTAAATTTTTACCGAAGGTGTCATCCTTAAATGCCCCCTTACTTATGTATTTTGCTCCTGTAATTGTGTAAAACATGTTCCTTTTTTCTTTTTTGTGCATCCCCTTTTATGGGTCTTACTGTATTACCAACAACAGAAGATTTCCCTCTGGGGAATATATTCCGAAATCCTTTCACTTAACTAGAAAAAACAACAACAATAAAAACCCTGCTGTCACACTCAGATTCAGTGATAGTGACGCCACATGCATATTGAACTGAACAGAGATGACATCACTGAATTCAATGATGAACTGCCTTTAACTATCATCTTGCATTATTGACACACTGTTTTCCTAATGAATGTTGTTCAGTTGCTTTGATGCAATGTATTTTGTTTAAAGCGCTATATAAATAAAGGTGACTTGACTTGACTTGACTTGACATGCAGTGCTGTGACAGCACACTGGAGAGCAACACGAAATACCTCAAAACAATTGTGCATGCCTACATATCTCAAAAAGAGAAGATGACATTCAGTATGAAAACAGGTCACCTGAAGCAGCAAATACATAGATGTGCAGAAAGAAGTGCGTACGAGTGTACAAATTCCAGTGGAGCGCATGTTGATGCATGCAGGGAGCGAGAGTGAGGAATGCTGGGATTCAAGAGCCTGTGGCTACATCTCCCTCACATCAAGAAACACTGGAGCTACTCAAAGCCAAGGCCAAAACCACACACCTTAGGCTACACACGTTCAGTCACATCAGAACTATTTCAGAAATCAGAAATCTTTATTAAACTCACTGCTTCATCAACACATACATACAAACACATGGTAATAACCACATGTCGTTTGAGTTATCCAGACTTGTGTGCACTTGACTGTAGGGCTGGGCTCTAATGTATTGTGCACTATGAGCCGTGATTCAACAGCAAAAACAGAAAAAGTCCACATAAAATGTCTGTAATCCATTTTGACATGTTGCAACTAAATAAAGTAATATTAACAGAACTGTGTCTGTGAGTGCAGCCACTGTGGAGATCAAACATGCCTTCACACTAAGCATAGTTGAATACATTTTAATCTACAAAAAATTCAGTACACATGGGAGGCGGTGTGCTGAAAACATTATTAGAAAACAGTGGGAGATAACTGTTAAGAGGTGCTTTCTGAAGCTCTTTGAAGTTGTGAATCAGATATAGATAGATACAGGGGGAGAGACAGATTCAGAGAGAAAAAGAGCAAGAGAAAGCTCAGTATGGGGTCTGTTATTGTCGTGACAGGATGACAGGAAGTAGGGCGGTGTCAGCCAGGAAGAGAGACAGCGAGCCTCTTTTTGAAGTGTGTCTTTGAAAATGTGCCCTTAGTTGCTTCAACTTCTTCATGCTCTTTTTCTCTCTTTGATTAAACATGAGCATTTTCTGTAACTCCTACAAATGTAAAACAATGTGATAGCTATGCGTGTGTAAATGTCTTCTTGTTCTTGTGGGTTACAGATCTCGAGCTGATCGTATAAAATGGCAGGGCCTCGTGTTTTAGCAGAGCTGACTTCCACAGAACGCAAGAGAGAATTGATACAGAAACTGATACTCAGAAGATAGTCAGTCAGACGTGACAGAAAGAAAAGAAAATGTCCACCTGGATGTCAAGACAATTCATCAGTGCATCAGGGTTAAAAACAAAACAAAAAAGGAGGGAAAAGTGAATCAATCAAAGCACTGCAGGGGTTGTGTTGACACATGGATGAGTTAAAGGATGTACATTCAATATGAAAAAAATAAAATTAGAAAATAAATTGTTGAAGTATTGCCCTGACGTAATGTGAATTGATTTGTTTGTCTTTGTTCACTCAGCTATCTGAAATTGATGTTTAGTTGTAAAGTCCTAAACACACCCAGTGAAGCATTTATATAACAGGGCTGATTCTGTAGACACACTGGACTTTGTGCATGCTAAATTTCTTTGGACACTGCAAAGGTTGTGATATGATGTCACACTCCATGGAATCCTTCTTAAAGACATGCATTCAACATAATATTGAATGTAAAAAAAAAAAAAAAAAAAAAAAAACATCTACTCCACTTTACTGCGACACTGCAGACCTGTTGGTTTTATGTTTAGGTAGTGTTAATTCAGTTAAGAGGTCATACCGTGACACATCCATCTTCTATTATTCACACATCTTCACGCGACTCAAATTCACAGATCAGCGTTCACCATGATTTGGAATGCAGCAGTTGCATTTCCACTTGCTGCATTTGCATGCATATGAATGGAAGTCAATGGAATAAAAAGTATAAGTGTGACCATTCATGATCTACATAACCATTTAGTAAGTTTAAGTTCTAGAGGTTTTAATATTTAAGAATAGTTGAGCATGACTAGTAAAGAAATGGAACACACAAAATAATTAAAAAATCTTCACATAGATATTTTCCATACAATGGCAGTTCACAGTGACCATGAGCTGTCTATTAAAGGGTGACTCCACCCCAAAAATGAACATTTGACATTACTCATTTTGTTCCAAACCCATAAAAGTTGTCTTCGGAACACAATTTGAGATATTTTGGATGAAAACTGGGATGGCTTGAGACTGTCCCATAGACTGCCAAGAAAATTACACTGTCAAGGTCCAGAAAAGTATGAAAAGCCACAAGGATGCACTGTTTCTACATGTATTTATGCTTTGAATTGAAAGAAAACAGCGCATCCTTGTGGCATGGCTGATACAGAAGAGCATACGCAGCATACGGTGATATGAAGAGACACAGAGACTGTTGACAAAGGAGTTGTTGAATAAAGTCGTTATTTTTGTTTTATTCACGTACAAACAGTATTCTCATCGCTTTATAACGTTACTGTTGAACTACTAAAGGCAGATGGATGTCAATAGATATTCTGATGATGTTTTTTTTTTTACTTTTCTGGACTTTGACAGTGTTATTTACTTGGCAGTCTATGGGACAGTCTCAAGCCATCCCATTTATGATCCAAAATATCTTCAATTGGGTTCCGAAGACGAACAAAGCTTTTACAGGTTTTTACAGGTCAGGGAAGTGATTCATGACAAAATCTTCATTTTGGGGTGGAGTATCCCTTTAAAGAATTATATCACACTTTATGTAAAGCTTTCAGAAGGCATACAATAGATTCGTGTGTGAAATAAACCAGACTGAAGCTGTTCAAATATAAAATATAATACAGACGTCAATAACATTGTTTCATTAGCTCATTGGCTAGTCATAGCCAAACATAATGAGAGCAAATAAACTTAGTGCACAATTAACGTGAACTCATTTATTGTGGTTTTAAATGATGCTTTTTTTTAGTTTGTGTTGCAGCTGGATAGACTGTGGTCACATTGAACTATCACTGTATAAAAATATCTATATGTTTTTTTTTATTAATTAATTAATGAGGGCATAATAGTGAGTAACTTTTTCATTTTGGGGGCATTTTTTCTCTCAATGTGTAGAAGGAGGATTATTCACCCTGTTAAACTTTGAGCAACATACGGAACTTAAGACGCTGGGTCAAGACATCAAACGCAAGAGGAAGTAAGCAGCTTCAAAATGAAGAACTGTGCACAGGGTTAAAACAGGATATCCTCAAAGCAAAAGCACCTCTCCCCTGCTGCCATTCGCCATGTTAGATGTTGCACTTAACTTGGCCAAAATTCATAAACAGTGCATTTTCTCATGTCAATCATAAATTACCACATCAACACTTTAAACCTTCAGCCCATGTTCCTAACAACCGCTGCATCAGCATCCCGCTCTGCTTCAACATCTGTAATTCATCAGCATCACTTTTATTCTCCAGTACTGTCTTACTGCATTATATAAAGCAGATGAGATAAAGTGATGTCGCAAATCACCTCATATACGTTCCTATGCAAATTCTCCCTCCCCCTTTGAAAAAGCAGCTTCATACTCGCATGTTTCAGAGCCATCTCATCCTCCATCTTGAATCATCACTGTCTGCAGGTCAGCATATGCTCTAGAAACACCTGACATGTTTGTCTGTGTTTATGGTTAGTAATCTTGACAGAAAGCAAACTACAGGCCTGATATATTTGGGTCTTAAGGAATAAAGGAGAATCTGCTTCTCTGACATTGTCAGTCATCTTAAAACGAGATGTTTGACTGCATAACTAGACTTTGTATGGCTGCACTCTCACAATGAAAGACACTTGTATTCCTTGCACTGCTATGATGCATCATTCATGGAAAAAATGCTTGGTTCACAAGCCACAGCCCAAATGTTTACACCCTGATGAAGAGCCCAGTTGTCTAAGCCAGTGTTTCCAAACTTATTTTTGACTTCATACGACAACAGGCCCATCAGTAAGGTTTAAATACGGCATCATCAATATCAGACCTAGAAATGGATTCATACAACTCCTATACTAAATTATAATTTTTATATTATTAAATGTCACTTTAGAAAAAATAAATACTTAGGGGGGAAAAAAAAGATTCACAGGTTAGGACTTAGGTATCCTGCAATAAGTGTCACCCACACAAGTTTTTGAACTTGCACAAATTACACACTTTTTAGTTTTCTTCCCTTAAAACAAAGAGGTTTAAAAAAATCCAAGGCAATTATTTTAACCTGTTAACAAGTTAAAAACTAAATCCTTTCCTGGAACCTTTTTGATTATGTCTTAAAAATTGGTGTAGACGGTATGATTTCATTACATTCTCGTCATGATATTGTCACTCACAGAATAAAACCTTATTATAAGAATGTGACCCATGTGCGGCTGCTGTTTCCTTTTCTTATGAAAATCAGTTGGCATGTGTTATGTGTGGCATAACTTCCTGCACACACTCAGAGGAATGGCAAAAGCCAGAAGGTTCTCTTCCCTCTGTGTATTAACTTGCCCATGAATGTCAAGACCTTAAATATCTCTGTGACCCCCAATCTGTCAGCCCAATAGGCTCCTACATATCTCTTTTAGCCAAACACAACTGTAGTAAGAAGCTAAACCACGGAACCTGTAGATGGCTTATTTTATGCCCTCACAACCCGAAGGGAGAAAGATAGAAATCTCAGATATATCAAGTGTATTCAGGCATGACCGTATAGATTTAGCAACCAACCTTACCCTGAGGGTATATAAACTAAAATACAAAGTATCTCACTTGACAAATGAGGAAATGAAAACTAGAGAACAGACGAAGTAGATAAAATAAGCGCTTTTAATACATTTGCAGTTTCCATGAAAACGATATAGGTCTACTTGCTACCAACTCAAATTTCAAAAGAAAAAAATACTTAAAAATACAAGAAAATATAAACTATTATAATGTTTACAAACAACTTTTAAATATAACGATGGAAAACAGATATTAATAAATAAATCAGTTCACATATTTAACTTTTCACTCACCCATCTCCGACCACCACACACTTTATTGCTTGCATTTTCCGATATACTTTTGACAAACTTTTGCCGCCTGCCGCTGTAAAACAACTGTAAAGGAACTAAGTTGTAATACAGGAAACAGATTTGCTACTTCAGTCTCTCTCTCTCTCTCTCTCTCTCTCTCTCTCTCTCTCTCATCTGCGCAGTGCGCACTCGTTCATGTGGTTGTGACAGTTTTGGACGTCGAATGATATGAGGAAGTATTTAACTTTTAAGTGGAAGACATGAACGCGCCTTATATCAATGCGTTATATGCATTATAGTCCACATGAGGGCAATGTCGAATCATATTTGAAAGTGCTTATTTAAAGTGCACTTAGTAATGCTTACCTAAAAAAAAAAAGTTTTTAGCCCTAAATATATTATTAATACTTGAATCATACTGTCAAAATAACGGGTAGGCTACTAATATTTAATCAAGTTTACAGTCATATATTCCAGTTTGCATCTTATAATTCATATCGTTTTTCATTTCTGCAGTGGCACTGGAAACTGAAACCTTGCTTTTGTGTGATTATGCTTTCACTAGTAAGTGCAGGATGACGACTAAACGATGGAGAGAGAAAGAAAGAAAGAAAGAAAGAAAGAAAGAAAGAAAGAAAGAAAGAGAAAGAAAGAAAAATAAATAAATATTGGAACGTTAGTAGTTCACTGATAATTTAGAATATGTTAAAATGTTATATTTATTAGTTAGGACTGTTTTTACTGACTTTTTTTAACAGTGCGGAGGAGGATTCTCATTTATTTGTCAATGGATTCTATGAATTGAAATGTGATAAAATCTAATTGACATTTGTGAAAGAACGAAGAAACTGTGAAATGGTGAGGAAACGCTGAGGAATGAACTTCTCAGAGCTCGACTGTCATTCATGGTGACGTCACCCTCCTCGCGCAAGGACTCAGTGCTTCTTCATCAATTAAAGCGCAGTTCACGTTTACATTCGTAATCGTACTGTACGACGCCGAGTACCTGCTCACTGAGTTACACTTATGAAGGTATGCGTTTTCAACACTTTCCTTGGATTTTGAGAAAAAAACAACAACTTTGCATTGCCTTCGTATCGTTACTTTATAATTTATTTCTTGAGTGTTAGAAAGACGTTTTACATCCTTGACCATCCATAATCGCTCACCAATCGTAGTATTCGCTTTTAAAAGATTTGTTTGTTACTTATGTCTTGTTTATTACTGGGGTTATCTTTTTATAATATTAAATTTGTTTTAAGAATATTAGCCTTTATATCTGTAAGCTGAAAACGGTCATCATCAAGACAATATCATAAAGTTTTAGTCATTTTAATATAATCTGTTATATAGCATAGCCTAGTACTACTTCCAGATGTACATGTCTCTTGGTATGCACTGATATGTATGTCTGCTCTTCCTGTTTTACTGCAGTCTCCCTGCAGCACAGCCGGCATGGGAACCCAAAGAAAGGACAGCTTCCTCTGGGGGAAAGGTATGTTCCTCCCTAATCATTTTCTTAAGGTTTGAGACTGCTGTATAAGTTCTGTCTCTGAGCTGAATTGTGAATAATAGACTTTTAAAAGGCAAAATATTCCATTGCTTCTGGGACACTTGTGATATCACCTTCATCCAAACTTCCACACTGGACTTTTTGTAAAGGCCTACAGTGTATGTGTGATATTAAAGATAGAAATTAGTTTTAAAAATAAAGATATTATTTACAATTTGGATAGCTTTTAAACTGTAAATGCAAGCAGAATCATATCCTGGAATCATATGCTGTTCCATAGCATAGTCACTGTGGTAAATATTTATTATACATATTTTGAGTGTTTGCATCCACAGAAATTTCAGTGTTGTGTAAATTCAACCACTAATATGCCAAAATCCATCCTATGTGGGACAGTTCTCTAGAACTGAGGTAGCAGAGATATATTTAGCTGAGAAATTTGGGCTGTGTTTGGACTTCAGGTTTTTCTTCTCTTTTTTGCAATTCATTTTCTGCATGAGTGTGAGATCAGGCATCTGATGTGAGACTTGTTGCTAACTGCTGATATATATGTCATCTTCAGCACCTTCAGCTTTCAATTCAAATGACAAGAGGCAGACTGACGTCCATAAGCATGTGATTCTAGATGATATTCAGGTACATGGCTTTATTCAGTGTCATTCTGCATATAGTATCGTACATAATGGTAAAGGCTTTTAAGCAAATTAATAAAATTTTCTGCCAGCTGAACTTCGTGAAGCAAATGATGTAAACTATATTAAGCTTTGGCAGATCAATGTCTTCACTCTTGCAGAAACTCAGGCTGGAGATCGAAAACATGATGTCAGAAATTCAAACGATGGAGTCCGATGATGAGAAGTGAGTATTCACCGCTATCACTCAGAGTTACCATGGCAACTAGAAAAGCAATCGATAAGCCCAATATTTAGACATTTCCTACATAATATTTTTGGTGTGTGTATTTTTTTTTTCTGTGTTGCACTGCTCTTTATGACAGGGTGTAATCATTGTGCTCATTTTCATATCCACTTTCTTAATGTTCACATATGTCACTTGGGTTTATAGCATTTGTTGTTTAGATTAAGATTAGAATGTCTAATATAATAGCCTCTTTGATTATAGCAATCTCTATCCATGTCTCCCAAAACAGAACACACAAAATGTGAATTAAACAGTAGATTAGGATCCTGGTCAGGGTCAGGAAAAGTTGCTTTGAGTATTTTAGTATAAACATAATAATACATGCCTATGTGTACATGCTTGCATGTGCATTAGAAGCTGCACTATCTCCACTGAACTGAATTCTGCCATTAATGCACAGTTAACATTTGCAGGTTCACGAAACACCATCGTTGAGCGTGGGCTTGTATCTATTTCCTGTTTCTTGGTATCAATTTTACGAGAAGAGCTTTAGCTCTAGATGTGACGTTGCTAATTTTAATGCGTGGACATGATAGAAAATGATAAGATTAGTTTATTTGTATCAACCACTACACATTCCTTTACGATTTACCTGAATCAACGCTATATTGTCATAACATGCTGGAAGTGTTTCATTTTCATCACAATAATGTCATTTTTTAAATTCTCCTCTAGTAAAAATGTAATGAAGAACAAGAGAATCCAGTGTGGAAAAAAGAAGTTTAACATGGACCCAGAAAAGGTATGAACAATGAATTATTGCATGCAGTTGCAATCATGAGTTACGTGCAGCACAAAACAACATAATGCAACCGCTTCACAACTATGAGATTTAGCTAAACTAGGTTACTTCTTTAGCTAGGTTAAAGGAAGAGGGGGTGGAAAGAGAGATAGAACCACATCCTGTGTTTCTGTAGAAAGTCAGCTGAAGCTGCACTGCATTTTCCGAGTATCTTGGTGTGCATGGTCAGTAAAAATCAAAAATTGCTTTACCTGTCCAGTTTTGATCTTTTTTCATTTTTCACAAAAACAAATCCCCCAACACCAACCCCTGTCACAGATAATATGAAACCTGTTTATAAAAGAGAATGCATGTGCATTTCACTGGTAAAAAATGCAGTTGGTGTAGCTATTAGACCAAAAGCAAATCATACATCAAGATCTGTATCTTATATCCTGTTTGTTAATGAATGTTTAGTAACAGTAGTACCAGTAATGGCAATTTCATTGAGATTAATCAGTGAGTTTATTTCCAGGGTATCCAGTACCTTGTGGACAATGAGCTTCTGGAGTGGAAACCAGAGGCTGTGGCAGAGTTCCTCTATAAAGAAGAAGGCCTCAATAAAACAGCTATTGGCAACTTTTTAGGAGAAAGGTATGAAGATGATGAGGAGGATGTTTTTGTGGCCCATACTTCTTGTGGTTTTGATATAGAAAGAGAGTTGATTCCTTTTTTGTATCCACAGGGAGGAGATCCATCTTCAGATCCTGCAGGCCTTTGTTGACCTTCATGAGTTCTCAAATCTTAATCTAGTTCAGGCTTTGAGGTGAGTGGAGATCCTCATCTTCCTGTTTCATACTGTATGTCATTTGAACTATATATATATATGTATGTATGAATGTATGTATGAATGTATATATATATATATATATATATACATACACACACACACATATATATATATATATATATATATATGTATGTATAATTTTTTACTTTTTTTAATTTTGGGCGAATCTGCGATTGTTTGATTGTGGACATAGGCAGTTCTTGTGGAGTTTCCGTCTACCTGGCGAGGCTCAGAAGATCGACCGCATGATGGAGGCCTTTGCTCTGCGGTACTGCACCTGTAACACTGGGGTTTTTCAGTCCACAGGTAGATTACCTTTGCATTTGGAGGTTTTGTGTTTGACTTCTAAAAGAAAGAAAACAAAAAGACAGTTAATGACCAAATGGTTGTTTTCCTTATCCAGTCTGTGTCTTGTTAATAATTGCATGGGCCTAAAATAATAAATTGGCCTATATATCTCAGTGTTTGACTTTCCAGCCATTAATATCTAAGTCCAAAAGTAACATTTGTTGAGCAGCATTCTTGCTAAAAACTACTTGCATGTAGACAATTGAAAGCGTGTGTATATGTGTGTGTTGCAGACACTTGTTACATCCTTTCCTTCGCTATTATCATGCTCAACACAAGTTTGCACAACCCCAATGTGAAAGACAAGACCACACTAGAACGTTTCATCAGCATGAACAGAGGAATCAACCATGGAGAAGATCTTCCTTATGAACTACTCGAGGTGAGAGGGGTCATAGGCTCATTTTCCAAGATTACCAAACCAAATACCTACATCTAGAGTAAATATACACATTGTTCAAGTTTGGGTTAGAATGGGTTTGCATGCTTTTATTCAGCAAAGATGCGTAAATGCATCAAATTTCACACACACAAAAACAAGTCATTTACAATGTGACAAAGAAATGTAATAAAATCCTGTTCTTTTGAATACTCTACAATCACAGTTTAAACAAATAAAATATTAAGCAGCACAACTGTTTTTGACATTGATAATGATAAGAAATGATTCTTGGACAACAAATCAGCATATTAGAATGATTTCTAACGGATCATGTGACCCTGAAGACTGGAGTAATGACTGCTTAAAGGTCTGCTTTGCTATCACATAAATGAATTACATTTTGATCAATTGAACATTTTTAAGAAATACATAATTATAATTATAATATTTCAGTTATTATTTTACAGCCATTTTTTTATTCATTTTTTTTTTCATTCATTGAACATGTTTGTATATTAATCCATTGTTGGAGTCATGATTTTGTCTTATGCAATGATCAAGTGTTAATCATTTCTCTTTTTTGACACATCCTGTAGAAACTTTACGAGAGCATTAAGAACGAACCCTTTAAGATCCCAGAAGATGACGGCAATGATCTCACTCACACCTTCTTCAATCCTGACCGAGAGGGCTGGCTTCTAAAAGAAGGTTTGTTACTCTCGTGTACTATTAATATTCACAAAGTGTTGTACATGATAACATAGGAACCAGTACCCAGCGTACACATTTATATTCCTAGAACACTTTTCTATGCAGATGCACAAATAACGTTTTTGTCCTAACTTTTAAAGACCGGACAACTTTAAATGAATGTTCAATTAACATTACTGGAAAAACATTAGTTCAAAAATTGGACTGAACAAAAGTTCTGAGAATGTTCCTGGTTAGCTACAGTATTCTAAAAATTTGATTGGCCCAAACAGTGAAACAGCTCAGTGCAGCTCAGCCAATCAGGCTAGAGGACTGGAACTAACTGCTATGTAACTGTTCTGTGCAGTTATCTTTATTTATCTAAACGTTTTTAATGATTTTGGTTAATCCACAGGTGGCAGAATAAAGACCTGGAAGCGGAGGTGGTTTATTTTGACTGATAGCTGTCTCTACTATTTTCAATATACCACCGTTAGTACTCTACCTTTACAAAACACATTAAAATCAGTTTAAAATTACCATTTTCCCCTTTTTAAATAGGAATATTACAAGTGAGATAACTGAAAGGCAATCTTTCCCCTCTCTAGGACCAAGAACCAAAAGGAATCATCCCACTAGAGAATTTATGTGTTAGAGAAGTGGATGATGCAAACAAACAGGTACATTTCCCATGTGTTTTCCATTCCTCCTCATTTATTATCACTGATCCAAATAGATAGTGTGTTTCTCTAGACTCTATTACACCTGCTTCTTTATGGTTTTTTTAGTCAGCGCTGAGTGATAACTGAACCTCTGTCAGCACAGTCTAGATCTGATGCAACTCCACTCAGATCCTGATTTCTGTTTTTTGTTTCTTCTTTCTGAGTCAGCATCTCGTAATACCGAGTGACATTTAAAAGTTTGTGATATAACATGGTATTGTAACCTTTTGAAAATGACAGCATATGCATTTTCCCTTTTTTTAAAACATGCACGTTCAGTTCTGTTTGGAGTTGTTCAGCCCTCATCGTAAAGGAGAGACGATAAAGGCATGTAAAACCGAGACAGACGGCAGAGTTGTGATGGGCAAACATCACTCCTACAGACTCAGTGCTGCTTCTGAAGAGGAGTGTGCTGACTGGATCCAGGCCATCAGGTACCAGACAGCACAGCATACGGGATTCATTCAGATGAGCAATTCAAAATAAACAGGCTTGATTTTAATATCATTTCTGAATGGCACACGATCCTATGATAAAATGTGACATCTAGTGTTAACAAATGAAAATGAGGTTAGAAATCTAGATCTTTTTGGAATCCATGATTTCAAGGGATGATTTTTCGTGTCTTTCGGGACCTCACTGATTTCATACAAAGAGCACTTTCTTAAAAATGGTGTCTCTTTTTTCCTCATGTAACATACTATGACATTCACTATGTAGCGAATAGTGAATAAGGCGAGTGTTTTAGACCTAGCTGAAAAGAGGAGAGGAAAATTCTATTATGCTAATGCTTACATTATTTCAAGAGCAGTCGTATAATTATTAAAAGTTTATTTATATAGAACATTTCATACATCGTGGTAAATTTCACACACTTATTAATTCAAACCTTCCTCTGTGCTTTTACATAATTTTGGTGTGAAAAATGAATCCAGTCTTTTTGAAAAGGTGTGTTCTTTCAGTAAGCACAGGTTATTTATGTCTTTTAGGAAGTGATACGGTAGACTGTATGCCTCACTGATCTGAAAAATCCTCTAAAAAAATGTGTTGAAGTTGTTATATCCTGTATAAGCAAAGTCAGTCTAATTTCTAATTTTTAGTCTAATTTAGTCAAATATTTCTTGTATTTAGTATCTTTTTTAGAGAAAGGAATCCTCTCTGGGGCAAAATGACCAGAAAACCACATGACGATTAAAAAAGAAAGAAAATATAAAGAATTATAAAAAAAATCAAGAAAATATGAGAGACAAATATAATGCGGACATTAAGATATTGATGGCGAGATAACAATAACTTTTCAGCAGTGTGTTTTTGTAGGTCATGGGAAAGAGGAAGTCGAGTATGTTTAGAAATGTGCACACACTTAGTCATACATTAACAATCTAATTAAAATATATATAGTATGTTAGCATTAACAGAGGAACTGAGAATTAAAAAAAGCTGCATCTGAGGCGAACTGTTTCCTCTCTTGTTTTTAGAGCTTGCATCACAAAAGACCCTTTCTATGACCTGGTATCTGCACGCAAGAAGAAGATCATCGGCCACGCTGAACACCACGATTGAAGCTGACTGGTGAACTGAGGGGTCTGATCGTTTAAACAGCTGCGCACAGACATGGATTCAGAGGCCTGAATGAGCTGGAAATGATGAATGAGGTTCTCAGGGTGCTGATTCTCTCTCTCTCTATCAGAGGTCACCGCTGCTGTGTGTGCAGCCTCAGGGTTGGTTTACACAGTGGTGTTGTGGTCAGGCTTTCTGTGAAAAAATATTTTCCTATTTATTTAACGCTTACGAGAAATTAGATTTTATTTGTGAAATATCCATGTCTAAACATGAAACCGTTTTGTATAATGTTGCTGGTCACTGTAGAATTTGTTTCTGTTTCTGTTTAAGGAGAGACCCTGCAGGCAAAAACACTGTTTTTTCATGCACCTGTCAATTTTTAGATCCAAAACATCCAAAAACACTGTTAAGTGTTTCTTTTATTGCACTTTATCTATTTGTGTCAATAGTTTTTAATTACAATACATATTTTTAAAGGCCGTTTTCTCAAAATTATTTTTTTCTCCAACACTGAGCCATAAATCTACACTCCAGTAGCACGTACACATTTTTATTCCTGTCTATATTCTGAAGGTTTTTACAGAGGGCTTTATTCATATATAATTTTCTTGATTATATACAACATTTAATTCCCCCCAAAACTGTGAAAATATATTGTTTTCTAGCTGTTTAAAGTATTTTCTGAATTATGGAGTGACAAAAAGAGATAACACAGAATTCCCTCTGTAAAAACATTTGACTGTAATAAGTAAAAAAAAAATTAAACAAGAATTTTGAAACTTACTTCATCCAGTGATCAGATTTTTGTAATAGAAATGTATGAAAATTAGCACATATTTAATGAAATAATGCCTCATTTGCATATTTAAACATCACATTTTAGAAAACTTGCAATACAAAAAATGTTAGCAATTATCAATGTAATCAATCAACTTGGTAAGTAAGGTGATAACTGTTAGTATTTTTTTTTTTACCCTATTTACCTGCAGTGTCAAGTTATATTTTCAATGAAAAACACTTAAATGAAGCTACATTTCAAAGAATTTAATAAGGTATTTGTGTTTTGACGTACAATTTGGCCATTTTTTTATTTGTATCTTTCCATGTGACTAACACACACTTATCATTTTATAATTATAGGATTTGTGAAAATCAAATTGATATGTCTGTCTTGTAAATATTGTGATGCCAGTTAGCATTAACGCTTATCAGGTTGAAATTGTCCATATTCTGTACATAATAAATGACTTATTTAATGAATGTACCATTATTTGATTATAAGCGTTTGTCCTTTCAAGATCATTCCTAAAACTTTTGAAAACATAAGACCATGTTATTAAAATATAATGACTGTGCACTGGGATTCTCTAATTAAAGGTCTTTACAAAACAAGCCTCGTTTTCACCAAGTAATGCACACATTTGTCCAGCAGAGAGCACCATTGGTCAAGCTTCATCCCTTCAGTGTATGTAGCCTACTGTACATATTTTTAAGCGTACATACACTGGAGAGGTTATGAAAATGGACTATAATATTAATAACATTAAATAAAATTAGGATATTTGGGACCCCACCCAAATCATTTCGATGGCAGAAAGTATACCTGAAGTAATGAAGCTATATATAAATGAGCTTTTCGAGCCTGGAGCATGAGAAACATTTGAAATGACATTCTAGTCTATTGAAAAGGTTGCACATTTGCTTCCACATTTGCTACACCTACAGTATAATGCACTTGTGGTCTTCAAAAGCACACTCCCCTCTTCCTGTGCATCATTTCCTTTATCTCTGCCAATTCGTTCGCCATCTCTTCAACCATTTCTGTTATTTCCCTAAGAAGACTAAAAATACATACTGTTTATAAGTGCATTACTTTACTCAGAAGTTGTGCACTATTTGGTGGTCAGTGTGGAGTCTGGCTCAAGGTCATGTAGGCCACTGGTTTACTGCACATGCCTTAGTAATATTACTCTTAGCAAACAAGGGAATTAAGGCAGTGTCACACCCATGTTAGCCTAACAGATCTGTTGACGTATCTCTGATGATATCAGCATGGTCAGGTACTGTGGAAGTCATCTTAAGCACAGCTTCGTTTTAAGTTGTCATATATAGCTACAATATTGAATTATCCATAAACTCACTGACCATTCAGTCCATCCAGGAATCATCTGAGAGGTCATTTTTTCAGTGGTCTTTTGAACTTGGGCAACACTGAGATGACTGTCAAAAGGTGGCCTAATTTACCAGACATTTTTAATCAACTCTAAACTAACAGTTCATCATTTTTCAAAGGACTTAAACCCAAATCTTTTGAGTTTGGAAGACAAATACAATCAGAAATATACCACAAATGTTCAGTACATTATCAAGCACTTCGTTTTTCTATATATTTTCTTTTCCAATAAATTGCTGCATTCAAAGAATTCGGTAGGATAACATTTTTTCTATAGTTGTCATTTTCTAAGCGTAGCAAGCCCCATAATGACACTTGACCGCTGATAAATTGTGTAAAAGCAACCGTTAGCCACTTCACAATTAAATCTGATTAAACTAACATTTGACAAATTAGGCTTATAGTCTTTTCTTCAAGGCAGTTTTATACAGTGCAGATCGCATCTTCTGGAGTTCAATGAAAAGAAATAAGAAGTAACAATGTATTTAAGGCCACAGCCCTTTATTTATTGGCACTCTTGATCTAAAAATCAGTTGCATAACATCTATTATTCCCGAGGGCCATTGGTTCACACAGACGTTTGTCTGTGTTTTTCAATGTGCTACATTGTAATTGATTGTTTTTATGTAAACATGCACAACAGATGTCTGCTTTTTATTATAAAACCCACTCAAGATGGTCTTATACATTCTGCTGTTTTGTTAAGCACCTTTAAATCAAGAATGTGTTCTGTGTAAATTCTTAAAGACACAGTACAGACATTTATATTTATAAAGTAATACAAGTGTAAAAATCATTCAACGTATACATAAAGCCATTCATTTTACATTGCTTGAGTGCTTTTTTTTTTCTTCTTCTTTTTTTGAAAAAAATTATTTAAAAGTCACTTTCAAACCAAGCAGCCCGAAGACCAGTGCAGCGATTTCATGGGACCAAATTAAATCTGTATCTGGAACCTTTTCCCCCTCAAGCAAAACTCTCAACATTACAGATTCATATTGAAATGTGTGGATTTCGCCTGGGAAATCTTGCTGAGCAATGGAAAATGTGACCGCACCTTCAATGGTAACTGATCAGGCATGTTTTTATCCGTCATCTGTAAGATTTGATATGGAGCTTTTCCATCCTTCCTTTATGACTCCGAGGGAGCCACACAGGCTTGAGGATTGGATAAGTGCAACTGATTAGGCCTGGGTCAATGTGCAGGGTAAAGATCTGCTGAACAGGAAATATGTGAAACATGCTACATCTTCAAGCTCTCTGCAGTCCACCTTTGTAACCGGCAGGAGGTCACATGATCACAGAAGGCACACTAAAGTTCAGTCATTTTTTTTCTTCTGACGCCAGTTCCTCGCAGTGTCAGCAGCATTTTGGAGGTTGTTCAAACAACCTCACTTCCCTTTAAAAACACAGAACCAATACTTCGTTTTTCAGCTGACAGCTGAATCAATATTATTGTAGGGAGAATCACTATCCACATCTTGTCAAAGCTGAATATAATAAAGACAAATGCCCTTTTTTACAGCATATATTGTTAACATTCTCTTAGAAATGTGTCTTGTATCCAAAATCCTAATATAAAAGCACTCGGTCTTGTTGATTCCTTTTTGCAGAGATGCCTCAGGACTGAATACAGGCCTTCTTCTGGTTACGCCTCCGTCCTCTCGGGCCTGAAAAGAAACAAAAGATGGCAAACAAGTCTTTAAAAATATCTAAATAGGACTGCATGATTAATCTAAATAAAACTCTGATATGTGCTATTATCAAATTGCAAGGGCTGCAATTTAAATAGATGCAATGGTACGGAGTGAAGCACAGCGCTGTGTTCTTATACGTCTCAATGCCACTCCACTTGAGCACTTTAATAAGTGTTTCATCTTCTCAAACTTGCTGTAATGAGAAGCGCTTAAAAAGGAAACTTTAAGGGCTCCCTGTTGTTTTTCCATCAAAGTAAAAGACATTGGAAAATAAAGAAATTAAGACAGCTTTAAATATTATTATTGTAATTTTATAGTTTATAATTATATAGTTTATATACAGTAATGTAAAATAAAATAGCAATGCTGATATATAATAACAAAATCTGGGCCAAATTGTGTAGCCCTACAAACAAGCAAGCCTAGAGTTTTTTTATATCACATTTTAAATTGCATCAGAAATTTGTATCTGAAAATTACAATTAAAATTTTCCCTCAAACTGTGCATAAGAACACTGCACCACTCGAAAAATTGAAGAGATAAATAATCAGCATACGTACCATCCTCAGTGTCTGTGGCAATGGTCTGAAGAGAAACACTCCTTGGGCCCATTTTGTTCTTCTTGAGTTTAAACTTCACCTGTGGTGGATTCTCTATCGTCTCAAATGTGTCTTCGACTTCACCAGTGCTGTCAGTCTCTGAGATCTTGCGAGGATTGGGAGTCACGTGTTTGGATACGTCTTCTTGCTCATTAATATGACCGGCCAACCAAGAAGCTTCCTTGGAGTTGCTGGTAATCTTAGTGTCTTTCTGACTGATCTGTTTCACATCCGTGCTTTGATGGGTTGTTTTAGAGAGAGGGTCTGGACTCTGGTTGTTTGCTCTGCCTTTCAAAAAATTCCGGAAGGAAGAGCGCTGCTTTTTAGAACCAAACAGTGAAGGCTTCTTACCATCCTCTGTCCCATCTGGGGATGTAGGGGACTGTGGACGTACACCGTCCCCATTGGTGTACATTAATTTTTCCATGTTATTAACAGGGGCATGGTCAACATAGTCTCTCAGCTTAGAAAGATCCTGCAGGGAGCCAGTCACACCGAGACTGTTGCCAACGACTAAAGAGTACTTAGGATTATGGTATTTATGTGCAGGCACTTTCTGTTTGGAGTCCCCTACAGAGATCTGGAAGCGTGACATGGATACAGGAACTGTGAGTTTGTTGGGTTCCGCTGGCGTTTTCAGCACAGGAACTGACAGGGCCGGCTTACTAATGTGAAACTCACGATACAGGTCCACCTTATCAGACACAGCATACAGCTCTCTGAAGTCATTGTCGTAGAAGTCGACAACTTGTCCTGACATCACAGTGATTGTGTTGCGGTTCATCCTAGAGGCACTCCACGTAAAACTATAGAAATGGGAAGTGTACAGTAAATGTATTGATTAAAGATAGAACAAACGTACCACAATGGTGGGCGAAACTACAAGATGCACTGTTTGGTCTGCATGCATACGAACCTGTATGATCCAAACATCACTTTCTCTCCATCTACCAACATGTACTTGGAGCACAGCGATCCAGGCAGACGACCAAAGGACAGAGGCATGCCAGAGCCTCTCACAGTTCTCACACGCAGGTTCTGAAAGAGCAGAAAGAGAGAAAACTCTTGTAAATCTACAGCACAACATGTAAAATACTGTTTTAGTCACTATGAAATGCCTGAGCTTCTCATCAAAGATTTTGCTTAGCATTGCGTTATGGGCGTCCTGAGCTCGAATCCTGGCTTGATTCCACCCACTTTCTCGCTTCCCGTCACTTCTACACTGTCCTATACTAATAAAAAGTAAACAACTGAAAACACCAAAAATAGATAAACTGCTAGTGAACGGTCTCAAACAATCTCGTTCAATAACATCAGGCACCTGAATACAAGATAACATTTAGTCTGCGCACTCAGAGGTGCAAGCAATCTATTACGTAGGAAAAAAAGGTACAGGCTTGCCTAGTTGCAGTAGCTTTTTTATCAATGATGCTTTGTGACAGTTTTACAGGAACTGAAATGTTTGGGTCCATCTAGTAAAATAATTACAGAATGAGGAAACAAGCAAGAGATGACATTGGGGCATGTGAGAGACAAGAACATATTATTTAGCAATGCATTTAAGTTATGAACAAAATTTCCACAGGTCTGCTCTGGAGAATAAAGAAAGATCTCTTTTATACAGACACAACTGACTCCGGACAAGATTTTTTGAATGGAAAAAAATTGCCAACATTAGCTCAAGGGCTTGCTTCCTGCGGTATCATTTCAATTATGCATGTAAACCAGGATGTCAAACAACCCAGTCATTTGAAAAGTGAAAGTTGTGACATTTGCCACATATGGTAACCCATACTCGGAATTGGTGCTCTGGATTTAACCCATCCAAGTGCACACACACACACACACACACACACAGCAGTGAACACACACCCGGAGCAGTGGGCTAGTCTCCTGTATCTTTTAACCAGGATCTGGCTTGTACCACAAAAAAATCTTTCACTAAAGGTTTTAATAACTGTTCTATTTCTATGAAAATAGTGTCCATAAGACAGCTGTAACGATAACAACACAGCAGAACGATTAAATTGGTATAACTTTAAGAATGTTTTTTTTTTTTTTTTTTTTTAGTTGGCAGTCAAAATTCATTGACTTTAAAGAGCTTGCACGTTAAAAGCAGCAGAAAACAAAACCGCCATCTTTATAATAAATGTATTGTTATCGTCTGTTAGTGTGGATGATATATCCGCTACTGTAATCTTTATAGTTATTGTCCGTGACATGAACAGTATAAAGTGGCAAATCTGGATTTTACAAAAGGCACGAGGTGTCAGAGCAACACACCTGACATGGGCAAATATCCAAGGTGAAGTCGGTGGTGAGACGTTAATGAGAAAATCCTTGCACACAGGGGTGTGGCGAATTCATTTGCACACTGAGGACTCAAAAGAAAGGAGTACTGTAGTGACAAAAGGACTTTGAGTGCAAGGCTGGCATGGATGAGGAAAAAGCAGAAGCGTGAGAGATGAGAGTGCTGCACAACTCTCTTAAACAAGATCAAGTTGCCTTTTTTCTTAGTTCTGTTGAAATCTGCAGATCCTCTTTCAAGGAAATAACAATGCTGAATTATCCGACTCTATTGCTCAGTGTAAAGTGACAGATGAAAAGCCCTAGTGTCCTATATTAAACAATCCACATAGATAAGGCTCATTGACAGTGTATCTCCAGGAGATCGGCAGCATTTGGGGCAGTCTTGTGGAAAGCACTGGGTTTGATTCTACAGCGTGGTTATGTGTGTGCACAGCAGACCAGGAAGTCAGTTGAACCCTGTGGCAACAGCTCCAGAATCAGCCAGAGTTACAAGTTCACACAGATCCCTTAAAGGTCAGCTGACAGTCTGTTAACATGTGTGTTTGTGAGTGCTATGGTAAGTCACGTGTTCTTTTTGACTTCTTTTCCAGCAAAGCCTGAAAAGGCACGTCTGACTATGGTTAACACATTATGATGTTTTGATAACACGTGTCTTCGCTTTAACTAGCATTGTGTGTCATCTGTGTGATCACACACAGAGAGTTAAGAATAAAAGGGCAACATTTTGGAGTTAAGGAATAAAACTTGATAGACACTGACTTTTGCTTCCAAAAACCTGGAAAAAACCAACCTGGAAGAAGTTAAACGTTTACAAATTGTCTGTATTAAATCTACATGTACTCAAAACTCAAGTTAACCACAGTTTCCTTGTAATTTTATAAGAAACATTTTTTTTTTTAATTAGATTGTTTTGTAATTTAGTGTAAAATAGGAGCTTGACATATATTATCATTAATTTCAATTTCATTTAATCACATTAAAAATGAAGTCTGTTACCAAAATATTTTGCAATGTGACATTATTTAAAGGCAAAATCTGATCTCCAATTCTCATTGTAACAATGCATCCCTTACTTTTCCCATTATTTTCACTGAACATTCTTTTTGCTAAGAATCAGACATTTAAGTATTATTTTAAATTAAAGTCATAAATTATAACCTGCTCCACAAATACTACTATGATGCATAAATATATATATATTTTTAAATAAATATTAATTTTATTATGGTAATGAGATTTATTTGTATTATGATAATGGGAATCGTTTTTTTTTCATTATTTTGATAGTAATTTGAGGGAAATGTGCTTAACTATCAAAAATAATGCCACAAAATAATTCATTTTTGTTGCATGCAAAACACATTTTCTTTTGCATCAACCAATTGTTATCACTCACCCTCAGGTGCTGCACAGAAATCTGCAGCCTGCTGCTCATGTCCAGGAAGTGCGGCAAGCCGTGCTCCTCCAGCAGCAAGTACACAGCCACCCCCCTCTTACTGGCAGCGTCTAACAGATCCTGCAGGATCAGCAGGTCCGTCAACAGGTCCATGACCACCGCAACCAACTGAAAACCAAGTGAAACCAAACTGTGGTTAAAGCTTAGCTAATTCACTTAGCTTATCATTACATCTGCTTTGAGGTGAGTGTGAGCCACATTGGGCATTTCTCTTTTCTTACACTATGACAGTGTACTTTGTCTAAGTTTGAGTGACACGTGAAATCACAGAGCAGATACACTCCAGCAGACACATTATCAGTGAAAAGGTCCAATCTCGACATGAGTCACAAGCTATTTATGAAAAAAAAGCAGTCATTCTGGGTTAAAGGATGCATATGTGTTATATATGAAGTTTATAAACCACACACCACAGCATTTTAACAAATGAAATGCTAATTAGGTTAGCATAAAACTCGTGAATGACGTGGAAAACAAGTTTAAATTGGTCATACATTTATTGGGTCAGTTCAAAGCTTGTTTAAGGTTAGGTCTTAATTCCTTCTACATCCTTACTGACTCTCATGTCAAAGCTATGTAAATAAGAAGGAAACTATTTGCATTAAAGAGAAAACAGATAACAGCTGAACAGGAGTGAATCACTTTTGATAACACAGATTCTGTTCGTTTGCTAAAGCTGAAAATAATTGAAAAGGAAATGTTTTTTTGATTGTAAACTATTCTTCTGACAAGGAACTGATAACATCTTTTACATGTTACAGTACAGTGAAATGCTATTTTAACATTTTCAGACATGCATGTTTCTATCAATTCCTCAAGAGGAAGCGCCAACTGCTTCAGATGAACACATGACATCAAAAACACCAGCGTCAGGATCGCCCTGGATAATATCTAAATACAACGTCCTGTGGACATAGTCTAATGTTAACACTGACACCTGATTTCCTGAAACTAAAGCGAAACTCTAGTCAGCGATCGGCTTTGAACTTTTTAAGGCACATCTAAATATCATCCAACTCAGGGTGCTCAGAATGTGAAGATGTGCATATAATGTCTGGTCATCTAATACTTCATAGCAAGAATATTACCAATGGTGTTTTTGAAAATGAATAGTAAAATCACAATTTAGCATGGTTTATTAAGAAGAAGAAGAAAAAAAAACAGTTTGAGTTGCTGTATAGAAATAAATCGACTTCAGTGTAACTACAAAACTAAACTAAACAAGGGCAGCACCTGCCAGAACATAATTATCTCAGTTTGTCAAGTGCATTTGAATTAGTTTCACCGCAAACCACCAACAAATAAGTCTTACCGGTGTACTTAAGGTGCAAAGAGATGTGACAACAGTGTGACAACCAGAACGAAGCAGCAAAATGTTTGTGTGTTTACAATAAAATGAACCAGCTATATATTACACTGTATTCGTTGTGCTGTTATAAACAGAGGTGGCCCAAAGATTGTAATGATCTGTTGAGTTGAGTATTATTATCTCATTGTGTTCGGGATGTAAGACAGATTTACAAGGCATTTGTGAGAGGAAACAGAACTAACTTAGAAGTTACAATGAAATGTATTAGTTCTGGAGTTTTCATGAATGTTTTGACAGCTTTCGAATTTATTGAGGGTTATAGAGTACAGTACATTCATTGAGTGAAGGCAGCTGAAACGCTTTGTAACTAAAGTCTGTCATTATAACTTACCACTGTTAAGGAAGTAACAGTGTGTGTGTGTGTGTGTAAACCCGGTAATAAAGTGGTATGATTTGAAGGCTCCGGCAGTGTGACTGACTCGCAGACAAAACCCTGACGGATTATTACTTCAATCTTTTTACTGAGACTCATTCAGTAATGACACACTTCACACTGTACAGAAGGTTAGCCATATTTCTATACACTCTACCAGATTTAACCAATGGCTAGATACCTCTGTTTCCTGTGTTAAGGGGAAATTGGTCTTTATGAGAATATCTTTTCTTTTTAATAGTTCTTAATGCATCATGCTTATAAAAAATTCCATCATTAGATTAGATAAAGTTAATTATCATTTGGTAGTTTTTATGTATTTATTCAGTCTTTTCATTTCTAAGTTTCAAGTTCAAATGAATGTTTCTGTTTCATATCATTTTAGTATGACTAAAGATCAATGTTTAGTCAGGGTGATTTCCCAATAAGAAGTTCAGAGCTATTTCACAAACAAACAGCACTACTCCAAAATACCCATATAGCCACAGGGACTAGTCCTCGGCAGTTTCTGAAGAAATGTCTTCTTCAGAAAAGGAAATCTGATGAAGTGTATTCTTAATATTTGTACTTTAACTTCATTAAATCATTCCTTCTTCCATATTCCCACAACTTTATGGCAGCGTTTAAAACAGTTAGGTCAGAGTTGAATGTAAGGCTAATTATTTTAAAAGATGATCTTATATGCTCAGTATTATACAAACAGTAACATTTCATATATTTCAGTTACCACTATACTTTAAAAAACAAGGTTATTTATTGGAATCAATGGTTCAAGTGCAGAAAAGGTTTGTTATAGTAAAAAAAAAAAAAAAAAAACCTGGTTCTTCTAGGAACTGTTCTTCACTGAAAGGCTCTGTTTGGGTCCAGAAATGGTTCTTTTATGGCATTGGGGCAAAAACACCCTTTTGGTAGTTTCTAGTTACATTTTAGTAGAAACAATGCATTAGTATCCAATTGCTAGGAAAACTAGATATTGAAAATCTCCTGGAAATGGACAAGTAACTAAGTATTAATAATACCTCAAGAACAGTTACTAGTAAAACTTGGGTAACACTTTGGAATACTGTTTCTTACTTACTACATAACTAATAAGGAATTCTTGAAGAACTTACAGGTGATTATTCATTAACACTTAACTCACTACTGTTAACTACTAAGGAAGATGTAACTAATTAGTATGTAATATAATTTTATGATTTTATGATAACAGTTAGCTAATCAATAACTAATGAATTCAGTCATACCTACTGAAGAACTATTATTAATTATCAGTTAGGGTCCAAGAAATATAACTATGAAGTAACTACTAATGAACAGTTATACGCAAATAATCACTATAATAATCAGGCTGTGGCCCACAAATCAAGTACTTGAGTAAAAGTACAGATACCCCGATAAAATATTACTCCAGTAAAATTATAAATAGGCCTGTTCATTTTCAAAATTACTTGAGTAAAAGGACAAGTACAAAGTACTACTACAGTAGCAACTAAGTCCACTTATTAGCCTATAATGGAAATGAAATATGCATTTTATTTGTTTCTAAATGTTTAATGTCACTAAGTTATATGTTTTGATTATAAAATGTTTGTTAAATTAGTTTAAATGTGGGCAGTGTTACGTTTATGAACTTTCTGTTCCCTTAATTGGTCTTCTTCCTGTTCTAGTTTTATTAATTGATTTATCCCCACCTGTCTCCAGTTCCATTACCTTCTGTGTGCTTAAATACCCTGTCTGTTTAGTTCTTCTTCGTCTGTGAATATTTGTAAGTTATTGTGATGTAATGCTGTTCAGTAAACTCCTTATTTTATCAAGACCCTCCTCGAGCGCTTTAATCTCAACACTAGCATACACACCCTTACTTGTAACAGGCAGTATGCATGTTAAAATTTAATAAAATATGAATTATCTGATAATTCTTTATTAATTACTAAAGGGTGCACTATAATTTCACTTAAGAATATGCCTAATGTTTCAGGTTTGAAATAAGTCCTGCAGAATTATTTGATAATTATTTATTAATTATTAATGGGTTCCCTATGTTTTCACTTTAGAATACTGTTTCAGATTCTAAGTAATTCTTGAGGAATTATCTAATAATTCTTTAATTACTAATGGGTTCCCAATATTTTCACTTTAGAATAGGCCTTATGTTTCAGTTTCAAAATAAGTCCTGCATAATTATTTGATAATTATTTATTAATTACTAATTGGTTACCTGTATTTTCGGCTTTGCCTTACAAAAAGAAATTGAATTAATGGTAATGTGGTATATGCTGAGGAGGCAAACATACAGTACTGTATATAAAATATAAAAACTAAGGTAATTATCGCAAGGCACTGGTTCCTACTGGCAGCTGATTTCTTACAAAACACACTCACAAAACAATTCACTACACAGGCAAAACCTCGGTAAAATGTATTGCATTTATTAATATTGCATTTTCTACTACAACTGCTAATAACTTTTATATGAAAGGGTCATAATTCAATGAAATTGTGTAAAACTGTTCATTAGTAGTTACTTCATAGTTATTTTTCTTGAACCCTAACTAGTAGATAATTAATAGCAGTTCTTCAGGATGTATGACAGAATACATTAGTTATTGATTAGCTAACTGTTACTTAACACAATCATAAAATTATATTACATACTGATTAGTTAACACATCTTCCTTAGTAGTGAAGTGAAGTGACATTCAGCCAAGTATGGTGACCCATACTCAGAATTTGTGCTCTGCATTTAACCCATCCGAAATGCACACACACAGAGCAGTGAACACACACACACACACACACACACACTGTGAGCACACACCCGGAGCAGTGGGCAGCCATTTATGCTGCGGCACCCGGGGAGCAGTTGGGTGGAGCAGTTGGGGGTTCGATGCCTTGCTCCAGGGCACCTAAGTCATGGTATTGAAGGTGGAGAGAGAACTGTACATGCACTCCCCCCACCCACAATTCCTGCCGGCCGGGGACTCAAACTCACAACCTCTCGATTGGGAGTCCAACTCTCTAACCATTAGGCCACGACTTTCCTAGTTAACAGTACTGAGTTAGTTAACAGTAGTGAGTTAAGTGTTGATGAAAATTACCTGTTAGTTCTTCAATAATTCCTTATTAGTCATGTAGTAAGTAAGAAACAGTAGTCCAAAGTGTTACCCTATGGATGCTATTATTAGTAAGCCTATATAATGCAAAGGAAGGTACTGATGACTAATTGAACAGATATAGGTCACTAAGTAGCCTACTAATGACTAATGAATAGTTAGGTATGCATTTTCATTTGTCACTAGTTATTACTATTCGTTAGTCATAAATATTGTAACACTTTTTTCCACTATTAATAAAAAAATAGTTTAAAAAACTTTTTTTATTAATAAAAAAAAATAAAAGGTAGACGGCCATGGCTGCTTACCTTTGTGGATTCTTGAATGAGTCTGCGGACCACCTCTTTAATATGCGGACTGTTGGATTTGGGTGGGTGGGTGTAAACCGACACCCGAGTTACCCCTTTGTAATGGCCGTTGCTGGGCCAACCGATGTCTAGCGGAGGGATCTCCATGTCAGACATGGTCGGCCAGTAGGTTGAGTGCACACCTGAGTCTTCACTCGTATCATGGGGCGACCGTGAGCAGCAGGTGTCCGAGTCGCTGTCATATTCCTGGAAGGTGTCCCGAATCCATTTGATTTCCCTCGCGGAGAGAAAGTCTTTAACATTATCCTCTTTGAGACGCATCTTGAACGCGCCATCCCCGTTCTTCAAGAGCTGCTCGAGCGCAGCCCGCTGCTCCTCGCTGTAATAAAACGCCGGTTTGGACTCCGGTATTTTCACGTTGACATGTTCATCGTCCATGCATACTAGCTGAGACTCAGCCATGGCAGCTGTGCTCCCGTGTGTGGCTCAAGGCAGAACGCTCAGCACACCTTTACCTGTTTGAGTGGTTGGCTGAGGTGTCTCGGAGCTAGAATAAAGTTAATGGGTGGGCGGAGTTTCGGTAGCGTGGTAGGCGGGGCTTCAGCACTCTGTTTGAAGGTTCTTGTGAACTGACATGACGACACTTGTTTAACTTCAAGTAAACACGGATGAAAGCGTCACGGTAGTTTCCTTGACTGACGCCAACTTTTTGTTTATTTACCAAACATGTAAATACAAGAATACAACTACCACCAAGAAAAGGCAAAAAAAAAAAAAAATAATAATAATATGCCTAATAATATTAATAAAATAAAATAAATAAAACGTTTTTTTTTGTATGTATTTACCCTTAACGAAAATCTGGTCTTCTCAGGGAACCGAGGTTACGTTAGTAATCCAGTACGTTTTGCTACACTATAGCTAGTTTAACCATGGTATTTGTAGTAAAACTGTGGTTACACAAATGTTAATTAATGCGCCAGGAAACCATGGTTTCTACACTTTTACTACAATAAATCAATGGTTAATTTTCGTGATATTCTGTTATCGTTTTCCTGTAACTTTATAACCTCCATGGAACACGGAACATAGAAATAAAGTCCTACAGTTTTGAAACAACACGACAGTGATTAAATGATGACAGAATTAGGCTGAACGATCTCTATGAAAATATCACTTGACTTATAATTGAAAGCAGAAAGATTTATTCAAGTTTGCGGTTATTGCCATATTTACCATCCGTATTTTCCATCTTGTATAACAAAACAATAATCATACCTCTTCTGCCTGTGGCTATTTTGACAAATCACATTTGTAAAAAAGTCTCTTCTTTATACAAAATTTGGTACAGTAACATAGAAACTTTGCTTAATGTAACACTGTATCATGTGTTAGTGTGTCCTACTAAAGATCTCAAAATACAAACATGAGCCTGTGTACTGTATAATTCAGTGATTCATATAAGGGAAATGTCTAGTCATTAAGAGAAATTGACACATTAGAGAAATGGTATAGTTCTTTCTTCGTACCATAAAAACATATGTATAAAAAAGATTATGTATATGTAAAAGAGAAGCAACAAAGAGCTCCATGAGTCTTTTTCTCACTTCTCCTCGTCAGTTCTGCAACCAGTTTTATAAAAGTAATTTGAAAATAATTGACCAGTCCATACATTATTGACAGGCATTTGGCAAGCGACTGATGGATTTGACTCTTTGATTCCACACCTCTTAGCAATCAGAAGACATCAGATCGGTTCTGTGTAATTGGCAGGGAACAGACCAGTCCTGCCGCGCAATCGACCTCTCCACCACGACGCATCAGAACGGTCCAGTATTTCAATGATTTCACCAGCACTGAAGCCCAACTCGTCATCTTCCTCTGCTGTGAAGTCGTATATTGCTCTCACCTGTATGGTTGACTTCTAAAACACACACACACACACACACACACACACACACACACACACACACACACACACACACACACACACACACACACACACACACACACACACACACACACACACACACACACACACACACACACAATGAATCATCAGTATAATAAAAGATACTAATATCCTTCTGAACTTTGTTCCTTAATGCTCCTAATTGTCTGGTTCCTAAATTATTTTGTAATACTGACGATATGAAAGTAAAATCTGCATTTTCCTAATGTATCTGGATAAACTACTAACAAATATTGGTAAATAAATAACCGTGTATAGCCATTTAAAGGTGCAGTGTGTAATTTCTGTGCATTATGAAAGAGAATTGCAAAAGAAATTGCAAACAAGTTTCTCGAACACCTCTTACATTCTATTGGCTGGACAAACAGATAGTCCTGCCCCCAAATTCATGCCATTGGTTGGTTCATTCAAGTCCTTTTTGTGACCCTGGTCCACAAAACCAGTCATAAGGGTCAATTTCTTGAAACTGAGATTTATACATCATCTGAAAGCTGAATAAATAAACTTTCCATTGATGTATGGTTTGTTATGATAGGTTTTTGCTCGAAATACAACTATATGAAACTCTGGAATCCGAGGTTGCAAAAAAAAAAAAAATCGCCCTTGAAGTTGTCCAAATGAAGTTCTTAGCAATGCATGTTACTAATCAAAAATTAAGTTTTGATATATTTACAGTAGGAAATTTGTTAAAAAATATCTTCATGGAACATGACCTTTACTTAATATCATAATGATTTTTGGCATAAAAAAATAAGAATAATTTTGACCCCTACAGTGTGTTTTTGGCTATTACTACAAATATGCGACTTAAGACTGGTTTTGTGCTCCAGGGTCACATTTATGAGTTGGCAAGTCACAATTATGATGTCAGGTGCATTCAAATCACTTTGGTCAGAGCAAGATTTCTTTTAAAAACTGTACAACTACAAAATAATGAATGAAGATTGTGCATCAGTGTGTTTTTGCTTTTTTCTGTTTTTATTAAATCTATGAAGTTGCTCTAAACTGAATTGTTAAATATTCTATTGTATTTGTATTTATATACATTTTTTTTAATATACAATCATATTTTGTAGATGCAACTTTGAGATAGTAATACTCAACTCAGAGTTTCTCATTCGTAATTATGACTTTGCGATGGTGCTCATGTGCGATCAACTTTTCCAACGTGACTTGAACACACAATAAAATTGGATCGTAAAGTATTTTTAAATCGCAAAATATAACACAGTACACACATCACCTTTTTCTTTAAAAAAAAGCTCAGACTTAAATAAAGCCTAGTGTGATGAAACTCTTTACAGCCCGTGAGAATTTCTGTGTCGTACCGGAACAGGCAAACTTTCAGAGGGTCGCCGAGGGACTGGGCTGTTCCTCCCTTGGTGTCCCAGAGTGTTAGCCTTCTCCTCAAGACTTCCTCTCTTACCCTAATAAAAGAGCACAGCTTGATTTATCAACAAGTTCTTTTTTTCTTGTTAAACAATTACATATGAAGAGTTCAGAAGTGTCATCTGAACTTTTCTTCTAAAATTAGCATTTTTATCGGGCTCCTATGTTCAGGTTCAGTAATTATACTTTAATGGTAATGTATAGGTCCTTTTCTATGCCATTAAAGTGAAATAAATTAACATAAATATAGGAGATAAAAATGACAAAAGATGGCACTTCAGACAGCACTTAGAGGCTTTTGCATTTGAGCTCTTCATATATATATATATATATATATATATATATATATATATATATATATGCAATACATATTTTATATGTAAAATAATTAGTTTTCATGTGTTTTAATAATCAGTTTTTCCAAGTTGGTTGGTTGATTGCAACAGTGGTTAATGTACTTCAATATGAATGAAGGCTTTTCAATAATTCAACAAGGTTTTTCAGTTTTAAATGTGTTCATAGAAGGGTTTTTGACTGCTGGCATGCTCGTACCTTCTGGTTGTGAGTTTGATCTGTTGGGTTGCGGTGTTGTGATGAGGTTGGGGGACCGCCATAACCACCAGCCGGGGAAGGCCGAACCTCTGGTGGACTCCTTAACTAATAATGAGGACGATTTATTGACCTTATTAATATTGTTTATCTCCTGTTCTCATACTCTCAGCTTCATCCACATTCAAAAGCCATGTCTGACAGAATCGACTCATAGTGTATTGCTAAAATCTTAAATTTGAAATTAAAATCTCCATCACAGTGTCTTATTTTTTGATTTTCTTACATCAACTGTCCCTCGAAAAACAAGAGAAATCAGCAGATAAATGAGTTCAAAAACATTAAAAAGAAAGTTTAATGATTCAGTGTGCCTTCATGGAGATTCATTATAAACAGTAACCTAGAAACTGTATTTATGGATTGAAATCTAGAGATTATTTACAGTTGGAGGTGCTCGTGGCTCATTCCCACTTCCATCCCTAAGGAAGATCTCCTTCTGCTTGGATATGGAGGTGGTCTTGTAGAACTCCACCAGCTTGTTAAGAGATGAAAACTTATCCGTCCACAGGTAGTACTGGCATGATTTATCCTTCATAACTTTAAAATGCTGTACATCATAGTCGTGTCTGAGCAGACATAAGAGATAGAAATAAATGAATGTGAGAAAAATGAAACCTAACTGTTCACACTTACTTAGTGTCCTATGACAGACTTCTTACTTATAAGAAGCTATGCGGTCGTTTAGTAGAAGCTTCTAACTTATTCGAGTTTGATTACCAGCCCTCAGAATGTATTAATGTCCAGCTATTTTTAATAAACCGCAATTAACAAAAGCTGCACAACCCACTTTCTGCACTAGAGGGAACCCTCTCTCTCTCTCTCTCTCTCTCTCTCTCTCTGTGCATTCAGTTTGGACCTACTGTACGGTGATTTATGAGAGGATGACTGAAACAAATGGACTGTCTGACCGCTGTAATAAGATGGGTGTTATTGATGCATTATTGATGGAGTGTTTCCATAGGCCAGATTCAGTGTGTGTGTGTGTGTGTGTGCGGATGAGATGGCTCAGGTGTGAGGCTCTAGTCTATGAGGATCTTTCATCCTCGTGGCTTAAAAAAGACTGACAGAACAATTTGTGGGATTACAGATGCACAACATTTTAAGGGTGACCTTCATGCACTAGCTGAATGACTAACACTAGGCCGACAGGACTATGACCTTTTTTTTATCTTTTTTTTTCTTCTGCAGAACACAAAAGAAGATATTTTGAGGAATATTGGTAACCGAATACATTTGGTTACCCCTGACTTCCATTATATTGACGAAAAATTTTGCACAAAACTAAGAAAGTCATACAGGTTCAGAAGGACATGATGGTTCTATTCTGGGCGAACTATGCCTTTAAGCAAACACACAGGCAAAATCAAAATCCTAATCGACTAATTCTATTCTTTCCTCATTTCTGTTACCTGACTGAGATGGAGAAGTCTCCAGGGGAACTCTGGCTGCCCCGGATCAGGAAAGCACCCACCTCTCGGGACATGAGCATCTCCTCAGCCGAGCCACGGCCGGCGTTCTCTTTGAACCAGCTATAGAAAATTTGGAATCCAAATAAACTTGTTTTAATTTAGGTCTTTTACTCTCTCTCTCACTCTCTCTTTATCTATTTTACAATAGCTCACCATATTAACTACTTCACTCTTAAAAATAATGGTTCCAAAAGGGTGTATTTACAGTGATGCCATAGAAGAATTTTTGGTTCCCAAAAGAACCTTTCAGTAAAGAGTTCCTAAAAGAACCATATTAAAAAACATTTTACAAATCTAAAGAACCTTTTTCGACTATAAAGAACCTTTTCTGCATTTGAAAGGTTCCATGGTAATTCCAGGTATTTTCATAGAATGATTGATGCCAATAAAGAACCTTTATTTTTAAGAGTGTTCATATGTTTTTTTGCATGTGGTAAAAAGCAAACATTAATATCCCAAGCGTAAGCTTACCTCGGCGTTTGCATGTCAACATAGTTTTTAGGTATGAAGCCCTCATGACCATGTAGCTCTGCCTTGAACCACTCGTCCTGAGATCCCAGGATCTGTTTAGAGCAGTATTTGTTCAAATGAATATAAGCCCATTGCTTAAGCCCTCAAAAATGGTTAATCATAATTATGAGATTGAAAAGTCAGAATTGTAACATAAAAAATACAATTAGGACTTAAAAACAATTAACAAAAGGTCTAAATTATGGGGGGAGAAAGTAATGGCATAAAAAGTTAAAATTATGACATAAGTCAAAATTATTAGATGAAAAGTCAGTTATGACTTAAAAGCTGAAATTATGAGATGAGATAAAAGTGATAATTATCACATTAAAAATGACTTCTGTCATAATAAGGACTTTTATGTTGTAATTCTGACTTTTTAATTTGGACTTAGGACTTCTTATCTTACAGTTCCAATATTTTATTTCATGCAAGCATGATTTTCATACAATTACTATTATTAAGTATTATTAAATAATTGTTTATTTTAATTAATGATAGGTTTTATTCATAATGATAGTGTTATTTTTGTATTTTTTTTTTTATATAACTATCCATAGTATATATAGCGCAGCTTTCATCCTGCTTGACTTGATAGGTCCAACTATCTAGGTCAGCAAGTATTATATTCTTTTTGCAATGTTTCCAAGAAATAAAGCTGTGCTTGTCTTATAAACACTTGTTTTAACTGTTTCCACTGTACACTGTTAGGTTTTTTTCCTTTTTTTGCTAGCATATGTAACTCTTTCATGTAGTGGTCAATGCAAATCGTGCTCTGAGTGGTCTTTGAAAGGCTTTAGATTGAGGGCTTCACAACTCTGCAATCAAAGTAAGTGTTTGTGCATAAACTACTCCATCGCTCACTTTCAGAATGTCTCCTTTCCTGAAGCTGAGCTCATCTTCTTCTTTGCTATTGAAGTCATACTTTCCTCTGGCCTCCATGGTGAAATACTGAGAGGCTGAACGGAGTGGAGGCTCTACAAGCTGCCACAAATGGGAGGAGACAGAGAAAGATTAAAGGTTGGAGAAACCAGGGTGCTACAATGAAGACAATGTAAAGTAAATGTGTTAACAACGGGCTTGTGAAAGACCAGAGAGGTCAAACTCCTGCAGATGTTCTAGCTAGAAGCATGCAGCTATGGTTAGCTGGCTAGTGGCAATTGTTTGCAATGCAAGAGTGCGACTTTATTAAAGTGAAGTAAAAAGGCCACTCAGTACTTTTCATGTTTCAAGTTATAATTGTGAACAAAGAGGACACAACTTACTATAGTACAATGCCTGTGATCTGAGGATGATGAGACCCTTGTTTAACTAGTTTCAAGAGGCCATCACAGCTCCATCTAAAGAAAAGACAGAGACAGGTGAAAATTAACAAACTAAAATGAATGCAAGACCACAGATGAAGCCTACATGAATGTGCCCTATTTTATAGTGCAGGTCTTCTAATGTCAAACCATACTAAAACAATGTTTTTAAGTTATGACCGTTTGAACCGGATTGGTTGAGAAGTTTAAAGGTCCTCTCTGTTCTTTTCTGAATTGGGCTTTTCAGAGAGAAGAGGAAAGGAAGGGATGCTGGTAATCAGGATCATTTGCAGCAGGATCAGGAGGAAGGAGAGCTGCACAAACAGCAGAGGAGGAAGTGCAGATTCAATTATATTTAATTACTACAGTATGATGCATGTCCTTGCCCATTTTCCATTTGAGATGGAGACCGTAGAAGAGAAAACACGTGGGTAAACAAGAAATGTGGCTTTGGCTCTCTAGAAGAGGAATTTTGCAGAAGCAAACACAAACCTTTACCCCTTTATCAACTTTTAACCCTTAGTAGAAGTTTGTTCAGTTCAGCTTTCCTATCTAGGTCAAAGACACCAACCACAAGCAAGACTGTAGGACATACTGTTGACAACTATATACACCTTAACTCTTCCTATGGATCACATTAAGAAGGTCTCAACATCTTTAAAAATCCTATGATCTGACTTAAAACACATTACTACAATACACATTATTCCTACATGGACCTGTGAACAGCAGGGGATATTAAATCCAAAATTTCAAGAGGACAAATCACATTTTTTTTTGCCTTCTAAAGACTTGTAATCAAAAATAAAATATTACTTTTTTTTTTTTTTTTTTTACCTGGTGACAGTTTTGTACCTTTTTCTCTAAGTGTAGTAGTTCATTGCATTTTATTTATCTACAGTATATATTTTTCCGCTCCACACTTCAAATTAAACAGTCTATTTTCACTTCTGCGCTTTTAAGAAACACCCATTTCACACATGAGATCAACTACCCAGGCGTACACGCTTATCTCTTTCATAAAGATATTTTTTTTCTCTAAATGTTTTCATTCAAAAGACCATGGACAATTAGATTCCTCCTAATATGTAGGTTATTTTCTTACAGAACTGATAATGATAATGATCGCCAGCTGGCATTGTGCGGCATCTCCCTCTTTCTTACCTGTAAATACAGGCATTGAGAACTTTATTGAGAACTTTATTCTCTTTATGCTTCTCAAGCATATTATAGCTTAAAATGATTTCAAAGTGTGCTGCATTAATGCTTGTGATATAGTCTCATAGTTCATAAAGGTGTTTTAGCCCCGCGACTGCATGTACCAACAGTAAACGAGCTGATGTACGCTTTAAAACACTGTCCATTCTTTCAAAGAAGTGCACGTGCATCTAATCATGCCTCTTGGTGGAAGAAAAAAATACGACTAATTTGTACTATTTAGCATGTTTTTTTTTAAGGTATTTTGCTTTTGCAAGGATGGCCCAGCAAATACAGGTTTCTGTAATGTTTTGTAATACTTCTGAAGTTTTGTACGACTCTTATTTTTTTTGGTAACTGTTTATGTTCAACTGTTGTGAGCTCAAGTATTATGCATGCACCAAGTAATTTTTCTGCATGAGTAATAGCACTTTTTTTTTTATTCAGCATGTCAAGCTCCATAAAGAAACATTAAAAATAAAAGCGAAACAAAACTTTTATGAAAAATCAGTTAAATCTCATGTAATGTTTTTGACCTTACATTGTACATGCTGTGTTAGCCCATCCATGTACTGGTTTGCAGTGTCCTGCTCCGACATAGCTTGCGATGCCATCTATTTCAATTTGTCACCTCTAGATTACACTGAGCCACACTCAGAGACATGGATTTGAAGTCATTTGATCCCTCCCTCTCCCCTCTGGCCTTGTGAAAAACCATTTCTCAGATGAGCAGCGATTAGATGTGAGAGCTGATCTGTCAGTCATGTTAATGTACTCTGTCAGTTCCACAGTGCTCAGTTATCTTTGCCTAAACTGAGCTCCTGCCGTACCGCAGGCGGGGACAGAGGACCCTATGATGCATGTTCAAAAAGCAACAACTTCACATGAAATTAATTGCAAATTAAACCACATCTGATGAATAAAAACACAATTTATTCCCTGACTATAAGTGTTACAGAAACATGGTCTGCTCTCTTTTCAATAATGCACAATTACTGAAGTTTGTGAAGAGGAGAGCCGTTCTGTTTTGGCGTTGTGAATTAAACCGCCTTAATTTGACTATGAAAGAGAAAGAGATAGAATATAATGAAGGAGCCAAAGAGACACGGAATACATTAGACCAAATTTGCATCGTTTCTTTGCATAAAGATACTTTAATTTACTAAAGTTATTGAAAAGTTTTTTTTTTATAATTAAAATTAAAATTAAAAACTTTTTTTTTATAGACAGTGTCTAAAAGTCCACGTTGAAATAAGACATTCAAAATCTAATTTAAACTTATGAAAACAAAAACATTATGATGTAAAATGAGTATGACGTATTCAAGACTCTTGTACACGGTCAGAAGTTTAACCTTCTATCGAAGCTCAGGATTCTCTTTGGATTGTTCTCAAATCATGATCATCGGGTTTAATTCATGCGGCTATCATTAAAGCAAAAGAGGTATGAACCAGATACTAAGAAATTCTGAAATTAACAAAATAATAGTCAAAATGACTTAACACTGTCAGTACTGTTGAACCTTTCACAGTTTATACAGCCTTCACAGATCTGCACTCCATATCATATTGTGCAAACAGTATGTGTAATAATCTGCAATTATCAAGATAACAAAACTAAAACCACATGAATAAATTAATTAGCCTAAAGGCAAATAAAAACTACATTTTGCCTTTACCTCTTGGGAACTGATCTCCTGTTTTCCCTTAAACTTGAAACACAGGCCTCAGTGTTCATGTAAACATGACTAGATCAATAAAGGCATTACAAGGAAGAAAGACAGAAAAACAAAAAAGCCATTTAAAGACTGAAAGCTGATTTGACTGCTGTGACAGGGGAAGTTGTTTTATGAATAAACACTGAGCTTTAGTCTCACTCCCTCGATGCATGCTCTCTTTGTGTTATGTGCTTTTATGCCGAGGCCCAGTGTTTTCATACCTTAGTAATATATGCTTTGGGAAGGACTGTGCTGATTTACAACCGGATACAGAGTATGTACAAGTAAAACAAAATGAAACAATGTGCACGATTTTGAATGCAATTTAAGAGTTGATATTATGATACATTTATATTGGTAGAAATATGGAAAATAGAAACTGCATTGGAAAAGGGCTTCTGTTGTAGGCTATACATTCTATGAGTTCTTTCTTTCCGGTGTGTGTGTATACAGTCAGACCAAAAATTATTCAGACACCAGATTATAATTTTGTATCTATTTACTAGTGGGTGCAGGACACTAGTTAATTTACGTGAGGATAGCAAAATAAAGTGAACTGTGACATATTATACCCAAAAATTGACAGTAAAATTTTGCATCAGAAAATATTCAAATATTCAAAATATTCAGTGTTTTTTTTTCTTTAATTGCTAATGCTTTAATTGCTTTAATAATGCGACCTTTTTACAAAATGAAGCGTTGCTTGGTAATTGGTTGACCTAAATCTGTATTATCTAATCGTGTAGTTAAATTTAACAGCTGAATATTTTTTTGGTTGACTGTAATCCATTGCATACCTTTCGATCACAGTTATCTGACATTATCAAGATGAATTTGTTTGGACACTGTAAACTATAGCTAATAAACTGTGATATAATGTGAGAAATGTTGAAGGTGTCTGAATATATTTTGGTTTTGACTATATCTGTGTGTGTGTGTGTGTGTGTGTGTGTGTGTGTATGTAGGCTGTGTACACCCACTTCTTAAATTTTTTAATATTACTGTTTTCCAGTAGCTAGTTAACAGTAGTTAACAGTAGCTAATAGGCTAGTACTGCTAGAATAATAGAAAAACTATAAAACAACAGACTTCTTGAAAGTATGAGGATCACGTAACGACCAAACACGTGTAAACTTTCTATTTGACATCTTAGCTATATTTGAGCTATTTAAAAAAAAAAAGTGTTTGACATTTTTTGCTCTTCATTCACTATCCTGACCAACATTAATATTTAATGTTAATTGCATACAGCAGGCTACGTGCGCACAGTTGTCTACGAAACTAATGTAACGCATTTAAACACGTCTCTAAATCAACAGTGTTTTTCACACGTCTTTAAATCAACAGTTTAGTATCACGAGAAACATAAATGCACTAAGCTTCAGACCAGAAGGGAAATTTCACTCGAGCATCAGCCTGTCAGCTCTCTCGCAGTGGGAGGCAACTGTCAAACTTCTCACATCTATTTTGATTGTTGCAACTTTGAAATAAAACTAGAAGCAATCCAAATTACGTTACCGTTGTCTCGCTGTTTCACTGTCCGGCAACGAAGAAAGGCAAAGCACCTGCAGCAGAAGTCACCGTCTCAAATTACCCAGTAGGCTGCTCAACCACTAGTCCGCTACCTGCATGCCCTGCATGGCACACTAAGCACTCACAAGAACGAGCGGAACCTAGTCTCCGCCCCTTTCTGTGTGATAGCACTGTATCTAGCGGCTATCACCGTGCCAAATGTTCAGTGACTTTCAATGGTGTTGATATTTAAAACCCGTTGGAATTCGTCTTGTATTACCGCCTTAACCATATCTTTTCGATGTTTTAATATATGATCATCTTGCAATGTAAATTGTATGGTTTCCAAAACGCTTTGAAAACATTTGTACACCATATAATTGAATTTAAATAGAATACTCCTATAGCTATTATTTTGAGAACATTTTAAAACATATATGGGTAGCCTAATATGCAAGTCCCATTGTCATTTTTTTTTCTTCTTTTCTTCTGGTAACTCAATCTACATGCATGTGTCTGTTTGAGTAATGTCTGCACTAAGAGAGAAGGAACACACAAGTTTTTGCACTTCTGCTATAGCAGAGTGGCAAAGCATGCGACAGGAAACCCTGAGATAGACTTGCTGGAAGTTTGTGGTTTCTCTCGCTCTCTTTCTCTCTCTAAAACACCATATAAGAATGCTAGTGTCTATTTAGACATTTTGCAACACACAAACATAGTTTAGCATATTCAATTTTTCGAGCACATGCAATAAGATAAAGCTGGTTCCTGTTCAAGTTCAAGGATGTTCAAGCTTTGATAATACGGTCCAGGTCAGGATGTGATGTGCTCAGAGCATTTATACTTATTGTAGTTTGGTTGGGTCCCCCCTGTGTAAACCTTATATGCACCTGCAGGAATCAGGCCAACACCTCGAGCCACATAAGCATCGGAATGACAAAAAACTAAAATTATTATACCACTTTTATTTATTTATTTTTTTTTTTTTCGTTTTTAACAAAATTACAGAGAGACAGACAGAGAAGAAATAAAGAAATATGTAAAAGAAAGAAAATTGTCACGCCTCATTTCCAGGAACCCTCTGAAATGTCTGTTGGTGGATCTGAGCTGCGCTGACTCTGGGTTAGCTTCTTTTCTAACTCCCTTTCTGACAAATATCCTTCCTTGTCTGTCAATAATTAAGTTACGCTTCCTGACAGAACACAGAACATGACCTCAGACAGGTCAGAATGCAGAATTAAATGGAATTCTGCTGCTGTATCCTGACAGCCTGTTATTAATTATTAATACTAATACTTAATACTAATTATTCTCCAGTACTGTAAACACATGCCATGATGGGCATGCTTGGCTTTATGTACTGTAAAGTTCCTTAAAGCATAAATTTAGCTAGGATACACCGTAGAAAAATAATTTTTGAGGGTCAGATCAGATAGAAATACCTCCTACAAATATTCTTGCTTTTTACAGTGTGCATGTGGTGGAGAATGAAATCATAAATATGCATATTATAGTACACTGAAAACTGAGTTTTGAGGGTCTGAGTATGAGGTTAATCACTTTTTTTAGCACAAGATGTGCTTCTTTACCTAGAATCCTGCTTCTAGGTCTTTTCAGACCTGGTTTTGTCAGAAAGGTGATTATTTATGTATCCTGAAATTAATGTTTTACTTTACAATCAGCGGCGTATGAGAAAAGACTGAGAAGTAGCTTTGATACCTGACTGAGATGTTATCTCATTAACACCTCTGACTAATATCTGGCAGATGGCTTCCTGCTTCCTTTCCTTAAGTGTGGGAACCGCAAGTTCGCACCTGAAGAGAACACACATCTGTATCAGTAATATTGGTACAGGGGTAATATTTTTTGGAGGGGAGTTGTTGGTGCAACGTTTTTGCCAAAGTGAGAACTCATTTCTCCTTTCTCCCGTAGGCATATGTTCTTGGGTCTCTGTCTAATGACATTTCCTCTTGTCCCTCTCTGCAAGGAAGAGCATATTCTCTGGAGTCACACTCCATGAAACTGTGTTAAATCCAGCTGGAGCTTCTCTCTTACTGTGATACGATCCCTCACATTATCCGTATGTGTGTGAGTTGTTCTCGAATAACTTATTGCTGACGATGGTGATTTGTTTCCATGGCAACTGCTAGGACCAGTTCCCGATGCCACTGAGGAGAAGAGGTGAGTACCCCCGCATGCAGCAGATGGTCAGGAAGAGGAAACTGCTAAAGAGGTCAGAATACTGGCCAGAGAGAGAGAGAGAGATTGAGAGAGAGAGACAGCTATTATCAATGGATAAAAATTATGTGCTGATGCTATGAATGAATGAGGGACAAGTGTAGTCATCCTCAAAATTAAAGTGTTACTAAACTGAAAGATCTGTAGGTACAGTATGTACCTGACAGACAGGGCCAAACAATCTTAGACCAATGAAGCAGATATATATTTATATAGGCTATCCTCCCTAGTAAAATGTCACCCCTTCATTGTTGTGTACTTTTTTTCCGCATTGTGGCTGATAGCTAGATTTTACACACAAAAACATTAGCATTTTCTTTTCATTTGCCTATTTACCATTGATTTCCTATGACAGTCTTTTTTGACAGTGAACAACATTATTGTGATTATTATTATTATTTTTTACTACCATTTACAATTTTCAAATGGGGGGGGGGGTGTTCACATAACGACTGCCATAAAAGGTCACAGAGATTTGTACTATTCCGTATTTTTAGAATTTTCTAATTTTTTTCGGTCTAAAATGACCAAACAACCCCAGAGCATGGAAGCAGATTAGACTCAATAATAATTTACACAAAAGGCACGCTGCACACATGTATCGCAATTCACATGCATGAAACCCAATTTAAAAAAAAATAAAAAAATCACAAAAACCAATTCACATGGACCAAACATGGGCATGGAATAATCGCGATAAGTCATGGCAACTGATTTTAGCTATATTTATTCACATGTGTTGTATGTGTCTGTACAGAAGAAGCACAGAGAGCCACTTCAGAAACATGTGTGGCGCAGCTGGAATAAACACAAGCACTGGCTAGAGCGAGCGCAATCAGCTTCAGTGGCCATGTCAGAGCCTCACTGCACCGCAGACGTGTGCAGTGTAAAGTGTCTAGTCTAAGCATTAATGTTAGGGAAAACCCCTTATACTGGAGAGCGGCCATGTGCTTCCTGGAGGTCATTGAAGAATTATCTTTTTATTAATCTTTTTTTTTTTTTTTTTACATACGCTTGGACCTGTAAATTTTTTCTTCACATTGCCTGAAAAATTATGCGAGCGTAAAAACATTTCTGCGATATGTACATTTTTGTGAAATTGACGCGTTTCCATTACGCATATTTTTTAATTTGCAATTTCAGTTTGTGCAGTTTGAAGGGTAATGGAAACGAGTATAGTTTTGCCCAAAATTCAGCTGTCTTGTGTTTGCCACAATGTCCCGTACATTGGCCAAAATGAAGAAATAATTCTGCTCATTGGCCTGTTTTTGTTCAGCAACGCTGGGTGGCCAATGTCCAATCCAGTTACCACTTAGCACTAGTGTTTTTCTTGTTTAGAGTTGTAATGTAAAAATCTTTGAGATTACAGTACACAAGATAATGTTGGGAAGCAGCAGTTTGTATTTGATTGGTAACAGCTGTGGAATTTATGCTGGTCAGACAAAGATAGATTGATCATGAAAAAGGAATGCAGCAAAGATTCTCCGGTTAATTTTATTCAGTTATTTTACCACTTTATCTTATATTTCCTGCTCTCTCTGTATCTGTATCTCTTGAAAAGTATAAAAGTTAACAAGCCAAGGTGTTAACTGCTTTGAATATCACACCAGAATCTGGCACGTCCATAGTGTAGATAGATAGAGAAGACTGGATCGGAAACATTAGATTAATTTACTTTTCACACAATGTATAAGATGTATTTATCATTCGTCAAAGAAATTTACTTTAAAAGAATGCTAAAGACTCTAAATTGGACATTATCCCAGCCATTCAGTGTAACTGAGGTTTGAATACCTTTTGACTGAAGAACTTTCAGCACAGTGTCAAACTGGTATTGAGTCAATCTCAGCTGTAGCTGTGCTACATTTGTACTCCCTCATAATTGTCAATTCATATTTCATATTACAGGCACATTACAATTAATCATGGTCAGGTCATTCCATGGACATTTAATTCCCCAAATATTCAGAAAACTTTAATTTCAATTTAATAAATCTTATACAGCAACTGTAACAACTGCTAGTTTTGACTTAAAACCAGAACAATAACTAGAACAATTAACAATGCATAACAAAGCTTTAAGCCTTAACATGTGTCATAGGGTACCATTCTAAAAGAAATGTATAAATAAATGCATGACTTCAAAAAACTGTCAAAATGGATGGGTTGCAACATGACTGTTTTGGAAGAGTTACAGTACCAAATTAAACTTCTAGATTCATATCAACTCATAACTTTAGCAATTTGTGCATCATCAGCCTGTTCTGAAATAAACAGTATTGGCAGCATAAACAAACTTACATGAAATGTACATATTTGGGTTCCAGTGTGTGAATGTTATTTCATACATCATCATCAGCTCAATGCGTGTCAGCTGTGACAGCTCTTTCATGTCCTCAATAAACAAACAAAGAACACAATGCTTGAACAATATCCAAAAACTATATTTTCATAATCTTCTACATTTTTTACGACATTTCCCATCAGTCAAAACCTTATGAATCTAATATCTTAATGTGGTACGGTATCCATGTGAATAATGATTATTTATTAAATAAACACAAGAATCTATCAATGTTAATTAAATCATAACACACTCTGGACTAAACAGCAGCTGCTGGTTTACACTGGTCACATTAACAAGTTTGTCTACTTTTTGTAGTTTTAAATAATGATTTAATGAGTCGATATTTATTTGCTATAATGCTTATGAGGTGCTTCTTCTCTTGGCTTTTGCCATGGTCTGCGGGTTACACAAGCAATGCCCATGGACACTGCAGACTAGCGGTGAATTTTGAATCTTAAAAAATTCTGTACACAGTTGCACGTCATCTGTGAATTGTGTGTTTGCATTTGTGAAACATATTTTATGAATGTATATTCTTATTTTGTGCACGTGAATTGTTTTTTCTGAATATATTTATTTTTTGTGCACATGAATTGGGTTTCAAGCATGTGAATTGAGATTCATGTGTGCATCGTGTTTTTTGCGTGAATTATTATTGAGTCTAATCTGCTTCCATAGACCAGAGGGTTAATTCATGTGTTTTCCGTCACCACCTCACATTTTACCCCTTCAATGCTGAGATGTTGACTATGTGAGGATTGGTTGTCTGTTGCTAAGGATTTAGCATTTAGAAACAGTCTTACACCGAAATATTTCAAATGCAATGCTAACCCTGGTTCTAAATTGGCTCTACAAGTGTGAAACGTTCCATTACTTGAGTTAAACATGAAGTTAGAACAATGACAACTCCCCAGCTAATCACTAACATTATTTTAAAGTTGTGCAAATGTTAGTACAAAACGTTATTAAAGTCATATTCTTATAACGTTGTTAATCGTCTTATAATGTTGATAGAAAATGTTCTTAAATCAACATTCTTGGAACGTCTTTTGGACATTATTTGTACTTCATGAACGTTCTCATAATGTTGAGAGAAAACATTTTTAGAACAATATTCTTAGAACATTCAATGTTATTAATATAATTTCTAAATTAATTAATTACTAATGTTATTATGGTTTTATCCTAAAGCATTCTGATAACAGTATTCATGTCTATTGCAGGCTACTTTATGAACGTTATCATAATTTTGGGAGAAACATCTCTAGAAAAAAAATATTTTAATTAAACATTAAAAAGTTAAATTATATTTCTAAGCAGAAAAATACTGAATATACGGTTAAATCCTTGCTAAAAAGAAATGAAGTTTAAATTAAAATGTCTTTAGAACGAGCGGGTGCAACAGAGAGAAGAGCAAGATGGAGAGAAAACGTAATGGTTATAGCTACACTGGCTGAAAGCCACCTTATATCGTGTGTAATCAGTTCTGTGTCTTTGTGGCGACCTCACCAGCCCACACCCGGGCTGGCACAGAGCGTGCTCAGTCAGAACTCATCACTCGAGGTGTAATTAATAGCCACTAGCCACCAGGTCAATGTACAGACTGTGTTTAAGGAAGCTCCCTGGGGTTTTCCTGCTCTATATGGCTGGCTCTGGTCCAGCTAGGCCACACACACACACACACACACACGGTCAACTGCTCAACGAAAATAGGAGAAGAGATAAATAACAGGCCCAGGCCTTTCTGCCCCTTATCATTAAGGATCCAGTAAGGGAATGTGAGATGGAATGCAGGAAACATGCAACGGAATTCAATTGCTTCATTATTGTACATGTTCTATTCTTCTGTTCTCCAAGCTACAATTTATTCCAATATCATCATATTTTTGCTACAAGCTCTTGGGTAAACAAGCGATCACAATAAAATTACATTTATTTCAACGTCCCACCCAATTATATGTACAAGTAAACTTGTGAAATCACACTGTCTATATTCAGACAGGAGTACATATTGAAAAGGTTGGGGTTGATTAGAATGTTTTTTTTTTTTTAAGAAGTCACTAATGTTCACAATTTATCGGATAAAAATACAGTGAAACAGTAATATTGTGAAATATTAATAAAACGAAAATATATTTTCCATTTTAATATAGTTTACAATGTAACAGCAGCCATTACTATTCAGTGTCACATGATCCTTCAGAAATCATACTAATATTCTGATTTGCTGCTTAATAAGCATTTCTTATTATGAAATGGTTTTCATAATGTTTTGTTGCCCAATATTTTTATAAAAACGGTGATACCCGAAGTTTTTTTTTTTTTTTTTTTTTTTTGCACTCTTTGATAAATAGACAGTTTAAAAGAACAGAATGGCAGGTTACATTGTGAAAACATGCCCCAATATAAATATTCAGCAAAGTAAATGTGTGACAACTTTCTCCAGTCTCAACTTGAAACCACCGTCGCTTTGAATAGAAATGCCTGCAAAATGCATAACTATATGTGAATGTACATCACCTGAATAAGAGGCTGTCATGTGTAGATGAAGCTCCTCTTTTGTATTGTGCCAGATATAAATCTGTTTCTATCCTTTAATGCATGGTGTAGGTGGGGGGCAGTTCAGACTGACCACAACTGTCACGTGACGCTCATCTCCATCCTCCTCTCTGACCCCGTGAGCACCGTCTGTCTCCATGGAGAGGTGAGGGCTCCTGCTGGAATGTTCTCTCTTTCTCTGAAAGAATTGATTATTAGATCGACACCCTGCAAAAATAGAAACTGTCTTTATGTTGCTAGTTTAGACTCAGTGTAATCTCACTTCTGGGGTGACACCAAGCTTTGCAGCACTTGAGAGACATAGCTATTTAAAACACAACACGTTTCCTGCCCTCACCCATGCTAACTTCTCCTTTTTGGGCTTGATTTGTCAAATGATTAGCACTAAAAGAGCAGTTACTACTCACCATTTCTGCCACACTACATGGAAGCATGCTAGATCCAATTCACACTATTTCAGTCTCAATCTCTGTTTAGCTTAACTGCTGGAGCACAATACTACAGGAACAGCAAGGTTATATGTTTGATTCCCATGAAATGCGCATACTGATCAAATGGATAACTTGAATATGCTGTAAGTCGTATCTTTTCTAAAAGGTACAATTGTATTTGTATTGAATGCCTGTGCTGACAGCATGTAAAACGACAACAACCTCTAGTCGTCAACAGGGGGCAGTGTTTAGCTTTTAACAAAATTATAAAAACTAAAAGTCCAAAAATGCTTCTTTTACTCTTTGTTTCTGTGTGTGCGCGTGTGAACAAAATCTTAATCGAAAGAATAGAACAACAAATGGCTATTACAATTATTATTAGTATTATTTTCAATACATACAAACTCACAAGGATACTGAGAGACGTGACTTGAGATTTGAGGGAAGGGACCCTGTTAAATGTTCCAAGACATTATTTTATTTTTATTTTGAAAATGACCACATTTAACTGCACCCAAAGCTCAATCCATCTCTATTTCTCTCTCTCGTTGAGCAGATGGCCCATCCGTAGGGGTGTGGCCCTCACGCGGACATCTCTGTGTCCCCTCTCTGACTCCCACCATAGTCACTCTTCTCATCTTGTTCTGCGTTTATTCATATTTGTTGTTACTCACTCCAGTGTTTGCTTCCATTTTAATTCCTCTAGGCATTACACTGCTTTGTGCTGTGCTTGCATTCTTAGGTCTTGGTTCTTGCCTCTCTCTCTCTCTCTCTCTCTCTCTATCTCTGGAAGTGGATGGAGATATGGATGTAGTCCAGACAGTGAGTGCTCACCGCTCTGCATTTCTGGTTAAATCACTGGTAATGTGATTCACAATCTATTTGACTTCAGCAGAGCGGAGGCAAGCAGGTGAGCTAAACCAGAGGAGATGTGAAATTACTCACTCACCTCTCCATGGCAACGCTTCAAACCTGACCTCCTATAATCTGCATCGTATTAATAATAATAATAAAAAGGAAAACAGTCAAAGCACCATTGCACTAGCTCACAAACAAAATAAGTGGCTTGAAATCCCCTGAAATCGTCCTCATTTCAGTCTCTTTATCTGTTAGTGCCCTTTAGAAGACAGGCCATGATGTATTGTGATGAGACACCATGTTTGATCATGGTGTAGAATGACTTTCCTATGCGATGCTAACATTTCATATGCCACATCTCTTTTAAAAGACTGTTCGATACCTTTTCTTTGTCTGAAACCAGCACTGAACAAAATCAGTACTCACATCTAGAAAATGTGTAGTAGCAGGGGCGTAGATTACCCGGGGGACACAGGGGACGTGTCCCCCCCACTTTTAATATCACGTATATTCATCCCCCATACTTTTTCGGGCAAGTGTGTTTTCAAGAGCTGGTATGAATAAATATAGATTTAAATTCAAGATACAGGATAGTATCTTTTTGTTTTCTCGTTATAACGACTTAATTTTCTCGTTATCTCGACATAACGAACTCGTTTTCTCGTTATCTCGACATAACGAACTCGTTTTCTCGTATGTGTGTGTGTGCAGAGAAAAACGATTACAACATTATAGAACAAAACTGAATTAAATTAGCCTATGCATTTTACATATACATCACATTTCTCATCAATATGGTTAACAATAAAGATTAATAATAAGGGAAAAAAGCACATCACAAATAGCCTACATCGTTAAATCCTGTCCTACTGTAGATATACAGAACATTTCCGCTTCTTAACTACCTAATCATGTGCCTCAAAGAAGCACAAATAAAGATATAGGTGCAAACAGAATACAGTGACGTCAACCTTGGTTTTGATAAGCAGCTATTTTATGACCCAGAACGCGTAGGTGTAACTCATGCATCTAGCAAGAACTTAATACACAAAATAATCATGTTGATTAAAGCATTTAACATTTATGAATTAATTAAATGTCAGTAATGAACAAGACTGAACAAATTATAGCGATCACGAGGAAAGTCCGCATACAGTAAAGTGGACAGTGTAGCTACAACACCCCATCAGTCATACTCAGGTCTATAGTGCCACCTGCTGGCGCAGTTTTGTAACTTATTAGAGAAAATTAAGTCGTTATAACGAGAAAACGACTTTCATTATGTCGAGATAACGAGAAAATTAAGTCGTTATAACGAGAAAACGACTTTCGTTTTGTCGAGATAACGAGAAAATTAAGTCGTTATAACGAGAAAACGACTTTCCATATGTCGAGATAACGAGAAAATTAAGTCGTTATAACGAGAAAACAAAAAGGAAAACAATTATAAAGCATGGCCGCTTAGAACTTCCGTAGGATAGTCTGCGCATGACCTAATGTTTTTTTTCGGACTCAGAAGGCGAGATGAACATCACGGAGCGCTAAACACTCCTGCAGAGTGTGTTTCATTCATGCTCGAAGCAGGAGGGCGCTCTCTCGCAGAAAGTCGTAACCAGGAAATTCCTAATAGATTTCTAAGCCAAATAAAAACTAGAAGTTAGAGAAAAATGAAAGTTGCCTATAATAGCCACTACCACTTTTTAAACAGTAAGATTGTTAGTTTTTTAAAGAAGTCTGTTCTATCCACCAAGCCTGCATTTATTTGATCCAAAGTACAGCAAAACTTTAACATTTTGAAATATTTTCACTTGGCCAATTAAATTAACGGTTTTCTATTTGAATATATTTTAAAATATAATTTATTGTGATTTCAAAGCTACATTTTTAGCATCATTACTCCAGTCACACAGTCCTTCGAAATCATTCTGATATTCTGATTTGCTGCTCAAAAAACATTTATTATGATGGTGTTGAAAACAGCCAAGTATATTTTTTTCTGGTTTCTGTGATAAATAGAAAGTTCAGAAGAACAGCATTTATCTGAAATATAAATATTTTGTAACATTATAAATGTCTTTATCATCACTTTTGATCAATTTAAAGCATCCTTTATAAATAAAAGTATTAATTTATATAATCTCTTTTTCAAAAAAAATGTATAATATAATGTATATAATGTTATTAAAGCTTTTAATTTCAGATCAATTCTGATCTTTGGATCTTTCTGTTCATCAGAGAATCCTGAAAAATGTACTCAACTGTTTTAAATATTGATAATAATAATTTAAAAAGGTTTCTTGGGCAGTAAATCATCATATTACAATAATTTCCGAAGGATCATGTGACACTGAAGACTGCAGTAATGATGCTAAAAATTCAGCTTTGATCACAGAAATAAATTACATTGTAAAATACATTCAAATAGAAAGCAGTTATTTTAAATAGTAAAACTATTTCACAACATTACTGCTTATGCTGTACTTTGGGTCAAATAAATGCAGGTCTGGTGAGCAGAACTTTTATAATATATATATATATATATATATATATAAAAGTATATATAAAAATAAGGGTTTCAAAAATGAATGAAAAGGTTTTTCATGGACCCATCGACACCAATGTCAAATTTTTATTTTAAAGAAATAGAAAAATATCAATCCTTCCATGACAACAAAATGTATTATTTACTATTTATTTATTAAATTAATAAAAAGATAGATGTATCTGTACATATAGCTGAATGTGCTTCACAATTCAATTTACATATAAAATATAAACATAATTGTATAAGTTTACTTGTTGAATGTTAATATATATCACTTAGTGTTTGCACATCTCATTTACACTATTTATGTTGACAGCTGAAGCAATAAACAAACATGTTGCTAGGTCAGGGGAGACAGATAGTTACTTCATTTGCACATAATATTGATCCTAATGGATTCACAGAGCTTCTGGGGTCCATGTACGTTTGAACCATTTTGTTTCCTATTTGGAAAGGAAGAGAGAGAATTGAAAAGAAGGCCTTTTTTTCTTAGTTTAACAAATTTGAATGTCTGACAGCTGGATTGTTCAACATCTGATTCTTTCTCCCTATGTTTCTTATAAAAGTTGTAATAGGTTGTAATAACTGCCAAACTGATACTGGCTAAGATCCCAAAGTTGCCAAAGCTACTCAAACCTCCAAATCTATTCTGTGATCAATACCTAATTATGTAATCAGAATTATAATGTGATTTAAAAAATCTAATCAATTAAAATTTGATAAATACTGTATGAAAAACCACTGAAACAAAAATACTTTTGCATGGTGTTATGGAGAACACTAACCTAAGGGGACACATAGAGGATAGACTTTTACAGCAAATAAACCTATTTCAAAATTACAATTATTGTTATTAAATATAAAAATAATAAGCAATACTCCAAATTCCATCTCAGCATAGCCTATGGCTTGTGAACTTTCATGTCACACATTAGAGGTTGCACTTTGCAAGTCACAGCAACACTAAGTATGAGCCCAGAAATCGAGGACAAATCTCTTTTTTTTTTTTTTTTTTTTTGGGCTGTTGTTTCTTTTTACCTTATTGTGACTGACAAATAATGATGTAAAATTTACCATTTTGCCCCAAACAAGCAGTTTCATTTGCACACTGCAAAACAAAAGTGGTATCAAACTATAAGTACACTTTAAAATAAAGGTTCTTTATTGACATTAGAGTTTTCTTTAATAACGTTTAACATTTTCATTTTACAAAAATGGTCTTCACAGTGGAAAAGGGTTTGTTAGCTTTGAGGACTGACCAGCGGTTAACAGAGTCATATGTCATGTTATTTGTGCTGTGTGTGTGTTTAAACTTGATTTGTTTTCACTTTCGGGTAATGAAAATCCAATGGCTGGTCGAACGTGTAATTATGTGCAGTTTCATCCAAGCAGAGCTACTCAGGAATGTGTGCTTAAATTGCCTGCAGCCAGTAGAAAACAGTCGGTTTATCATCTGACCCACTGCGCACGCTCAACACATGCATTACTGAACATGCTAATTATTCTGATCATCATGATGATTGCAGGCCGCTCATCACTTGAAACACACATGCTTACACACAAATCCGAGATGTAGGAGAGGGGACAAAGCAGAGAAGCACTGGCAAAGAACAGAGAGGGGAAATAATAGCAAGAGGAAATAGAAGGAGAGTGTTAATGATAATGTTGAATACGACAGAGGGAGATTCATGGGATTTTTGCACAGGCTTCTGGCTGGAGCGACAGATTTTTCCTGCACCCACACAGTGCTATGACTGATGACTTTTACAGTAACACAGTCTACTGTGTCACCACGGCTAGCTTCTAACAAGACCCCCTGGGTGGAGAGGATAAGATCTTTCACTCTGTGTCGACGTGTCTGCGTTTGTGTGTCCACGAACACACACACACACCTGCTTTACCAGCATTACCTTTGGTATCTGGGTCTCTGTGGAAAGGAAAAAACCTCAATAAACCATCCTACATGACAATCGATAGATAGATAGCAATATCCTACAAGGGCTAAATGGCACATTTTTAAAGCTTCTCTGCGTATCGCTTTATGGCATTTCATTTTCATGAGGCTTCTTTAGAGGAGAAATACACCACAGGCTCAGGTTATACAAAATAATGCCCAAAGACCAGCATGTAATGTATAATACATTCTGGCATGTTATTGTTTCGTCTAACAATATCCACAGAGGGGCTGGAAGTAACTGCATGCCGAAAAACAGTGTGGTGCTCTGAGCACAGAAGCTTAGACAGACCTAATGGTTATGGTAATGCAGTGCTGAAACATATTAAAGGCAATATTTTAATAAGGTAATACTTTGTTTTGTGTCCACACACCTGCTGAAGCCCTTTCTATACAGTTACCAGAGTGCGACACGCCTGCAGGCGACAAGCTGAGAGCAGCTCTAGAGAGAGGATTATGTTTATTACTGACACATCTAGGTTTATTTTTCATCTTTAGTTTTCCCATTAGTGAAAGGAATGAAAGAGTATATAAAAGCAATGAGTGCATCTCCTCCATTGCACTGAAGCTCTGTTCAACATCAACAACAAAAAAAGAAAACATAAATACTAAAGATAAATGGCAAGTTTTGTCATGAAACTCTAGATTGTAGAGTCCTTAACGCAAAAGGTTAAACTACTTGGCACAAATTGATTGGTTCTTGTTGCATATGCAGCCAATGAGCTTGCTGCTTCACATTTAAATGACTGGTTAGCATTTACTAGAGTAGTTGGCATTGTGAGTTCCTCTATAACCCTCCACCTCCCCAGCTCCACCTGTACAGATCTGCTATGGGTTATTATATGCTGCTTGTGTGTCTTAAATACTTACAGCACCATATTGCTGTATGTACTGGCAGTAGTAAGTACCTGTACTTGATCAAATACATTAACATTATCAAATCCATTACCATACTAAAATCTTCTGAGAGCTCAAGCTCTTTTAAAGCAGGACAGATTCTGATTGCCTGTTAATGTTTCATTATTAATTTGAAAGTGATTCCAAATATATTGTTCTTCTGTCATGATCATTACAGTTGTGGTGTGGACTCTGCTGTTCTTTTACATTTAGAGTTATTTTTAAAACTACGTCATTATCACTATTATGATAGTTATCATCTTTGGTGTGATTGGGCCGTTCTTCCTCGGAGGTAGTTATCAAACCTTTTACTAAAGTGAAATTCTCTGGGTAAATTTATGAATTCAGTGAAAGTTACTTTTTCTGTACATTCAGGAGTGCTGCATGTTTTTACACCATAGAGTTAAGATGACACAATAGAAACTTTCCACGAAACAGCCCATTTAGGTTTTTAACAAATAAAACAAAGCAATGGTATAAAATAATACTATTTAAGATTATGTGCATACGAAAAAATATTAAACCTCTGTTTTGATCGAATGTTGTAATGGATAAATTGAATTTGTTATATTTTTGTGTTATACATGTCACAACTGGCCCTGATCAATAACATTTATCGGAAATACCATTGATATGGTGAAGACAGTTACTGTTTTATTATATTTTATACATTTATTTTTATTTTGTATGTTTCATTTAATATATTTTACAGCTTTTACGGTAATACAAATGTGCGATTTTTCTTGTGCCTAAACAGCACACTAAACAAGAGCTGAGAACGGCAAACAGAGCAGCATCGCTATCATAATGGAGTGGAAGTTTGTTTTGGACAAAAAGAGCAGTGGAGGAGGGGAGGGATGAAATGACAGTGAGAGAGGTGTAACAGAAAGATGGTGGAGTTTGAGGTGAGGTCTCAGCCCTCTGTCATGTGGTGGTGTGTATGTGTGATGATTGCGCTTCAGGCCGCTGTCTCAGGCCTGCAAGGTCACACACATTAGGTTACTGTCAGACTCGTGGAAGTAATGCGTGTGGATGTGTACGCATACTTGTGAGAGAGAATTGAAGCCTGTGCAGCAGTAATAATGTAAATAAGATGCTCATCAGAGCAGTGGATTAGACGCAGACGCTGATAGCGAGGAGGTGAGAGCGGTGAGAGTCTAATATTCAGAGACTGAATCAACATCTTAAACTCAGCCATTAATTCTAATACTGACAGACACAGCGACCGAGAGAGAGCGAGAGATACGGAAAGCAAAAAAAAATAAATCAAGAAATAAGAGCTGATTATTTTGCAAATGCCACATTCAGCCGTTGACAAAGCACATTTACTCTGTTTTGTAGGAGGTGTTACCAAATGGGGAAATATTCTGGGAAATATGATCAGTTATGGTTGTTTGCCTTGTGAATGTGTCTCTGTCCTTTTAACTGCTTGGCATGCCTCACGGACTCGTGCTGATCGATGACACCACATGTAAGAGGGTTAAAAGTCAGCCTGCAAAGGTAGACTCTTAATACATCACCTCTTGCTGTCATAGAGGCAGTGCTGCATCGTAAAGAGTGTAGATGTAGCATATAATAAAGATATTCCTAGGCAATTACTGCTCAAAGGCAACACTCACTGCTACAGCTCAAATGAAAATTTCAATAGTAAACCTTAAACTTGTTCAAAGAGAATTTTTTTATATAGATATGGAAAGATAAGAAAATATCTCTTGTATTATTTCTGGAATAATTGTACATTTATAAAACAATAAGTAATGTATGTAAAGCATTAAGCAGTGTAGCATGTGACTTGAAGATTAAAATGTTTATGTTTGAAAAACCTCAAAAATATATTTAAAGGGGTATCAGGAAGATGTGCAATTAAAAGCAAGATGTAATATAAACTTGGGTGTCTATGCTGTAGAAATGCTTTTTGATGCTCGAATTTTTTTTGTTTTTTTTTTTTGTTTAAAAGGTATGGAAACTTAAACACCCATAATGCACTGTGGCTGTGCTCGATCTGACTGATCGTTAGCAGGGATTTAAAAATGTGGAAGTATGCTTTAGAAAAATAGGGATATCTGGATGTAACATAGTGAAACAGTACACATTGTTCATTTACATATACTACAGTGTAACCAACACGAAGATAGTTGAAAATCAAAAGTACTGGGTTTATACGTTGACTTTTCTTTTCATAATCACATGAAAAATTATTTAGAAAAAACAATTCTACTTGCTTCAAGTTCACATAAATACATGACTTAGAGTGTTTGGGTTTTCAGAGACCACAGATAAAAAAGATGAATTTTCCTATGCCGATACTCTCAGACTGGGTTTTACAATGTTTTTTTGTTGAATAAAAATTTTCTTTTAATTTTCTCCGGCATCCTAAACACAGTAATGTCAATCTCAACAGAACATGAAGTTTAAAAAAAAAGTAGGCAAAATATGTTTCTGAATCTGAAATATACACACTGAAATCGATACATGAGCAGCCTCTCTATCAAACTCAATAGTAACATGAACCTTCATAAGAGGGAAACAAAAGGTTTGGAAAAACAGAAGGGAAAGGAAGGTAATGAATGAAAACAAGTGAGGTGTGGGTGTGCAGTCCATCACAAGTCTCTGAGATCTGACCTAGGGTCAGCACATGAACTGTCATGAGGGGAGGAGTCATCATTGTGACCTTTGAGGAGATGTGATACTTGAGATGCCAGGAAGACTAATGGACACGTCTGCTTCCATCAGGTTCTCCTCCATTCTCTGTTAAAACTAACTCAGTTCTCTGTATGGAATAGAATCTCCTGGACTTCCACATAATATCACTACAGAACGATATGAACTGATTTCAGAGACAGTCACTTGTATAAAGTCTAGGGTTAAGTGTCATGATCAAGGGCAAGATGGTGATGACTCATGTCTCCCTCCTTATGAGGGTCGAACCAGCAATCTTCTGCTGACTACATAGACCATGCAATGATGCAAGGTTTAAAAGCTTGAGACCACATTGAAAACCTGGGAAGTTTGTCTGTTTTAACCTGGAAATAAATAAGATCATGCACATTTTATTTGTACTATTATATTTATTTTATTTTATTTCCCTTGCAGTGCAATTTTATTTCCCTTGCTTGACCAATTCATGCTTACAGTTTTTGTTGAGAAAATGAAGCCCACTTTTGAAATTACTTGAAATTAGTTGTACATACCAACTAATTAATGCAAATTATTATATTCAACATTCTTCTCATATGCATGCAGGCAATAAAGTTTGTAATTAAACAATATTTTATTGTATTTTACTAGAAAGTAAAAACAAAAACAGAAGGATTTTAAATATGGTGCGAGATTTTAGGACCCCACTCTTTTCTTATCATATAAGTATTTTACATTGTGTGTCTTTATCAGAGTTGGGTATAATGTTTTGTAATATGTGTTCCTGTTTTCTAGTTACAGTACTTTTGCAATAACAATTTAAATGTAATTTGATTACAGCTCCTGAATCGAAGTACATTAAGTTACTGGCATTATAAATGTATTGCTAAGAAAATAATATGAAATAAAATGCATTTTAAAATCTCGTTTTGCCTGACTGTGTCAGTTAATGAGCTTTTGAGCAAGAGCTTTAATAAATCACTGGAGGGAAGGCACAGTAAAATGGACACAGAGTATGGTTGTTTCTTCAAATGGAAAAGCAGACATTATTTGGATTATTTGGGCATAAAAAGAAAAGAAAATACTATTGTTAAATACCAACTATGCAAAATTAACTTGACCATTTGAACCATTTCAACACACACAAAAGTGAATCGCTAAGGAGTATTTCCATGCACAATATAAGAGCGGCTCAACCTTACCTAACCAAGGTAGACAGGATTTTTGTTCAGGATCGAGGAGTGAAGGTACCTTTAAAACTGTTGAAAAGAGCAGTGTATGCAGTGGAGGAAATGCTGCCTTTGTTGACATACTTTAATTAAATACATGCTTGCAAATACAGTATTCTCTATATTTAATTATGAATTTAATTTTCACTAGACTCTGTATTTTAGATAATAAACCTTTTCTATGACAGCATATGCAATGTGCAATCCAAATCCCTGACATGCAGACCGGCAGAGCACTTACAGGGCTTCTTCTCTTATTTTCAAGTATCCAGTCTGTGATACTTCACATCTTTCATGGGTTCTTGGCGAGATCTGGCTGAACGTTGTACTGGTGAGGACTGAGGAGTAAGCTAGATGGAGATAAACCGACACACATGGATTATGCCCTGTGGAGTGAAACAGAAGGAAGAGACATAGTTGGACATCTAAACATGTAGGATAGAGAATGTGTGCACTTGTGTGTACTCTTGGCTCTAATCATAAAGCTGTAATGACACTCATCTGCACTTGGCAGATGAGTGTCATCTTGCTATGCTACACCAATCACATTTCAATTTGCTGGAGATCCTCCAATCAACACACATTACCTTAGAGCAGTGGTTCCCAAACTTTTCCATTCCACGACCCACCTAGACAAGTGTAATATATTTCACGACCCACCAAAATATTAAAAAAAAAAAAAAAACAACGAGTGAAATTACTTTAAACCTAATCTTACTTAAAATTTTTATGACAGAAATTAAGTATTTAAGAAAAATAACCATTTTATTTTAGAGTACAACTGAAAATTTCACTACAAATTTACAAGTTTTAATTTTTGTTTACTGGCGTTAAAATATGTAGTGTCCATAAAAACGTGAAGCAGGCTCACTCCAGTGAAGTGTGATCTGCGCTGCTGTGTTTTGTTGCATTCATGATCCTTCCGTGTGTGTCGGCGAGAACGGAGCACAATCCAACACTTTTTTAGAAAAGCATAAGAAGCAAAGCAGAACTATCTAAAACAGTTTGGAGATTAAAATAATTGTGAAATAGGTAAAAAAAGACCGATTGAACCTTTTAATGACATTGCTCTGAGACCTTCAAAACACGCAACGCACACGGACTTAATTGCAATTTGAAAATCACACTAAGGATATTGCAGTTCATTATTAATGTTGGTGGGCTATATCGTTGTGATGAGTGGGTTCCCAGTTCCCGCCTCCTTCTTCCTGTGATTGTGAAGATTTTAATGTTTTACACTGGTGCCGAAGCCAGGGAGGAAGGAGGGGCGCGCTGCCGAAGATCCTTCGCCGCTGGGGTGAATCCGCAGTGCCATCGAGCAGGGCGAAGGAGTCTGCCGCCGAGGGTGCTCGATGTGGTGGGCTGGAGTGAGTTGCCGGGGGGGGGGGGGGGGGGGGGGGGGGGGGGGGGGGGCGAACTCACTCCAGCCCACCGCCTCGATGACTCCTTCGTGGAAAGAGGTGGGAACCGGCGGACAATCAAACAAAGTTTTAATAACCAAATAAACACAAAACAGCGCGACAGCCCCTCTCGGATGACTGCCGTGCACAAATAAAAAACAAACACAAAATAAAACCCAGGCCTGGTCCTCTCTCGTCCTTCACTGTCATCGCTCCTCTTTTGTATCTTTCCGATCTCCTCCGTGGTTCTTGAGACCGGTGAGTGTTGCTCATTTCCCAATCACTCCACCGGCCTAGCTCTGTTCCCATGGCACTAGGCCCCGCCCCACTCGTCACATTCGTGCAGCCCTAGACTGAACTGTGTTAGTGTCTGTGTGTCATTGAAACGCAAAATTAGCTGCAGCCAAGTGACTTTGTGCGACCCACCTTGTTCCATTCCGTGACCCACGAGTGGGTCGCGACCCACAGTTTGAAAACCCCTGCCTTAGAGGACCGAGAATCCTGAAAAGCCAGAGTCAAGCAGATGATAAAGGCTGGGGGAGAAAACACAAGAAAACGAATGGTGCACCGAGTCAAGAATTTAGAATTGCAGATCTCAAATTTAAATAAAAAAGAATGACGTTCCAGCTGGAAAAGATCTGATCCACACTGACAGACAGATGATCTGGCTGCAGGTCCATATGTCGTTCCAGCAGAAAGAGGGATCAGATGTTTCTGTTTGGGGCAAAATGGAGCACCGCTGCGCTTAATCAAAAGACTTCACACTTATCAGGGCTTATGGATTTAACACTGTGACATTGCACAGGAATCACACACCTGCAGCCCATACAATACTGATATTACAGACAGTGTGCCTGAATGTGTATGTTTGCCAGAAAAAAGAAAGTAATTTAGCCCAGAAGTAATTATGTTCATTCCCAGTCAGAATAAGACTGCAGTGCAAATAATTAACCTTTCTCATCACTTTAAGCAAACAATATTTGAATCAACTAAAGCAGTGGTTCTCAGCAATCAATGAAATGCAACTTACCATGCACCCATGTACTGTATAATGAGGACAGAAAACTAGATTATGCATCCAAACAAAAAGTTTATGCAATTCTGGTGTAAATTCATTGACTTAGAGATACAGCTAATCCTAATATAATATCTGAATAGTGCTTATTTAAAGTGTTAGGATGATTAATCATACATCTGCGGTTGTTTATACATAAGCATAAATTCTCCTATTAAACCCGTTATGCTAATAAGTAAATAGTACATTTCATTAAACATTAAATTGTTCAAAACAGTATATTATTTAAACTACAGTATAATTCTAAAGCAATATTCATATTCAGATGTTTCTGAATATAAATTTTTAAACAAATCAATCAGTTGATATTTTAAATGTCAACTTTAGATTTTAAGTGGGTTTTGTTGACATTTTGTACGGTATGAGCTATCTGTTTGGTCGCCACTCAAAGTAGATGAGAACCTCTGAACGAAAGGTTTTTCTGGCCAGCCACAACAAAACGAGAAAATAAACTATAAATAACTTATTTCTTCCTGGCGTGAGACCCGCAAGAGAACTACAGCTCTGACAAATACATGTAAGAGGCATGTCTGGGAACAAATCAAAGCGAAAACAACTACGAATTAACGAAGCGAATTAAAGGACCAGGAAAATGCCAGCTACACAAGCCTGCAGCCCTCTTCTCAAACTATACTATAACTGTAAAGTCTCGTTTCACACCAGTGCAGATGAAAGTAATTGGCAGTATCCATTACAAAGACACTCATATTGGAGAATGAGGCAAGGTGTGCTTCAGGCAACTATACTGTTATCAGTTCCTTAATTACCTCAATGGCACACTCACAGATCTCCAACTACAAATTACATAGTCTTGACAAACGTTGTTCACCACCACATGCACTCTGATAAAAAAATGTATTTATGAAATCTCACGTGGCATGTAAAATATCCTTCTTGTCATCCTGACATTCCTTCTTGTGGTTGTATGGAGTACATTTACATAAAGCTCCATGAAATCTTTGAAGCATTAGCCCTCAGGGGACAATCATTAGCAGCTAAAACGAGGCAGAGATACGAAACATGACCGTGGGTAGAGTATGCAAGTTATCATTTGTGTTTATTTGATTTAATCTGGATGCTAAAATGTGTATAGCCTACTACTGTACACGATTACATGACAGAGAAGGCATCAGAAGCCTTGTTTACATAATTTCAGCTCATGTGGATAAAGCAGATTTCATTTACATTTATTCATTTAGCAGATGCTTTTATCCAAAGTGACTTGAAGCGGATTCGGGGTATAAACTTTATCAGTATTTGTGTCCCCTGGGAGTAGAATGTTGACTTTGGTGTTAGTAGTGCCACTGGTCATTGCTGTGACATTTCATTGTTTGTGCCGACTGATTTAAAGGAGCCGACTGATTTAAAGGAGCAAAGCAATTGACTTTTACTTACTGTTTGCCTGGGAAAGTCCTGTGGTGCATTAGAGCGTTAAGACTGTGGATGCATGTTTTTGCCTCTTTATATTTGTATGAAATGCAAAAGTTCTTGCAAGTACACATGCAGTTTTGTACAATTTTTTTAATATACCATAAAAAATAAACCCGTTTCCCAATATTGAACCTTAAAGAAAATTTTTTTTTGGCTCATTTTCCAACTCCACTAGAGTTAAACAGTTGTGTTTTACTGTTTTCAAATCAATTCAGCCGATCTCAGGGTCTGGTGGTGGCACTTTTAGCTTAGCTTAGCATAGATCATTGAATCTGATTAGACCGTTAGCATCTCGCTCAAAAATGACTAAAGAGTTTCGATATTTTTCCTATTTAAAACGTGACTCTTCTGTAGTTACATCATGTACTAAGACCTACGGAAAATGAAAGGTTCTGATACTCTCATTTCGATGTAATAATCAAGGAACTTTGCTGCCGTACCATTGGTGCAGCAGGTGCAGTAATATTAAGCAGCGCCTGAAAGTAGTCCCCAGCAACTCTGCTCTGCTATTCCTTTAAAATGTTGTTGGATGATTAAATATTTTTGCCTAAAAATCCCTGACAATTTTTTTTATAAACACATGCTTCTGAATAACATACAGTTTCAAAGCCATTAAGACCAAAATCAGGCTTCAAGCACAAGCAAAAAGCAATATCATCTTTGTTAACATTTAATTAAAGACAACTCAGTGTGATTTAGAAAGCAGAAGACTCTCTGTTGCTTGCTTTGACCCTTGAAATTTGACATCAGTCTGTCAATAACAGTCCTTTAATCTGAGTTATTAAAAGACAGTGGGAAGTCGAGCGTGTCTGAGATGTTCTTTTACTTCTGAGACACTATTGATGGGTTGATGGGTAAAAGGGGTGTTCAGCAATTTAGCTTTGAGCAAATATTGTAGGAGTAGATCTGGCATGCACTCAAATGAACATCTGTGACAGATTCAAAACCCACCAAAAAAAGGAGGGAGAAATCACCAAAAACACAAACTGCTGCCTCTATTTCACCTGGCAAAGCAAAACAGGGTCATTGTGCATTAATGAGGCCTTGAGATTCTATTCGAAAAAGGAAATTAACTATAACTTGTCAACGAGAGAACTACAACACCATCATGAACTGAGAAACATCAAATTCAAACAACCAAAATTCATTCAAATAATAATACATGACCCAGTGTTTTTCATAAAGTCGCAATATCTTAAATTTTATTTCATACAATACATTTTACAATGAAAACTTAAGCAGTACCGGTGGTGAATGTACAAAGGGGAGAGAGGACACATCAGTCTCCGTTCTCAGTCAAATCTTTTTAGAAGTCACAACTCTTTATTGCCACCAGGCTGAATATATACACTAAATTACAAGGTACATTTTTTCTTCATTGTTCATTATTGCACAACGTTTTGTTTGGTTTTCATATTAACAGAATCAACAAAATAAAGCAATCATCCATTTTGACAATATAGTACAAAGAAAGCAAAAATAAAGTGTTATGTATACATATATCAATATATATATATATATATATATATATTCATAAAGTCTTTCATATAAACAGCCACTCAGCATGATCAAATCAGTCAAATTGCAGTAGAAAGCCAGAGGAGTAATGCCACACCCCCAGTGACTCTGAGTGACAGCTCTGCTGAATGGGCTTAGGAATAACCTCCCACTCGTGAAAGCTTAATCATTTGTGAAGTTTAAGCACCCTTAGATAGCGTAACACCCTTTGTCCTCAAATGATCCTGCACAAATTATATCTTCCATTATATTCTGTGCTCTCAATCTTTATACACTACACGCTTTACAAATACAAGACACTTTCTAGATGTTCTATTCCACAGACCCATAAGACATGGGACACATCACACAACCATGATAATACGCTTAAAATATTTCATTTCCCATTCCATCTCTCCTTTCCTCCGAAGAGCTCTCATCATCTGAGGTATCGGTTTCTGTGATGCTCAAACCCATCTACTGTAGTCCTATTCCTCACTCTCATCCAGCTTACACCGTCTGAGATCCATTCAATTTGCCTCTACATCGGCTGCTCTATTAACACACCATGAAGAAGGTAGTGGTCTTTATGTGCTACCAAGTCTAGATAGAGTATGTTGGCTCCTCTTTCTCAAATCTCCCAGTGGATCTCTAATGACTCAATCGCTGCATCAGACTGCTGAAATAAAGGGCTTTTTATGTTAACAAATGTGGAAACATGAAATAAGGCTGTGCTTTTTACAGTTCAAACACCCATATGTACTTGCAATTCCAAAAATCATGGGCTTTAAAGAAACCATTTTCTCAGATTCACACAGTTCCAAACCTCTATAACTTTCTTTATTCTGTGCAACACACAAAAAAGATCCAAAGAAAAAAAAATCAATGCGATTACAATAAATGGTGACTAGAACTTTCAAGCTTCAAAGCAAAAGTGCCATAAAAAGCACCATAAAAGTGGTCCATATAGCTCATGTGCAATGCAGTATGACTGATTTGGATGAGAAACAGACTGAAATGTAGGTGGCCAAAATCAAGAACCAATGCCACTGAATCAGTGAGTGAATAAATAATTTAGACTAGTTTTGTTGAACAGATAAAGAATCCACTGAAAAAATATGATTGAAGTATTTAAATCCATTGTTATTCAGAAGAGGGGTGTCACATACTTGGCCATGTGTAAATCCCAGATCATCTTGGTGGATCATTACAGAAAACAGTCCAAAAGAGCTGTTCCCCGCTTCCATTTTCTATGCCATGATTAATTTCATAGAGGATGCAACATAAAACCAATGCAAAGACAATTGTGGAAATCCCAAATGATCCATCTTCCTCTCTCTCCCTTCACTGTTGGCTTTCATCCAGCTCTCTCATCCTCTGCCATCTCTTTCTCCTTTTCCCCTTCTTTCTGTCCATCTTTTCAAAACATCAAAGTGTGGGAGACATCAGAGGACTGATGTGAGAAGATGCTAATGCATCTATTCATTCATTCAGGCACGGCTGGGACCATGCGATTGTGAATGCGGAGCAGGGGCCCAGAGTCTACCATCCGCCCATCCTTCTGGGCCTCCAAACAAGTCTCACATCTCCTCTTACATAGCATTCAGCAATTTGTTTTTGATTTGTAGCTGTATAGAGATTTCACAGCCAGACGCTTTGGTTACTCTCTTCATGAATGACTAAGAGAATCATAGTAACGTGCACTATAGTAACTTCCTGTGCTGGAGGTGCTGGCTTTGGACCGGTTTCCTGGAGCCCGGGGCTATACAACATATGTCACCCAGACAAACAAGGACTATTTTCAACCTTGGTTTATAGATGACTGTGGGCTGGTGTATATGCACCTGTTGAACCCTTTTCACAGATTTCAGAACGCTCTCTTTTTATTTCTCTCTCGGCGAGCTGCTATCTTCTATGAAAGCAGAGTGGTACAGTGAAAGGGAGTGGCAGAGCCCTTGTTGGGGCCGTATAGTGCCGAGATGGTGGCTGTAATGGAGAGTTTGAGCATCTCTCGTGTACACACAAAAGCCACAGCCACTGATAATCAGCTTTGAGAACGAGCGGCGAGCACAGAATGCATCAATGCGCAGGGGCACTTTCATTTTTTAATGGCCCTTAGTGCACAAGTCTCCTAATCGCCATGATAAATATGCAATACAGTCCCAAGAGCCGTTACCTTGTGTGAACTTGCAGTCGCGCACCATGCACAAGTCGAATTTTCTAGAGGCATGCCGAAGCACGTGCAGCTCAACGTTTACAAGGATGAAAAAAAAAAACGAGAAAGACAGATATGGAGAGCAATGGGTGAGAGAGAGCATTTTGTTGTGACAAATCAGGAGCTGTGCACGGGGTTGATGAAAAACAGCAAATGCTATCTTTGCATCTCCTTTATTCTTCACACAATAGGCCAGCATCATAATTGCTATAGAGAACATGACACATCAGGAATAAATTGCTAGTGATTTTTTGTCTCTCAGTGCCTATCTGCAACACTGTATTAATGTCAACCCGGGCAAAACAGTCTTTGAGTAATCTCTTTCCAATATTAGCACCTCACATTCTAATAGAACAACGGATGAGGTTTTTTATCGAGTTAATATACTGCTTGAACGCAAACAAACGGCCACTAAAATGAAGCAGAAGAAAGATGAAGAGGGACAGTAGAGGCTTTACTTGCTGCGCAAGGACCATGCTTCCTGTTATACCATGAGATAACATTCAACTAGACAAATGAACGGCCTTTTAGTCCATTGCGCTGAATTGAAAATCAAATCTAATCATGAATGCAGCCACGCGGGACAATATTGATGTGATTGCGTCATGACATTAGAAGGCAATTAGCGGTGAACAATTTTGTTTTGGGACTGTAGGCCTTTAATCACCAGGATTGAGGAGAAGTATCTATAAAAGCAGCGCCACAACTAAGTTAATAACATTTTTAATTTTAGTAGTGGCACAGCTGTTTCAAATTAGTTTGCTTTCCTACTTAAAAATCATCAATCTCATCATCAAACGTTTTTTAATGTCTGCAATGGGGAATAAATAAATGTACTCAAATCCTGTCCTTTTTCACATAACATTGTAGAGTCTGATTAATTCAAAACAATCGATTTGTTTGGATGAAAATAAACACATAAATGCTGATACACTCTTTACTGTTTTCGATTTGCTTATGTAAATGTGGGTGTATTTTATAGTCTACATTTACCTTTTCAAGACCGATGTCACCTTAACGGAGATATAAAAAAAAAAACTCATTTGTGCCAGAAACAATATGATGCAGATTATTGTGCAGCTGTCATGCTACGGTGGAATGAAACACACAAGGAAGATGATGAGCAAACTGTCTTTAATAAATCCACAAGGATAAAAACAGGACAAAACAGGGAGGCACACGAAGAGATGTAGTAGACCAGACAACAAACAGTGAGGGCCAAAAAACGAGGGCCAAACGCTTGGCAAATTATTGTGCACTGTCTGCTATCATAGGCAGCCGTCATATATGGAGGAGACGCTGTTATTTATACCCATAACAACTGAGTGTTATGCTTAATATCGTAAAATACCTGCTGTATGTCACTGGTCCATAATCTTGTAAATGTATTTAACTGCATCTATAATATTTAGATCTTTGTAAGTTACTTCTTTTATGTGGACATAAATAAATTGTTAAAATGTGTGTGTGTGAGAGAGAGAGAGAGAATGAGAAAGAGAGAGAGAGAGAGAGAGAGAGAGAAAGAGAAAGACAGGGTCACACAGGCGAGTCAGCTGTCTTAACTTAACAAGCTGTCCATGTCTTGTGTACTGAAAACACATACGAGCTTCATCACTGTGTCTGTCACGCGACTCTGTTCCTCTTTCAGGCTTGAACTGACGGTAAAACTAAGGATATTATTAACTGTCTTTACATTTATTTTGAAAGAGGAAGCTCACGATTATGAAAAGGGACGTTACATTTCTGACGAGTGCTTGTGGTGATCGGCCAAACACAATGCACTGGGTCAGTTGGCCAATCAGAGAAGACTATGCTTGTCAGAAGGAGGGACTTTGTAGAAAACAATGAGTTTGAGGGAGGCGGGGCATAGAGGACCTACAATAATGTACTGTATTTGAAAAAAAATATTGTACATAAGCTACACGAAATAATCTAAATAACTATATAAATGCTATGCTAAATAGATGCTATAATACTCTATGGTCGTTTCAATACTCGCAATTCCAACTCTTGACTCACTACAGTGATTTTGACGGAACAAGATGGTTTTATACTGCCAGGGGCGTGGTATCTCGTACCAAGGGGGCATGGTGAGCTGGAAACTGCTTGCATCACCTGCCACCGCAAACATCCAATAGGAAAAATCAACTGCAGTAGCCACCGTTCAACCTGAAGAGGGCAGCACTCTTCAGTTTTAACACCATATATTGTAGAATTAAAACACTTTATACACAAATGTCAAAAAAGTTACTTGAATCAATGAACAGCACTAATAAAGCCCCATTCTTACAGATCATTAACTAAAAAAAATTTGGTCTAGAGTTTAGTTACTCTTTAAATAGGAGGGCTGATGAGGGTAATTAAATGACACACACCTGAACCAAATGACAATAATCATACATGAGGGAAAACGTGGTCACACAGAATCCACGTGGAATGAAAATACAACAAAAGTCCAATGGAGTGTGACAGCAGGCACCATTTTTTAGTTCTTTAGGTCAACTTACAATGATTGGCTTGCAGCTTGGTCCTTTCATGGTCCTTAACACTAATAATAACCAACGGCCAAACAGAGTCTGTGCTTTCTAAGACCTTGGCTTTAAAATAAGATCTTGTAACATTTAAGTGGAAAATGTTTTACCTTGTTCTAAGCAGAAAGCAGAAGTTAAGAATTCATGCCTCAGCAAATTCACTGAGAGCCCTGTATATATAATGTATTGTTCCCTACAATGCTAAAGCATATTTGGATTTCCACAGAGCACTTGGTGCAGTCATTTAGCAAGAATGTTTTGGATTTTTTTTTTTTTTTTATCAGAGCATCATGCTCAATCTGTTCCTGCAAAATGAAATTAAGTTCTGGAAATGGAGCCTCGAGCTTACAGTCAGAATTCCACATGTTTTGTTTGATAAAAGCAAGATTGTGTTCGTTGAGATAAATAACAAAAAATGAATGAAATTTGAAATGTATGAATAACATTGTACCTGTACATAATTAAGTGCATGAAAAGACATGAAAATTAGCAAAATGTGCCTGGAGGATATAGACACTCACCTAATTAATGTCAATGCAGCATAAATAAATACACAGACATAACATTCTGGAAATAAACATTGTTAGTTCTCTCAGTGAGCTTGTGCAATACACCCAGCAGACATCTTGGAACTAATGAAAACCTTATAACTTATAAATAAATACTAATGCACTGAAATATATTGTTTACATTGCTCCGTTTAGTTTGAGGAAGAAAAAAAACTTCTGTAAATATGTTTACATAAAACATCAAGCAACTACTGTATTTCTTTCAAAACTTTTTCCTAATATGTCAGTATCATTATATGGAAAGAAAAAGTTTTGATGTCTATTCAAAAGAATTTTTGAACAAAGACTTACAAGGCAGAAGAAGAAAAAAAACTGACTTTTAATCAGATCTGAATTAAAGTTCCCATTTTTTCCTTTCTAAACCAAAACAGCAACATACTAGTTAACATAAGCAGCAACTAAAGTCTAGTGAAATCTTCAGTGCACTGTTTGAAAGATTTTTCATTTCAATTGTTGAAATGAACCCTGAAACAATAAACTGCACATTTTAGTGGTCCCCTAATTTAGATGCCTGCTATTGGGCCATAATTCAATCACAGGCAAGGTGAGCCTGGGCAAACTTAATAACAAAGATTTGACACTTCATAAGCCTGTCGTAGTGCTCGCAGACAAGCCCAGACAGTAGCAGGCCTGCCGCACCCAAACAAGAAATTATGATGCCGTCATTGCAAATAAGAATCATCATCAGTCTCAGGCCCCCCAAAAAGATCTCTCTTGTTTCCAAATAGGGTTCTGGGGCTAGGATTTCAACCCAAACACCTGCTGTCTCGATTCAGGATATGACATTTGTTTTACAATTCCTAAAGTTTCTACAGTTTTTTTCTAACATTTTGTATTTTTAAATCAGGATCAAAAGGATATTCATAATCGCTGAGACAATGAATGAATTATCATTGCCATCAGCTGTCTATTAAACATGCATAAGCATACACATAATAAGCAAAGTCAACCAGTGAATTCAATGAACTGAAGCTGAACTCACATTAGTAAAGCTCTCAGAAACATGAATATTAATGGACATTACCACTACTTTTTTAACATAAATGTATGATTCAGGACATGCAAGCAAGCAAATTCATGTTATATGCAAAATCCTGCATAGTAATATAACCTCAACTGGGAAAGCTTCAGCATCAGTTTGAACATTTCAAGTGCCTGATGGGAATAAAACAAAACAAAAAGCTCCAAATTCGTCTATTACTAATATAAACTGACCCAAAACACTGTCTGCACACAACAGAACAAGTACCAGCAGTCTGTCTTCTCTCACTTAACTTTTTAACACATGGCTGCCTACAGAACAGTCTAATATTAAAGATTACATTAAATCAATATGTAATTTTGTCCTAAACACTGACAAAGTTTACTTTTTGCAGATATGGCATAAGTTCAATAATATGTTCAAATTGGCATAGAAAACTGACAATCTTGGTTACATTTCTAGGGTTTTATGCTCAAGGCTATCAACGTCAACTATCTTCTACCAAGATGCTGCAGGCCACCAGTAGAGTGTACTGAAGGTATCAGCATTGCTTCTAATGGGGCAGATTGACAGGCACATCAGATAACTCTCAGCCTTTGTTCCTGTTGTCACAGGATGCTTATGGTGTTTTTGTCTTTTATTTCTTTTGCTCTTCTTTTTTTCCCTTATCGGCATTAAATGTGGTGGAGCTTAAATAACCAAATCCACGCAGGATGTCAGGAGCGATTTACTTTGTGTCACTTTGATGAAACTGTTATTTGTGTGTATGTAGACTATCATATTTCAGGTATGTGAAGTGCTGTGCTCTGTGATGATGGAGAGCTAGTGCCTTGATTTAGTGATTGCCAAACAAACCAAATGAGAGAGAGAGAGAGCGAGAGAGAGAATCAAACACACCTACTCAGAGCTACACTTGAGATTTGAGACAAGCTGCAATTTAGTCCAAAATTACAACACCTAGAAGTAACTTTAACCATTTATTTTTTCTTTCTTTTCATTTCAGAAACGGAAAGGTACAGATAATGACACATTCAAGGCCATGCAATACGCCACAAGGGTATCCATCTCATTGTCCTCTTAGAGGTGCCCTGGTCATTATGGAAGATATTTTTTTGTTATTAAGTGGGAGCATCACCTTTATTTTACCCGTATGACTTCTGTAGCGATTAGCACTTTTTTTTTTCTTCAGTGAGATGGGGGGAGTAATTACTCAACCTCTAGATAAAACACTGTTGTCAGAGGTTCTCCATACATCTAACCAACACTCTCCGAAGCTGTAATGATTAGATAAGAGTGAATATGAGTCAAATATAAAGCATATGACCTCCAGAACTTCCCAGACACCAATGTAAAAGACAAAAACTGCAGCTACAGAAATGCTACCCTTTCAGAAGGCAATTTACTGCTCTGCCAAAGATCACCCCTTCATTTCACGTGATAAAATATTTTGACTTGATTTGTACAGTGGTGTGACAACCCGCATCCTAAGATTCCCGAGGCGGGCGACACCACGGCCCTACGAGTGAGCGGTCAGGACATGGGACAGCAGAGCAGCTGACATTTAAAGGACAGATAGCTGGAGGGGAGAGATGGTTTAGGTGTGGAGAAACAACACTTCTCCCTTGAGTTTCCGCTTCAGAGCTTTTTGAGCGACCACACAAGCATGCCAAAGCACTACTAGCGTGTCTACTGTCAGATCCTCTCCTGTCTTTTCCCACCCATCTTCATTTTCCCAAGGTTCATGCTACATGGAGTTTATTGCTTCTTTTGCAGGGGCAACCCAATGAATTTTACTTCTGAATTTCCAAATTAAGCAATATCACATAAGCATGCTGCACTGAATATCAGCACAAGGAATTAAAGGTATAGTTGACCATTAAATGAGAAGTCTGTCATCCTTCACAACACAAGATCATTTAAAGCCACTCGAGTGCAGGAGTGTTTGCCCAAAGTTGGGAAAGTATCTTTCTCATTCATTTTTTAAAAGTGATTTTTAAAACATCTCCAGTAAAGAGTTAAAAGCCAAGAACTAAACCAAACATCTACAAGTTAAATCACAACATGACAAATGTTATTTTGAAGCAAAAAAGTATCAGAAAATCGGACAAAAAGACAAAGGTGTAATGACTTTAGAGAGGAAAAGAACTACAATCCCATATGCATTGTGAAAGACATGACAGAATTAAAATATACAAATATTTATTATTCACAGTACTTAATGTCTAAATATTTTTTGCTCACAAATTATGCTATTAAGCAGGAATATTAAACAAATCAGTCAAAATTCCACTTCAACAAAACTGTGATCAAACTCGCAGATCACAGTAGGCTTGTCTTTTTTTAAAGATTTATCATTAAAAATCAACCTTCCCTATGGAGATAATCAATGGGGTTTTTATTTCTAAAGTCAACATGAAACCCCACTGAGTTTCATTGTATGGACAATGAAATAAATATTTTTCAAAATATCTTCCTTTGCATTTCACAGAAGAAAGCATGTCATACAGATTTAAAATGAGAAGACAGAATTTTCATTTTTGGCTGGACTATCCCTTTAAAATCATTTTTATAATATATACATATTTTTTAGAGTATAAAATACTTTCAAAAAAGCCCAGTCATCAAGCATTGTGTGTTGCCCACAAACATACAGTACATACAACAGAAGAGAGAATGTGAGCAGAAATGAATGACTGCAAAGAGCACTGCAATCAAGCCAGGTTTTTTTTTTCACTACCTGCTCACTCAAAACAAACCAATCCCACTTTTTACTCCATATTGCTCTCACACACAATCGGAGTAATTTAAACAGTGAAAATGTAAGCGATATAATCAGCACTCATTGAGCGCTGCACAGCCAATCCGATTCAAGGACCAGAACTGTCCATCTAATCTAGAGGACTAAGCTAGTACAAACCCAAATTGCACGTGACCACAGCTGTCTCATGGGAAATGTAGTCTTATCAATAAATAAAAAAGTAAATTAACTTTACATTAATATTTTTAGGAAGACTTCAGGGTGAGGAAAAAAATAAATAAAACCTAAAGCCTGGACCTCTCTAAAATGCATGTATCTTTGTCAATGGTTGTAGCACACATGCAATCTGATGTTCAACCCACTGACAAGACACATCGAGTTTGTATAAAATCTCACCCATCACCTCAAACATACATACACGTAATATATGCATCCGTCCTTAAATGCATTGTCAGGTTTTTCTTAAAGCTACACACACTTTCAAACTATACAGGGATAGCTATGACTTAGCTTTCAGTTAACCTGTTACTTTAATAAAACTGGCTTCCACTCGTATCCTGCTATAATGGCGATGCACTGACGCAAGCTTATTAGAGCATTAAATGCAAAGTCAAATCAAATGAACATTAACATTTAACATACAGTCCTCCTTTTTCCAGCCATCTGTCTCCCTGAGGAAACAGAGCGTTCAGTAGTGGTATTTTCCAAGGCCCTGAGTTCGAAATGACTTCATTTGTTCATCTGAACCATTGGCAGCCCATCTATATTCTCAATGTAATGTGTTCAGCCCTCACGTCGTGCAGGTTTTGTTACTTAGTAAACAAGGGTTAATCTACTTGAAAAGGGAAAAAAGACGTAGACATCATTATGTATATTTGGGGCACACAAAGCTACTCTTTATTGCTGTAGTGTCAGACCATCCTTTGAAGTCTTGAGCACTATTAGCAAAAATTGTCTGGTGAGATCCAAGAACACCTTGGAAACCAAGTAAGCCCTTTGTTATTGTGTTCTGCTGATTTAACTTTAATACTTAGGTGTTTCACATTTCAAAACACTGGCTCCATGAATTAAATGACAATCCCACACTTAGGTCCTGACTAAACCACAACACAACTGACGTAATGTACAGAGACCCAGACGTCATGGATGGACAGTCACTACCAATCAAACGACAATGTCAAGTCAAAGTTCATCAACAGGTCAAGTCTAAATGTGATATTCACCTGAATATTCTAAAAACAAACAAAAAACATTAGGGGTGCTAAACACTACTGCAGGCTAAACTGAGATATTTGGAGTGTCATTCCTAGAGTTGCTCCATTTGCACATGAATACAGTGACCAAGTCTAAGCTAAATGAAATAAAGAGCAAAAGAGTGCATTTTTTTTCAAAGAGGAGGAATAATAAATCAGAGGTGCCCTACTGCAGTCCAGTAACCATGCTAAAGAAAATTCATGTATAAATAATTGATTCAATTGCAAATCCAATCAACCTAGTTTTGTCAAAAATGAAAGCTAAATATCACCGTCTTTGTGTTTTCCTGGTCTGGCATGCCATCCAAGGACCAAAATAAAGCAGAGGCTCCTGGGTTCTTGAAGAAGCGTTTAAATCCCATTGCCTGTTCATCATCCTTTGTGTCTGGCTGTATTCAACATCCATGGGTTCATGTAATCCACAGTCTAAAATCCTTAGGATGGTTTTTATTTTTATTTTTTTCTTAATATTTCTTCCTTTTTTATATATATATTTTGTTTTGTTTGCTTGGTTCTTTTTACCGGAGCGTACAAAAAGTCCCCTCCACCTAATCAAAATTATAAAAATGGAAGCCACTTGCAGGGAATAAAGTCACATAGAGAAATGTTTTTGGGATGTGGGGAGGAGAACGGTGACCACAACAATGTGCGTCACTTATTCCTTGATCCAGAGCATATCAATAAAAAAATATCTGAGTAAAAACCACACTGCTTTCTTCCAGCATTGACATCTTCAGTAGTTGTTACATTGAACTTCTTTGTAAAGATACTCGGTCATGCAGAGGCCTGTTCTTTGTCCTCGTGTCCATGTTTTCTTCATCTCCTAATGCAAAAGGTAGGAGATTACATATTTCTACATTTGCCCTTTAATTAAATATATAGACAATAATTTAAATAAACCTGAATAAATAAATAAATAAATAAACCTGAATAAATAAATACATAATAAATAAATAAATAAATCTGAATAAATAAATACAATTACAGATGGATAGATATCTGACATCCTCCCATTAACTCTCTAAAACAAATGCTTTGCTTCAGATTGAATGTGGAACATTGTTCTGTCTCCTCAATGAGGTAAAACACAAATACAAACAAGCTAAATAACAAACTAATGAAAAACCTTTAAAAAGAATGTGTATGTGTATAAGTATGAGTTAAAATCCTAAAATCTTCATTGTAATGGAACTGCATTAATTCATTAAGCACAATATGCCCTCTTTTAGAGAATCAATCTCTTTTACTGTATTTTTCTTTTTTTTTTTTACTGTATCTCCTTACCTTTTAATTTCCTCTCTCTATATATACTTGTAGGTTAATTTTATTTTATTTTCATTTTTTTTTTACTAACATTTAAGAAAACTCCCAGCATTCCGGCATACGGAAAGCGTCGCCTGTACTGTATGTCGTCTCCTGACCTGATTGTTCAGGCAACTGTTTGAACAGTCCCCTTCAGTCTAGTCATGCTCCAAGTGGCCAAACTGCTCTCAGGTCTCTCTGTCCAGTTTCTCTACAGTCCTGTTGGACGTTTACCACAAGCAAATACAAAATGGTAACAGGTCACAAATTAAAACAGGGAGATATAGAGAGAAAGACTTTGAGATGGAATGCCACATGTCAAACTGCTCCCTGAAAAAAACAGAGATTGAGTAGTGGGCCTTAGAAATACTAACACTAGGTAAAGCTTCATCTATTTCTCCTGGAGCCCAAAATTGTTATTTGGCTTGTACTTTCCCCGTCTTTTCCTTGTGCTGCCTCCGACTGACTCTCACTTCTTGCTTCTCTACTTTCTTCCCAGGGGCTGGTGATTTTACCCTGTGGCTCTCTAATGAATACTTTTTCTTGGGTTGTGAGAGTCCCGTGGTCTAAGCTGCCCGTGCTGTTGCACTTTTTCACAGACGGGGGCGCTGGAGAGCTCGGCAGAAGCAGCGACGTCAGCGACAGGCTGCTCTGCGTCTCTGAGAGCTGCTGGCTGTCACACGTCTGGTTAGAGCCGCACCGTACCATCCCTACATCCTCATCGGAGCCTTGCTGAGTTCTTCCTGCACTGATGTCCGTTTCACAGCTGCTCTTGCTGCGCTGGTGTCCCCTCGTAGTTTGGAGGTTCTGGGTGGCTGGAGGACTGGGTCTCAGGGTCTCCGTGGAGAGGCTGGCGCGATCGTTGAGGAGTGTGTCCAGCAGCGGCTGGGTGGTGGATACGATGAAACTGAGCCCTTCTTCCATGGTGGTCGGTAGGCTACTCTCTGAGCTCCCTGTAGCCAGGGAGGAGTCACTGTGAGATGGATACTGGGGGCAGAGAGGTCGAGTTTTTAGCAATGAATTGATAATCAGTAGGTTTAACATGGATACTCTGATTTTACATAGATTTTACATAGACACTCTGATTTTAACACGATTAAGACAAATTCTCTGACTTTGAATCTACCATGTAAACAATTGATTTCTGATTTATGTCATATTCGAAGTAAACACAAATCAAATTAAGACGTGGAGTATTCCTATTTTAGTCACATTATCGAAGTACAGTATAGACAAGTACACACCTATTCACAGTACAAAACTGGCCATAACGAAGACGAACTACGTCGGATGGCATCATTTGGAGGTGTAAAACATGTGCCATTAATCAATCTATGTACTATAATATGTAAAACAGGAACATGAAAGGAACCTTCTAAAAGCAACCCATGTGAACACCATAATCTTAATACTGTCTTATTTAGAATAAGGTAAATAATTTGATTACTCATGTCCATGTAAAAGTGTTCAGTGACACACAATGCATAAGTTGTACATGTGTGTAAGATCAAACCTGTGTGGTGAGCAGCCTGGTGTTTGTTCCAGGAGAGCGTAGAGACGCCCATGAGGCTGGGGAAGTTAGCCGAAGCCCTCTTGGTTTGTGTCCCGGACGGCCCTTTGGGGGTGCGGGGAGGGCCGCTGCAGCTGGGTGGAAGAATTCAGCAGGGAGACGGATGGGAGTGGTAGAGCGGCTCGAAGCTCCAGAAACCCCTGGGTGCTCCTGATTACTGCTGCTACAGGGCACTCCACCTGCACACAAATTCAGTTACTCAATTTGAACCGAATTTAAACCGAGGTAGCAAACAGGATGCAGATTTGAGTTTGAATGGAAGGAAGTAGAGTAACACTCTTAACAATGTTGGTAACAAAAGCTTTTGGCAACATGTTTAGATAATTAAGTATTATGCGGTAACTATTATTTAAAAAATGCCATTGGCTTAATATAAATATATATATTTAGTATTTTGACGTTTGTGAGATGTGTAATATGTTAGCTTCTAGTTTTAAGAGGCATATGATACCTGGTCACGTCAATATAATGAAGAAACAACAAGTTCCCTGTCAAGGGAACTTCGAACTGCGTCCTCTAGGGGTCGCTTTGGGGAACACCTCGTCGTGACCCGTGTCTGAAGCATACTTTGAAAAACGCCAACGTGTTGGCCGGCGACAGCCTCTGACGTCACTACCGGCGCGACTATAAATATGCACCTGTAGGACCCGTCACTTATGCTCTTCGTCTTCATTGACTGTTTTGTTTGAAGTGTGCATCTGAGAAACGACCAAAACGGTAAGAGCAATCTATCATTGTTATCATGGCATCCACTAGCAAGGCGTTTAAACAGTTTGTGCATCCATGTCAGCATTATTTGACACCTGATGACACACACAGTCTTTGCGTCTCTTGTTTGGGCGAAGAGCATGTGCGCGATGTCCCTGAGGGGGCAATCTGCGTGCGCTGTGAGCGTTTTTCTCTGAAAAAGCTCCGCTCTCATTTGTCTCTCTTTTCGAGGGACAACCATCTGGTTCACGCGGCTCAGGACCCGCCGTTGCCGAGGCATGGAGGAGAATGAGCTCATGGGGATCACAGGTGGATCTCGCTGAGGAGTGTAGAGGGGGACTTTTCCTTTCACACTCTTCGGCGGCAGACGAGAGTGAATTTCAGGAGGAAGATGCGTTGTCATTAACCCATTCTGATACTGAAGTTAGTGCTGAAGTTAGTGAAGTTAGCAGGAGATATCTGAGAGTGGCGAAGAAGCTGAGGCTGAGCCTTCTCAATCCTCCTGCCCTGCGTATGGAGAGCTGTTAGAGGTTGTGGATCGCGCCACGGCAAAATTAGACTTGCCATGGAAGCGTGCGAGAAAAGTGACGCCGCAGGTCGCCTCGATGAGCGTTATTTGTCTGACCATAGCCCTTCAGCCCAGGTGAGCCTTCCATTCTTGCCTGACTTACATGCAGAAGTCGAAAAGGAATGGAAGAGGCCGTTTTCCTCTTGCATTTATCGGTTTCAGCATACGAGTTATGCTAATATCGAGGGCATCCACGAAAACGGCTATGAGAGGATGCCCCCTGTAGAAGAGACGCTGGCTAGCTATCTCTCTGTGGGGGAAACATCCTCTCTTAAATCTCCCTCTTTGCCATCTAAGCCCCTCAAGGCTAAATCCCGCTTAAATGGTAAAGCATACGCAGCAGCAGGTCAGGCTGTGGCTTCGTTGCACACTTTGGCAGTGCTTCAGGCTTACCAGGCTGACCTGCTGAAGGACCTGGATACAGGCGAGGGCCTTTCAGCTGACCAGGTAGCCGAGCTGCGCCGCACCACAGACTTCTCTCTCCGTGCTACCAAGCAGGCCGCCTCCGCCATGGGTAGGTCTATGGTGGCCATGGTGGTAACGGAGAGACATCTGTGGGTGAACCTGGCAGACATCGGGAGGGAAGAAAGGGGGTTTCTTCTCGATGCTCCGGTCTCGCCTTGTGAGCTTTTCGGTACCTCCGTCGAGATGGTGGTCGAAAATTTCAGGGAGGCAAGGGCGCGCTCAGCTGCCTTTAAATCCTTCATTCCACGAAGGTCCAGGTCTGAGCCCGAACAACAAAGGGGTCCTGGCCCATCTCGATCTGAGGATCAAAGACGGGCACAGAAGGCTAGTGTCGCGGCTCACACTCCTGCCCCGCCTAAGGGCAGGGGCAAGAGGAATCGTGGGTCATGAAGAGGTAAGCAGGACCTGAGGGATGTGATTCAGACGAGGCAGCATTCTCGTCTGGATCGGAGCGATACCTAAGTAGTTACTCACTTCATTTGGATGTTTTTAACTTCTGCTTTTATCCTCCCCTGCCTAATTCCCCTGTAACCACCAGCTCTCCACCTGATCGAGGTTAGGTGGAAAATCTCTCACATAATAGTCTCCTATGCTGGACCTATGATGTTTTTGGTTGGTCCTATATTCATAGTAACCACCTTACTGATGGTCCGGACCTAAAGGGGGTGACCCGTAAGCAGGACTGAGGGGCCTCCTGGCCGCTTAGCGACGTCCAATGGGAAGGTGGAGGTGGTAGTTACGGAAGTCTTTCTGTAAGTACTGCCTCAGGTGATGCTCCCCTTGCTTGAGGTTTGGAAAATTGGAGCTGGCCTCTCCCGTGCGATCCAGCGCCTCTGCAATGCTTAGGAACCTTTCAGTACACACGCTAAGCCTGTGTACTTTCTCAAAACCAAATGGTGGTCAGTGTGCACGTGAACACTTTGCGCTCTGTCTGAAATCCACGTAAGTGGTAAGTGTGCACGCAAGACTCTGCGCACTTTCTGAAATCCACGTAAGTGGTAAGTGTGCATGCAAGACTCTGCGACCTTTCTGAAATCCTGTACGGTAGGAGTTACGCGCTCCGCTTCGTTCCCTTTCTTAAGATGATTAGCCCTGGGTTCCTTGGGCTTCATTCAGCCAGTGTGTATTTGTTATACACCTCAAGCATCACTTCCCTCAACATGAGGGGCTGTTTGGGCAATTCTCGTGGTAGTTTAGCAGCGCTCCCCTTTTCCAAAAGAAAAAGGGTCGCCTATGAGCGTGCTACTCCAAGCTCGGAGTCCTCCTCTCATATGAGACTGAATTCTCGTTTTTTTCACCAGAGCGCTCCAGTACTACATACTGTTTTTGAGATGCACTGTGAGAGCAGACATCCTGTTTAGGCAGGGGCTGAGGCTCGGGGAATGGCGCCTTCGCACCAAGGTGATGAAGCAGAGTTGGAGAGGTTGGCCAGACTTGGGTGGATCGGTTTGCGACTCGAGAGAGCATCGCACTATCCCCTCTGGCTTCCTCTGATTCATCCAGCTCCACTGGGGCTGGATGCCATGGTACAGGCGTGGCCAAGGCTTCATCTGTACATTTCTTCCTCCAATTGCTCTGCTCCCGGGCCATTCCATCTATGAGCTGCTCTATCAGAGTGCCACGAGAGCCCCTCCTTAGAACAGTATTTGTAAATCCATGCTATGGTAAGTGTGCACGTGAAGTCTTTAAACACTTTCTGAAATCCACACTGTGGTAAGTTCGCACACTAGTACTCTGCGTTCTTTCTAACCGCTTCGCGCGGTTGCTTCGTGCCCTTTCTTGAGTCGGTTAAAGCCCCGTTCATCTTGGGCGCCACTCCACCCAGGTATCCTCTGATACCTATCTAGAACAGGGCGTTGCTACTAGAGAACTGTTGAGACAGCTCTTTCAGCAAGTTTTTGCGAAAGTTAGCCGTAGCCCCTGTGTGACAGGCAAGACTTGGTAAAGAACATGCTAGGTTCTTAGCCATATCCCTTTAAAGGAATCTTTTGTGATTCCAAGCCTTCAGCTCTACCCCGGGCCGAGGCCCTACAGGTAAGTTGGGTATGTAGCTTAGGCCTTTGGCCGTAAGGGATAATGTCATGGACAGCCGTCTAACTGTCCCAGGGGTGACTTGCAGTGACATGGTAGAGTTGGTACTTAGTGTTTGCCATGATTCTGGCCTGCACTTGACGGGGAACGTCTCAGGTTACGAATGTAACCATGGTTGACGGGGAACGTCTCAGGTTACGAATGTAACCATGGTTCCATGAGAGGGAACGAGACACTGCATCCTCTAGCTCCCAGCCATGCTTCGGACGCAAGCTTCACGAAGAAGATAAGTGATGGGTCGGCCAACACATTGGCGTTTTTCAAAGTATGCTTCAGACACGGGTCACGACGAGGTGTTCCCCAAAGCGACTCCTAGAGGACGCAGTGTCTCGTTTCCTCTCAGGGAACCATGGTTACATTCGTAACCTGAGACGGTTTGTAGCTTACTGCATTGATAAATGTCTTTTCAAAGTTTTTAAAGTTTTCAATTGTTATGTTGCCTTTTTTTTGTTTTTTTGTAGTATTCATTTCAAATTGTTAAAGGGATAGTTCACCCAAAAAGTTAAATTCTGTCAATAATTACTCACTCTCATGCCATTCAAACCCATAAGACCTTCACTTATCTTCGGAACACAAATTAAGATTTTTTAATGAAATTCGAGAGCTTTCTGACCCTCCATAGACAGCAAGGGTCCAACCAAATTCAAGGCCCATAAATTAAGTAAGGACAGTGTTAAAACAGTCCATGTGACATCAGTGGTTCAACCGTAATTTTATGAAGCTTTTATTCATTCGTGTTCCAAAGATGAAAGAAGGGTTTGAAATGACACGAGTGAGTAATTAATGTTTTCATTTTTGGGTGAACTATCCCTTTAACTTATAGAATTTCATGTAATAGGTTGCCTTTTTTAGGTAGGTCAACTGTTTTTCTAGGAGTCCGTCCAAATCAAAAATCTTATTTGGAAAGTGAGACAATTTTTCTATTCTGAATTTTTCTTGCTTTGTTCTGCAGTATTATTCCTGTAGTACTGTGGATAGTTACCTATGCTGTGATGAGCAGGTGTGTTGTGATGTGGACTTTGAAAACCATCTCCATTCTCTGCCGCCCCATCCTCTGTCCCAGAGCTGTGAGGCCGAGAGGGTCGCCGTAACCGGCTGTGACCTCTTCCTCCAGGTTCTTCAGTGTTTAGCCACTCATCACAACCCCTCTCCTGAGCAGAAATATTAGCAAGAGCTTTCAGCATACTGGGGAGACTTTCAAGTCTCTTAAACGCTATTGTCTTAATTCTTTTGGTAAACTAAACACTTTTAGGCTCCATGCATTCAGGACTTCCCTCAATAACAGTAAAAGAGATTAAGGAACTATTAAACTCTGCTAGATTATCTGAGCCATCTGCCTCACATACTGTCCTTTATGGTGTTTCTCTAACAAATAGCTAGAGATGTTTATGTCTGCTGAAGAATTACACTGGTTGAGCAGTGGAGCTACACGCCCCATGAGACTGCAGGGTTTAGACTAACAGCTTATAGTTATTTGATTTCTTCAGTCTAATTAGTGCAGGTCTGTGGTCATTCTCACTGATAATATATAATTAAAGGATCATTGTTTGGGATATAAGGGATTACAGCAGTTTATATATCAGATAGAGGTTAATCATTTCCAGTGGGGCAGAGTTTTCACCTGTTACTGAGCATAAGCCACTTTTAAAGACATGAGAAAAAAAATGTATATCAACTTCAAATGCTATCTCTTAAAAACACCCAAATAATTCAACATTTATATACTGTTACAAAAGATTTCTGTTTCATATAAATTATGTCCTTTGAACTTTCTATATATCAAAGAATCCCAAAAGTATCATGGTTTCCACAAAAATATTAAGCTGCAGTGTTTTCAACTCTGATAATAATAAGAATTCAGCTTTGCCATCCCAGTAATAAATTACATTTTAAAATATCTTAAAAAAGAAATTGTAAATTGTAATACTATTTCACAATATAACTGTATGTTATTGTATGTATACTTCTTTCAAAAACATTTAAAAAAAACTTTCTGACCTCTTATGTTTAAATGGTAGTGTGTATAACTCAAAAAGAGTGTTATTTCTAATTTACTTAGACAAAACAATATAACATTTTAATATTAGCTATTTATTAGTTACTGGCCATAGCATGAAAATAATCATCAATCAACAATCATCAATAATAAATACCAATATTAGCAAGAATCCTGATGAGTTCATGATGAGTTCAATCCAGACAGATTTTCAAACATTTCAAAGTTTAAATGCTAAGCTAATTGTAGGAGTGAAGCATTCAAAATGACAAAATCATTTTTCTGAGAGAAAGTTCACCTTGCCCTCTTTGGCAGCCATCTGGTACATGCTCTGCTCGTCCAGGCTGAGGTCATCAGGCAGCGCTGGTGAGGATGACTTATCTGAGAGCTGCTCCGACCTCAGAGACGCCTGCTCCAGTTCAGCCATGTGGATCTGCTGTGGGCAAGAATTTATAGCATTGAGAATTGAGAGGGTTTTTACTCATTAAAATCCTTCCCCACTATGTGGATTTCTGTAGACTTTTACTATATGCCAGTCGACCAGCTTTGTGGAGTCTGCAGAGTGCTGAACTGAGTTTGAGTGATAAAACTGTCAACAGGGACTTTGGATTGTTGTGGACAGCATGGTTTATGTCTGACAACGTGATGATGCCTTTCCAAAGAAGAAATCTGGCTAATTCAAGAAGAGAGACATTTAGAGTCAAATAGAGTGAGTGGGATAGAAGAGCTTGCAAATCAGAGATGTATGGAGAGCAGAGACAGGGGAGTGGAAGCAGACTGATGGACTGACATTGTTGACAGCCTGGCAGAATGGCGAGATGACAGGTGTGAAGGTTACGACTTGAATTATTTCTTTCCTCAACTACCCCTGTACTGTCCTTCACTCTGATGATCTATCTATCTATCTATCTATCTATCTATCTATCTATCTATCTATCTATCTATCTATCTATCTATCTATCTATCTATCTATCTATCTATCTATCTATCTATCTATCTGTCTATCTGTCTGTCTGTCTGTCTGTCTGTACTTACATATGTACTTGCACCGTATTCACTTCATCTTGATATTAACACTGAGTGATGTGGCATTTATGAGGGAAGCTAAAAGAGTGGTTGATTGATGCAGGCGAAAGAGTTTTGTTTACATGTTCAGAGCTCACCGAGTTGAGCCAGATTTCAAAAACTTTTGAGGTGCCTCGGACGTGTTTTCCAACTTCTATTGAATTTTCTCCACAAAGGATTTTGCTGAGCGGATACAGTGTGTGTGGAGTGTGTGACTGTGAAACGTGTGTGTGTGTGTGCAGGTTTAGCCCTCTGCACAGCTGCTCTTTTTTAAAGTACATCTCTGCCTGTCATTTAATAAAAATAAATAAAAAAAACAGTAAAAACATTAACATGAAATTAACTAAATAAACTATTTTCTATTGTAATATATGTTCATTTGTAATTTATTCCTGTGATGCAAAGATTTTCATCAGCCAGTACTTTAGTTTTCAGTGGCACATGATCCTTCCGAAATCATTCTAATGTGCTGATTTGGTGATCAATATATATATATATATATATAAACTGCTCTCAAGATCATTTGATTTATTATTATTATATTTTTTTTCAATTAATTTTCATTTTAAATCTTTAAATTCAAATGCCATCATATTTGCTAAAGTTGAATTAAAAGTCATTCTCTATTTCTTTGCGAAGATTTAGATGTAGGTTAGTGTTTAAGATTAGACTTCTTAAGCTCAGGATTGCATTAGCAAACACTGACACAGCTCTAGTGTGTGTACCTCTTGCGGATGAGTCCTGCAGTCCTTGCAGACGGGTGGGGAGGAGTAATGATGGAAGACGGAGCCAGAGAGGTTGTCAATCATCAGCATCTCCCCTTCAAACGAATCTTTGATGAGCAGAGATACACTGTCCAGCCACAAGTTCTCCTGGGATACAAACACATATCACCAGAGTTAATAACCCACAGTTATTAACAATAACTCACTATAGTAAGTGCAGGGCCAATGACTGGGGTTCTGGGAACACTTTTCCAAAAATCTATGATGAGGGAGCACACTAAGTCGGAGTAGTTGGGAACTGTATTTCTATAACATTTGGATGAATTGAAGTATATCTTATAGGAATGCAACATTGTAATTCAATATAAATAACGACAATAATTAAAATGTAATACTTATTTTTATAAAAATAAATACTATATAACCATTTTTGTGCAATATACTGTGCATCCATGATAGTGCACTTTGAAATAGTCCTTGCACTAGAAAATAGAACACCCTAACCACCTGTGCTCTCTCTCTCTCTCACTCTCACACACACGCACACACACACACACACACACACACACACACACACACACACACACACACACACACACACACACACATTAATAAGAGGGTAGGGTCAGTGAAAGGGTCTCCTTCACTGTCACAGGACTGGTCTTAATGACGGCGTATTACAGCAGCAGAGCTTTAAAGAGCAGCTGTGCAGAGGGCTAAACCTGCACACACACACACGTTTTACAGTCACACACTCCACACACACTGTATCCGCTCAGCAAAATCCTTTGTGGAGAAAATTCAATAGAAGTTGGAAAACACGTCTGAGGCACCTCAAAAGTTTTTGAAATTTGGCTCAACTCGGTGAGCTCTGAACATGTAAACAAAACCCTTTCGCCTGCATCAATCAACCACTCTTTTAGCTTCCCTCATAAATGCCACATCACTCAATGTTAATATCAAGATGAAGTGAATACGGTGCAAGTACGATCCCAGAACAATCTTCTGAGAGGGGGACTAAAGATCTGACCATTCAATATTCAGTTACCCAACAGAGCAATTTAGAAAGCAGTCAAGTGAAGAATCAATCTAACACAATCAAAATGTAGCGTTGTCTAATAACAGTCATTTATTTCTCCAGGTAATTGTGCTCTTTGCGTCACTACCAAACGCTTTTTATTTCCTACACCAATAAACAATTAAGTTGAAATGACTAATTTCGAGGTAAATGAAAATTGATCAGGCTGGCCTGCCTGCTAATCCGAAAGTGCACTTGGTTATTAGCGAGCAACCTCTCATGTACAATAAACAGGATTAACAAAAGAGCTCTTACAAACACCAGCAAACCTCAGCACATCTAATAAGAGTTTGACAGCAGGACTTCTCACTTTAGGCCTGACACTAACTCAAGGCTGCTATTATCCTCAGAAGATTAGCACCTAGCAGTGGCCAGTGTTACAGGATCACATACACCTCTGTTGTCCAGAGGTTTAAGTGACCAATTTATGGTTCCAGCCATGACGAACAGAGATAATGGCCCGCTTGGGTCTGGTTACAGCCAATGCACAGGGCGTTACGGTCACAGCCTGTAGTGCGAGGACAATCATTTTCAATATAGCTCTGAGTACGAGTGCCACATTTATGGGTGTTATAGTCTCACCTGTGCTGGCATGGGTCATAATTCGTATCAGCCAGATGGAGCGGGGAAATGCTGTATAATTGGCAGGGATGTCGTTTTAATGACATTTCAACATATGGTAGTATCAGTGTCTCAACATATGGCTACCTCAGCGCTCCTCAAATCACAGGTCTCCATAAATCGAAGCGCAAGAGCATGTACACCTCCAAACCATCTCATTTAATGAGCTTTCTGGCGGCTTCCCGGTGGCAAATCACTCAACACGTGGTGCGAACAGGTGTGAATTGAAAGAAAACCAGCATCTGCCAGTTTTGCACTTTTCTGAAGGTTGTGTTTTACAGGTAGATGAATCAGCCGGAGACGGTCGTGAATGCGATACAAGGCACAGTCTGACTCTAGCCTGTTCGGCGCTTTCTCCTCTGCTGATTATAACTGCGGTTTTGCACAATGCTGATCATGAGGGAAATGATGTGTTACTAGGGACCTAATCAGTACATGCTGTTTCCCCTCCCAGACCGACACATTAACGCAGACTGAGTCTCATTCACTAGCTGTGTGTACTCACATATTTGTGCGTAAAAACTGTGTAGCACGGTCCAATCTTTTTAAGCTTTTGAAAGAGGTCTCATACAGCCTTAGTGAGCATAAATTTATCTGATACTTTAAAAATACAGTAATATAGTAATATTGTGAAATAATATAACAATTCAAGATACCTATTTTCTATCTGAATATATATAATATAATTTATTTCTGTGATCTTTTCTTTTTTTTCAGAAATCTTTTATAAAATTCAAAAGAACAGCATTTATTTGCATTTTTTTTTCTCGACAATGCAAAAGTCAAACTTTAAGTCAAACCTTAAAGGCTTTTAAAACTTTTTATAAGTCTTTGTCAAGTCAACATTCAAAGCGGTTTTTGAGAAACTTTAGCTTTTCTTCACATTGAGTTTCTTTGAAGTCAATCAATTTTAATTCTATGTCTTTACATTCAAATTCAAATTCACAATTCTTAATCCTATTTCCTCAAATAAATTCTTAATAATATACAACCCTGACACTAACCACATGAAATGGAAATAACAAAAGGACAATGCAACTCAAACCACTCATACACAAAAATAACATGGCATAATGACATGTAAAAAAAAAACAAAAAGAAAAAAAAAACAACAACTCCTATTCAGACACGTACAAGCTTTGTTACCCATTTTTCAAGGATACAGTTAAAATCTAATATGCATCCTCGACAGCATCATCTGACTCTTCTTGGCTATGGCATACCATGTGACCAGAAAAGCTGAAGTGCTTTAAGGACGAGAAGAGCTGTTGAACAGAAATGCCGCAGTCAGTGTGTCAGTGCGCAAGGCACAATTCAGAAGAGATGCCTAGAGTGGGAGGTGACTTCCCACTGCATTTAAAATATGTTCTGTTATAAATACACACTGAACTGTGCTCGAACTCGGGACGTACACCTCTCTTTCACAATCGGCTGCTCAGGTTTAGCCTTACCGGTGTAACAAATAACAGTATGTTTGTACTGCCAAATCAGTTGCCAAAACAGCTTATCTTTGGAGAAATACAGTAAGAATAGTAGAAGATAAGGAACAGTGCAAAATAAATTCAAATATTATTCCAAAATACACAGAAAAATATAAAATCATTATTATAAAGTGTAAGTAGAGTAAAATAAGATTACAAGAAGTTCAAGTTTAGTAAACATGTATATGGCTTTCGTATGTTTATATCCATCCTAACACCCAACAGCAGAATTCATTTTGTGACCATCTGTGAATTAAACACTTAAGCAAAAATGAAGCTCATTAATGACACATTTGCATTCCTCATGTCTCTAACCTTCTTCCGTTCTACTTTCTCTCTCTCTCTGTGTCTGAGGAGATGAAATGCTTTCAGTCTGCTGACATGGCTTCTGCTTGAAGTCAGACTAGTTTTTCCAATTCCTGTTCTGCTGACTATCATGCATACACCTCTTTCCTGTCTCTGTGTCTGTCTTTGTCTCCTCCTCTCCATCTCTCAGCCCCAAACCTGCAGGTAGTGATAAGGACTGAACTCACTGCATGGAAAGCCGTTGCTATCTGTCTAGTCTCTGGTGTTTGTGTACGCCTTTGTGCCTTTGTGTTTGTCACTATCGAGCCTAGACCCTGAACAGGTATGGGACATCCCTTCCGGCAGGCAGTGATCTGTGTCTTTGGATCTTAGTATTCATATAAACAAATACCAGCACTGGAGCTAGTTTCAGCACATAACTGCACTGCGACAGCTTAAGACATCAGCGTATCGAAGTCTTTTCAGAGTTTTGGAGACTTGTTTGGTGCCATTCACTAGACTAAACGTCTAAGGAGAAAATGTGGACGAATTTGCTTAAAAGATCACCAACAGCTTCAAAGCAACAGCTATAGTATCTGGACTGATGTGGCACTTTCCATGAATATGGTACACTCATATGGTATCTAATACTGTTTTTATCAAGCATCAAGCACCCAAACCCCCTTTTCTCTGACAACAAGTGGATATGTTGGACATGACAAACATCTATCCTCTCTTACCCTATGATATGGGTTCATAACAATTTCTACGTTTTTACAAATTATGCTGACCGCAATCAGGCAACAGCTCATCCTTTAAAACTGCAACCAAATTTATAAAAAAAGTGAAATAATAAACTTTTCATAAATTAAATTAAAATTTGACTAGCTAGCTAGTGTCTATATGAAAAACAAATATGTATTTTTATATATTTCTTTTCAAAGTGACTTGTGACAAGTAACTATATTCATTTAATAAAACTACAAACCTGATAAAATTATTAGAAAGAAAAACAGTGTTTGTATGAAAAAAATCTAATTTGTATAAAATAAAATAAAAAACACTGCATTGAATTCAACCCCTCAATTAGCATTCCGTTCCTTTCTCTCTCTTTCCTCCTCCTCTCTTTTCCTCTTCTCTCGGCAGTTACATAATCTGCTGCAGATGCTAAAAATGGACAGGTAAAGACAATTATAGCTCCACAATAGCTGCCTGACAGTGAGTCATCATGGCTTAAGTGTGTGTGTGTCTGTGTGTGTGTGCAAGTGCACCACAACATTTGTCAGTACTCTGTTTTTAGCAATGTAGTCTTGCATGTGTGGAATTTTTCTTTCCTGGTGGATCTGGTTCAACAGTTAATCATTTGATCCTTAACATAATTACAAAATTGGATTAATTGTAGTTTAGTGCTTTTACATATCTAAGAGAACATTGCAGACTGACACAACGTGTTGCCATGGCGACAGAACCCAAGCTGGGGCGAGTCCCGAGGCTCTATAATGAAAACGTCTCATTCTGTGGCTTCTCCTTCCCCCTTATTATGCCTCTTTTGCCCTTTTTAGCAGACTAAAATCATACTCTAACTTTATAAGCAAAGGGCACTAAGATTTTTCCACGCATGATGAAATGATTGCTACAAAACACTACAGACACTACAGAAATCATCCATCCATATACAGCTGTAGATACCACATGATGGTACAGATTTGCCATTTGCTAGAGATTTTGCTATAGGGGAGGTTATGATAGATGTGTCAGTAGTTAAACAGCATCACTCCATTAATCTAAAGTACTGTAAATGCTGCAAAAGTTTGGTCACTTTTCATTCTTATATGCTGATTTGTTGCTCAAGAAACATTTCTTATTTAAATGTTGAAAAAAAAAGTTGTGCTGCTTAATTTTAAATTTTTAATTTTAAACGGAATCCTTGTGTTATTTCAAATAAACAAATATATTAAAAATAAATATACTTTAAATAAATAAACCTTTTGAATGGTAAGGTGGGTTAATGTAAGATTTATAATAATATTACTGTCCTCAAGGATGCATTAAATAGATTGACAGTGGGTCAGTGGTTCATGTAGGTTGTCTACAAACCAGAATGTTGGTGGTTCAATCCCCGGCTCCACCTGACCAAGTGTCGAGGTGTCCTTGAGCAAGACACCCAACCCCAGCTGCTCCCGACGAGCTGGATGGCGCCTTGAATGGCTGACACCGCAGTTGGTGTGTGAATGAGTGTGTGAATGGGTGAAGTTGAGGCAACTTGTAAAGCGCTTTGGATGGCCATGTGGTCTGTTGAAAGCGCTATATAAATGCAGTCCATTTACCATATAAAATGCAGACCCCGATTAATATTTTGAATTTACAGCATAAATATAACCATACTGTGATATTGGATATACCATAAATGTGATTTAAACTCACTCCATGCTACAGCCATTCATGCATGAATACATCCAACCAAATCACATACTCAACAATCCATTCCTCCATTAAAAATCAGTATCACTCCAATCATCAATCACATCTACAGTATCCATCATTAATGTGGCCATCCATTCAGTCAAACCTTTTCTTGATTGATAAATTCCTCCATCTACAATCTATTTGTGCATATCTACAATACATCCATCATCCATTAGTCTTTAGTGACAATTTATCCTTTCTTAATTTCAACTGAATCATCAATTCATCAATCTAATGCCTAATAGCCCAATCTCTCATCTACCATCGAACCGAATCATAATATTTATGAATGCATTCCTCCATCACTAATCTGTTCATCCATCCATCCCCTGCCATCACTGTATGTGTCGGACTCGTACCTGGGCTGGTGAGTAGAGTTTCCTGGCGCTGTTGGGCTTGTGAACCCCTGGGAGTGTGCTTGGGGAGTGAGGTGGAACAGTAGAGCTGGGTCCAGCCCCCTGATGCCCCCCACTGCTCCTCTCCACTCCAGACCCCCCTCCTCCGATGCAGCAGAGCGTTCCCTGGGCCAGTTCCAGTTCAATCTCCGCATCCATCTCTGCCTCCTCCTGGGCTTCTTTGTTGGAATCGTCCAGGTGTTTCATCAGCACTGCCACGACCACATTGATGAGAACGAACTGGGCCGTGAGCACGAAGCTCACAAAGTACAACGGAGAGATGAATTGTAGGCTGGGATTACAGGTGTATTCGCCCGCTGGGCATTCTCGAAGAGTGTCCTACAGGATTGAAGAGAGAGTTACGATAAAGATATTTGAACTTTTTATCACAGTTAGTTATGCTCAGTTCCTTTGACTTGGTATATATGTATACAGATCTGCAATACTTGATCACACTTCATTTAGATCTATTTTCATTGAAGGACTCCAGTGATCAGCATTTCTATAATCAGAGGTTTTGTCTTGTTTTCAAGTAAAAATAGCGAAACATTCTTAAAATATTATTTAAAAATACATCCTTAAAATACTTTATTTATTAAGATTATTTAACTGAAAAAAAAAACATTTTATACTAGAAAACAAGACAAAAATACTGATTAAATGATTTTTGCACTGTGTCTGATTGGTCAATAATACCAAATAACTTTTTTTATTTTATGGAAATGTTATTTAACAGCAATTTAGTTGTGTGCTGAGTACTTGGTATCCAATAATGAGACATTACACTTGATAAACTGCACTGTAATAAGTCGATTGTTTGATTGTTTTTATTTTTTTTAGAGGAAAAAATTATTTAAAATAAGACATTTACTCTTTAAAATAATAAGCATAACAAGTGGTGTTTCAACTTAAAATGTTTATGTTCGAATGGGGTAAGAAAAAGTAATTCAATTCACATATTCTCTTAAACAAACATAATATAAAATACAATACAATACAAGTCTATGTAAGCTTGTTTCCACCATGGGATAAAATTTTTTTATTTATTAAAATTGTATTTAAAAATGCATTAAAACTTTATCATCAAAAAATTCTGAACTTTTTACATTGTGTTGCTGTTTAATAGCAGTGTGGCTGTGCACTGAACACTTGACACCCATTTCTGAAAATAATACTAATTACAGCGAACAAACTCTAGCCATTATAAAACCATTTTCCATGACCTGAAGTTCCTAGAGGCGGCAGATCACCAGTTAGTGTGACAACTATCTTCCCCTTCCTCCTCTTATCATCTGCAGTTTGATTAGCATGAGCTATAGGAACAATAGGAACAAATTCCAGAAAGTAAATTTATTTTGATATAACAAAGACTTTTTTCCCCCCTCCAAAGCTGCCGTGAGTGAGAGGCAGCTGGACGCAGGCTCTGGCAGTAATTTTGCTTGGCCAATCATGCGTGTGGTTGAGGTTCGGGGCGGTGGATTCTCTGCAGGTATGTAAGAACTCGGCTTGTAATTTACAGCTCTGATTATGGTGCTTTAGCTTCCAGGAGACCACTGCAAGCCTCAGTCAACCATAAAACTCATTGTGTGTGTGCCTAATGGGGGAGCCTGTCACCCTCCATCAAACCCACCCTCTGGTGTGTGCGGGGCGTTACACATTGATATCACGCCAATGTGTTCTCATTTATTCTGGTGCGCTTTACTACTGCACTGAATATGCTGAGCTGGTATTTCTTCCATCATATACCTCTCATATAAATGGCAGGTTTGAGGGAGAGGAGATGAAATGTGGCAGGTTGTCTTTACACAGGCTGATAAGAACTCATTCCTCAAAGACAAGTGTATTAAAGACGAGAACGACACAGAAAGACGAGAGAAGCAATGATGAAAGAGGCTATGAAGAAATACCCTATGAAGCAAAAGGAGGGACCAAGAAAAGTGCAGAAAAATGGTGAGAAAAGACTGTAACATTGTAGATTTATAAGCGGCTACCTCAAAGCACTCCTCATGGCAACCTATCCTGGTCTCTTTTCTGCCGTGAAACATCAGAAACCTTAAGCGTTTTGCTTGTGAATGTTTCTTAAGTGTCTAGTTGTCAGCTTCCTCTGTTGAATATTCTGTGCTTAATGGGTGCTAATCACTTACGATGGGCACCTTTTGCCAGGGCTGATTTGGTCTGCATCACTTTATGAGATGGCAGTGTTATATCTTATACAGAAAAAGCAATAAAAAATACAATAAAAAGTTTTTACCGCATTTGGTTTTGTTTTTTTGTGCTATAATGAATGCAGATACAGCATTGGAATATGGTATTATACATTGGAATATTTTGCTGAGCTGTCTCTTCAGTTCTCTTCAGTGCCAGAAAGTGACATCAGCAATGTTCTATGTTTTATGGTGGAATAATAAAGTAAAATGCAAAGAAATGTATTCATTTTGATTTTGCAGTATAAGCCTAATGCAATTATGGCTCTGTTTATTATGGTCTTGAATTCGAATCTAAACTATATTTGGTTTTGAACTGCTGATCCATGCATTTATCCACTAATCTACAAAATCCCAGGAACAACAGTGGCAGATGTAGGGATGAAGATATCAAATTAAACATGCCAGCTCATTTAAGATCTTGAAACAGACAGCAAGAATGACTGTTCAGCTCATAAACATGAGCCTATGATGGTCAATATTTAGCCACTGAATAATTCATAATCATTAGATAAGTATTCTCCATGTCTGGTCATCTGTGCAACTACACTGACATTAAAAAGATTGGTGACAGTATGATTTGTAGTAACTGATTTATTTAACATAAATGTATACTTTTATTAAGCAATGACACATTAAATTGATTAAAAGTGACAGCAAAAACATTTATAATGTAACTTAAAAATGTACCGTGCTTTACACAAAAATATTATTTTTAACATTGATAAAAATGTTTCTTAAGCAGCAAATCAGCATTTCAGAATGATTTCCAAAAGCTCCAAGATTTCCAAATAACATTTTAAAATATATTAAAATAGAAACCCTTTATTTTAAATTGTAATAAAATTTCACAACATTGCAGTTCCCTTTCGAGGGAACTTCGAACTATGTCCTCTAGGGGCTCGTGAGAATACAGGTGGATCTGTCTGAATGGTTTAAAGAGGGACTTTCCCTTTCGCGCTCGTAAAAAAAAAAAAAAGAAAGAAGGGCGGCGGACGAGAGAGAGAGCCTCGGCAGGATGTTATATCTTTAACACTTTCTGATACTGAGGTTAGTGCTCTGCTGGGTTTTTACCCAGGAAAAGCAGGAGATATTTGAGGATGGTGAAAAAGCTGAGGCTGAGCCTTCTCAATTCTCCTGCACTGCGTATGTAGAGCTGTTGGAGGTTATTGAGCGAAAATTACCTTTTGACCATAACCCTCCAGCTCAGGTGAGCCTTTTATTTCTGCATGATCTCCATACAGAGATTAAAAAGAAATGAAAGATGCCGTTTTCTTCTCACATCCATCAGTTTCGGCATGAAAGTAATCTGCTGACATCGAGGTGATGCGTGAAAGTGGCTATGAGGGAATGATTTCAATGGGCAGGACTATGACGGCCATGGTGGCAGCGGAGAGACATCTGTGGATGAACCTGGCAGACATCGGGAGGAAAGAAAATGCTTTCTTCTCGATGCTCAGGTTTAGCCTTCTGAGCTTTTCGGTATTTCCATTGAGACGGCGATTTGAGAAGTTCAGGTAGACGAAGGCGCACTCTGCTGCTTTCAGATCCTTCGTTCCACGAAGGTCCAGGTCTGAGCCCGAACAACATAGGGGTCCTGGCCTGTCCCGATCTGAGGATCAAAGACAGGCACAGATGGCTAGTGTCGCAACTCGTGCTCCTCCCCCACCTGCGGGCAGGGGTTAGAGGAATCGTGGGTCAAGAGGAGGTAAGCAGAACCTAAGGGGTATGATCTAGATGAGGCAACGTTCTCGTCCGAATCAGAGTGATACCGAGGTATCTACTCGTTCCCTTTGGGGATTTTTAACCCTCTGGAGTCTAAGAGGTTATCAGGAAAAAATAGCCTCATGATGCGTATATGCGTTAATCGACTTCAGAGGGTTAACTTCTGCTTTTATCCTCCCCTTCCTAATTCCCCTGTAACCACCAGCTCTCCACCTGATCGAAGTTAGGTGGAAACCTCTCGCATAACAGTCTCCTATGCTGGACCTATAATGTTTTTATGGTTCTATGTTCATAGCAACCACCTGACTGATGGTCCAGACTAAAAGGAGGCGCCCCTTGAGCGGGGCTCCAGCGCAGGAGGGTGGGTGAGTAAATGTAACCCTCTCTGTATATACTTATGTCTATTTAATTGCTGGAGGTTACGTGTCTACTAATAAACTCTGTGAGTTTCCTTTTGCAGTGCTCAGATACAGTGTTTACTAAACACTCGCCAGCACCAGCCATCCGGATTCATGTTCCGGTATTAGGCGGCTGAGATCACAGGTTTCTGAGGGAGCCTCCTTGATCATCAGGCCTGGCACAGAACTGCAGGGAATTTTATGGATGTCCGGCCAGGTCATCCCGAGGGGTCTCCTGGCCGCTTAGGAGTGCTGTTGCATCTAGCGGGAAGTGGAGGTGGCAGTTACAGAAGTCTTCTTATATATGCTGCCTCAGGTGAAGCTCCCCTCGCCCGAGGTTTGTAAAATTGAGCTTGCCCCTCCCGTGAGATTCAGCGCCTCTGCGATGCTTAGGAATCTTTAAGTACACACGCTAAGCTTTGTGCACTTTCTCAAAACCACATGGTGGTCAGTGTGCACGTGACAGTTTGCGCACTTTCTAAAAATCCACAAGTGGTAAGTTTGCACGCAAGACTCTGCAAACTTTCTGAAATCTTGTACGATAAGGGTTACGCGCTCCGCTTCGTTCCCTTTCTTGAGATGATTAGACCTTGGTTCCTTGGGCTCCATTCAGCCAGTGTGTTTTTGTTTCTACACCTCAAGCATCACTTCCCTCTATATGAGGGGCTATTTGGGTGATTCTAGTCGTAACTTAGCAGCGCTCCCCTTTTTCCAAAAAAAAGGGTCGCCTATAAGCGCGCTACTCTGAGCTCGGAGTTCTCCTCTCATATGAGACTGAGTTCTCTGTTTTTTTCCCCAAAGCGCTCCAGTATTGTTTCCATAGATCGAGTTGATGACTCTCAATCATACTGTTTTGAGATGCAACATTCCATCTATGAGCTGCTCTATCAGAGTGCCACGAGAGCCCCTCCTTAGAACAGTATTTGAAAATCCATGCTATGGTAAGTGTGCACGTGAAGTCTTTGCACACTTTCTGAAATCCACACTGTGGTAAGTTCGCACGCTAGTATTCTGCGTTCTTTCTAAAATCCTATATGGTGAGGGCTTCGCGCGGTTGCTTCGTGCCCTTTCTTGAGTTGGTAAAAGCCCTGTTCATCTTGGGCGCCACTCCACCTATGTATCCTCGGATACCCATCTAAACAGGGTGTTGCTACTAGAGAACTGTCGAGACAGCTCTTTCAGCAAGCTTATGCGTAAGCTAGAGGTAGCCCCTGTGTGACAGGCAAGACTTGGTAGAAATACTAGGTTCTTAGCCATATCCCTTTAAAGGAATCTTTCCTGATTCCAAGCCTTCAGCTCTACCCTGGGCCGAGGCCTTTTAAATGGCGTGCGCCCTTGAGCACCCACGGAGAAAAACATAAATCGGCGCCTATGTCTCAGGTTACGTATGTAACCATAGTTCCCTGAGTAGGGAAAGAGACACTGCGTCCTCTAGCTCCCTGACATGCTTCGGACGCAAGCTTCAGATGAAGCAGATAGTGACATGCTCTCCCGGTGCTCATTTATAGTCGCGCCGGTAGTGACGTCGGAGGCTGTCGCCGGCCAACAAGTTGGTGTTTTTTCAATGTATGCTTCAGACACGGGTCACGACGAGGTGTTCCCCAAAGCGGCCCCTAGAGGACGCAGTGTCTCGTTCCCTACTCAGGGAACTATGGTTACATACGTAACCTGAGACAGTTTTTTACTGTATTTGTTTGGGTCAAATTTTAAAACCTTCATTTAACTAACTGTCCCTAACCTTTTTTTATAATAAAGTGACACTCGTACTATGTTTTTTTTCAGTTGTACCTTCATTATGCCATTCCAGTTGTCCCCGGTAGAGACCTGGAACAGGGTGAGGAACGCCATGCCGAAGTTCTCAAAGGTGGCATGCCGACTCATGCCCTCACATGGGTAGTCCTCGTTGCACACTGCAGAGAACAGACAGAGCCATAGAGAGAGTTTGTATTGTTGAATACTTTGTTTTGTGAATTTTTATCATCACCTAAATGTTTTGTCTCAATGGTACCTATGCAGTCATGCCAAATTCAGCTTTGAATTCAGAAGATTTGAACAGACAGAAAACCAGTGAGGTAGAGACAGAGAGAGAATGGGATTTTGAATGATAATAAGCATCAACAGGAGTAAAAGAAGAGTAGTATGTGTTTACCCAGCTCTCCAAACAATTCCACCCCCAGTGCAGCATAAATGAAGAACAGCAGCATGAAGAGGAGGCCAAGGTTCCCCACCTGAAACACACCAATCAAGACTGAAACCAGCGCACATGCACTCAATCCTTGACACAAAATACAGGCAAGCAGGCCGTCATATAGTAACACTGAATCAATTAGCAGATGCTTTTACCCATGCAAATAACAATTAACAGCCAATAGCGGTACCACAATCTGAATTGAGCTAAAGCTAGTGGGCAAAATGTTGAAGTTTTAGACTAAATCTCTCTAATCTTAAATCGCTAAATGGGGCTGCCCGGCATTCAGTGCAAACATTAATGTTCTTTTCTATAGTTCAAAGAAGATGGATCACAGTTCCAAGTAAAACACCTTTACCCTCACATTAACCCCACAGTGCCTCAATAAAAAAACATCACCCCTCGTTTTATGTTTCAACCTAACTAAATTCATGCAGATTTGCTTTTTGAATATATATTTCATGTTATAACAATGTTTACACATTTTTCTCTAAAACAGAAAGGGGAAAATTATTTTTGCAGTGTTTCTAAGATAAAACATTACACTGCAGTTAAATACAGATGGAAGAAGTGCCTGGAACAGACGTAACAATAACAAAAATCAATGTAATGTACATTTTAATGTCTCTGCCCCTGCAATTTGAGTCTCTCAGGAGACACAGTCTGTACCTGTTCCCCTGAAGCAAAATGAAGCAGAACAAATTTGTGATTTAACAAAAAGCTCATAAATGATGGATGGAACCGGCAGTCATGTCAGAGGTTCAGCTCTGGAACAGAATTAACTCTCTTAATGGAGCAAATGAGCTGTGTCCTCATGTAGCCAGAGCTAGGCTCACCACGCTAACGCTAACACACTAGCCTGTCAACAATATGTGTCTGGGACTTCAGGGTGTGTCCACTACAGCACAGGCATCTCAAAACAAAGAGATGAGATAAAGCCGAAGGCGACAAAGAATATAGCACAGGCGCTAACAGCTAGTTTAAAGTGCTGCTAATTAAGAAAACAGTGTGAGGGAGCTATAAACGTGCATAAACTGGTGAATAAAACAATCATCTTAGATCGTACTAATGTAATTTGTATAGTTACATGAATGCGGTTGGTCGTGTCGTTTTATGCAGCGTGCCAGCGGGTATGATAAAACAACAGCTGAGTTTATTACCATTTAATGCTAAGTAATGGCCTATCAAAGCTACAAACCAATGCTACAAAATAACAAAGACATTCTGGCTTCAAGATGTTAGGGGAAACATTACGACTTAACAGAACCAGGCTGCTTGTGTAAAAGCTGCAATACTGCTAAATTGTTTTGTTCCTTAAGTTAGCCTCTCCGGCAAATCTACAATGAGCCTATGGTGGTATGATTGGAAGGGTTTTACAAGCCTGTAATGCGCAAAATCATGGTTAGGCAGCTTCATCTTTCAAATAAATACTGTTCTTTTGAACTTTCTATTCAAAGATTCATGAAAAAGAGGATCACTGATTTAACTGTTTTATTAATGACTTTGTTTCTTAAGCAGCAAATCAGCATATTCAAATGTTTTCTGAAAGACTGTGTGACACTGAAGATTAGAGTATTAGAGTACAACATTAACAATTCGTCTAACTCTCGCACGGTTTTTTAAAACATTATCCTCACTTCTTTGTCCTCCTCCTCCCCCTCCTGCTTCATCTCTAATAGCTGATGACTTTGCAACGTTTTCATTAATAAAATTAAACACATTAGTGCACAATTTTCCACACCACAATCAGTCAAGCGCTTATCACCAGCAAACTTACACTCATTTACATCCTTCTCTTCACTCTGAGGCAGAAGTCCCAAAACTCATCTTTTCTAATCACCCTACAACTTGCCCGCTTGATCCTATTCCGTCTCATCTCCTTCAAGCCATTTCTCCTGCAGTTGTACCTGCACTCACTCACATCATCAACACATCCCTCCACACTGGTGTTTTTCCCTCATCATTTAGACAGGCACGTATAACTCCACTACTTAAAAAACCCAACCTCAATCCATCTCTTTTAGAGAACTACAGACCAGTTTCCCTTCTTCCTTTCATTGCAAAAACACTTGAACGAGCTGTGTTCAACCAAGTCTCTACATGTCTCACACACAACAACCTACTTGACAGCAACCAATCTGGCTTCAGAAGTGGACATTCAACTGAGACTGCCTTGCTCTCAGTTGCTGAAGCTCTAAGACTGGCAAGAGCGGAATCCAAATCTTCAGTACTTATCCTTCTTGATCTGTCCGCTGCTTTTGACACGGTTAACCACCAGATCCTCCTATCAACCCTACTGGCAAAAGGCATCTTAGGAACCACACTTCAATGGTTTGAGTCTTACCTATCAGATAGGTCCTTCAAAGTATCTTGGAGAGGTGAGGTGTCCAAGTCACAACATCTAACTACTGGGGTGCCTCAGGGCTCAGTTCTTGGACCACTTCTCTTCTCTGTCTACATGGCATCATTAGGTTCTGTCATTCAGAAACATGGCTTTTCATACCACTGCTATGCTGATGACACTCAACTCTACCTCTCATTCCATCCTGATGATCCGACAGTAGCTATTCGCATCTCAGCTTGTCTAACAGACATTTCTTCCTGGATGATGGACCATCACCTTCAACTCAACCTTGCCAAGACAGAACTGCTTGTGATTCCAGCAAACCCATCATTTCATCACAATTTCACCATCAAGTTAGGCACATCAACCATAACTCCTTTAAAAACAGCTAGAAGCCTTGGAGTTATGATTGATGATCAGCTGACTTTCTCAGACCACATTGCTAAAACTGTCCGATCCTGAAGATTTGCTTTATTCAACATCAAGAAGATCAAGCCCTCTCTTTCGGAACATGCTGCACAACTCCTTGTTCAAGCTCTTGTTCTGTCCGGGCTGGACTATTGCAATGCTCTCTTGGCAGGTCTTCCAGCCAATTCTATCAAACCTTTACAATTAATTCAGAACGCGGCAGCAAGATTAATTTTTAATGAGCCAAAAAGAATACATGTCACACCTCTGTTTATAAATTTGCACTGGCTTCCAATAGCTGCTCATATAAAATTCAAGGCATTGATGTTTGCCTACAAAACTACCACTGGCTCTGCACCCATTTACCTAAATTTGTTACTTCAGACTTATGTGCCCTCTAGAAGCTTGCGTTCTGCAAGTGAACGTCGCTTGATTGTGCCATCCCAAAGAAGCACAAAGTCACTTTTACGGACTTTTAAATTAAATGTTCCCTCCTGGTGGAATGACCTCCCCAACTCTATCCGGACAGCTTCAAGAATCGGCTTAAAACACATCTCTTCCAACTTTATTTGACCCTCTAACTTTAACACTCACTATTCTAATTCTATTCTTTAAAAAAATCTAACTACCTTTCTAATCTTTTTATATTCTATTTTCTTTTCATTAATTATGCAATTGTATGTGTGTGTGTGTATGTGCAAAGACCTCTAACACTAGCTTGCTCTATTCTTTTTTTATTCTATCTGTTTTCTTTATATTATATTATTTAAAATCCCATGCTAGGTGTACTGTACTGTGTTAACCTAACTGAGACTTGTTATAGAACTTATATATCATTGCTCTTTTTGTTGTTTTTGATTGCTTCCACTGTCCTCATCTGTAAGTCGCTTTGGATTAAAGCGTCTGCTAAATATATATATATATATATAACATTAGAAAAGAATAATTTTAAATTATAATAATATTACACAATATTACTGTGTTTTTGAATGTAAAAAGATGCAGCCTTGGTGATCATAAGACACTTCTTTAAAAAAAATCTTCCAGAACCCAGAGTTTTGAACAGTAGTGTACATCTCTGGCTTAAGGTGTGTCTACTGCAAAACTGCATCTATTATTTATTTGTAATTTTTAAACACCATATCAGCAGCAAGGCTGTCTTTGTGGTCTTCATGTGATGAATCACCTGTATTCCTTATTTATAAATTGCTTTTGATTAAAGCGTTTGCTAAATGAATATATGTAAATGTAAATTTAACTGTTAACAACATTTAAGATTAACACAATACATTCAGGTGATCCTTTTTTAAATAAACCAGTTAAGCATATCTCTGAATAAAACTATTGTCTATTTATATTAAAAATTGCAGTCCTGTAAAATGTGTATGCAAAACTAAATCTATAAGAAGACCATAAGAAGGTTAAATAATATAGGCTAAACTATAAAAGCCAATCTGAAGCCTACAGGGAATGAACAGTATCTGTAAGAGAGTTGTAATGGAAATGCACAAGAGTTTCTGGAAAGATGTACTAAATAAGAACTGTGTGCCTGAGTGGCTCTTTAATCAGCTGCAGCGTTAATTACCCTACAGATGCCATGGGGATAAGACATTGGGCCCAGCAGTAATGAACAAGGGATCGATCCCCACAGAGGTGTGACGCTTTACTCCACCCTGGAGATGTCTAGCCAGCAGCTCTTTCCTCAAGCAGTCACCACTCTGTGACTACATAGACAGCAACAGCATTCTGTATGTTTGATTATGAAAGGATTGCTTTATGAATCGTGCGTGCGCGTGTGTGTGTGTGTCTGAACCCATTTCTTTTCACATTACCTGTCATCTTTCTTCAAACTATTCCTCAAACTTACATGGGCGATAAAAAATTTCAAAGAGTTTCAACTTCTTTAGGCGCTTTTATTGGACTCATTCCTTTTTAATTTATTTTTTATTTGATTTTATCTTGTGCTTTAAAGCTACCTTTAAAGATGTGATATAAAAATAAAGTTTATTATTAATGTTTCCCAGTTGAAAAGGCAATGAACAAGATGAATGTGTGTGTGTGTGTGTGTGTGTGTGTATACAAAAGCAGGCACTTTATTCTTGCTTTGGGGTTATTATCTGTCCTAAGTGAGTTTGTGGTTCTATGAATCACCAAATTTCATGGGCCAATGAGCAGCCTGTGCTTGTTGTCGACACTGCTTGGATGACATCCTCTGCTCAAGCCAAAATATGACTAAAAGGGGGTGGGGTGACAATGCAATGCTTCATCAGGGAGGTTCATAGTGATATAATCACCTGTGGCAGGGCTTGAACCACCGTATCCAGCAGCGCTCTCATTCCCGTGGCCATCTTTAACAGCTTTAGCACTGTCAGAGAGAGCAAGAAAGAGAGTTACAGAGAGTTCAACAAGACAGCTCAGTGTGTGTGCATGTCTACGAGGCGTTGATCATTTCAGAAGAAGAAAAACAAAGAGGCCGATAACAGACAAGGACCCCCCCCCCCCCCCCACCTTGGTTTAATTCCAGTCTAAACGGCTAATGAGGAGAGAAGGAAAAGGTCAGGGCTAAAATTAAACCCTCACACTGCTGCCCTCTCTTCATACAGATGTAGAGTGATGGCACACTGACTCAGTGATGGCTGTGGACAACAGCAGGATTAAATACTAGATTAAACTCTTGACAAACAGATCAATCCTAAATAATACAGCACCACTGACCTGTGCAAAATACCATTTTGGTATGATGGAGTCGATATTTCTAAGCCTCGTATTGGGTAATGAGGCGAACGTAAGACTCATTGGCTATTAGGGGCTTATCAACACACGGGCCACTGATCAGGTGTTAGAGGCAAATGGGGAGGAGAAAATTAGAGATTTTGGGAGACAAATTGAATTTGGCACTGGAGATGAGTATTAAAGCAACTTTTTGTTACGATATTCTGTACATGAAGGAAACTCATTTTTATTTCAGGATGGCTGGTTGATTAAAAGATTAAACAGTGTGCTGAGACTGGATATAAAGCCCCTTGATCTGATCTGGAGGACACTGCAGACAAAACAAATAGATTTTTGTCATTTATTAGGATAACAGAAAAAAAAGATTGGCGGATATGTTAAAATACATTTGGCTGTGGTGCTCATGTGGGGGATCAAGTTCAAATCTGGCTCCTAACATTTCAAAGGCTCATTCCTTCTCTCACTCCCCATCATTTCCTGTTCCTTTGCTACTTGCCACTCAATAAAAACGAAAAAGGACTTAAAATAAATTAAAGAAAGATAAAAGTCAGGAGAGTAATGGCTGTGGTGTGTGACAATAAGCACTCACGGAGATTACGGCAGAATGGATGTGTGGCAGCGGCAATTCTAGGATTTCAGTCTTATCTGAACATGACCTGATGTGGGCTACAGAAATATTTCTTGCTTCAAGAGCAAGAGGTTCAGCTTGCTCCACTGATATTCGAATACACCAATCATACTGCATGTAATTTATTTATATATATATATATATATATATATATATATCACTAAAAGTAAAAGTTTTCACTGACTATAGTAAAAAACAGTTTGTTCTTGTATGTAACATAAATAATTAAATAAAAATATATTATATATATATATATATATATATATATATATATATATATATATTAAAAAAGAAGAAGAAGAATATATAAATATATAAATAATAATAATAATAATGAATAATAAATATAAATACAGAAATATACCATTATTTTATATTTTCATTTTTGGAGATAAGATTTTTGGACATAAAAAAAGATGCCAGTAATATACAGTATATATATATATATATATATATATATATATATATATATATATATATATATATATATATATATATAACTGGCATCTTTATTTTTATGTGATATCTCATTATTTTATAAACTACATAAACAGAAAAATCTAGATAAACTAGTTGGCCTCACTAATCCAAAAGTCGGTTATGGGATGACTGGTCGACCATCATGAAAAAAAAAAAAAAAAACCTTAGGTATCTTACTGAAGTCTCTCTTTTCGGCCAGCATGAGGAAAGTTTATTTAAGTACATATTTTTTGGGGTATGACTATTCTATTATGTATTTATGGGTGCTGAAACGTCCAGCAGCAGCTATGATGAGTGCTGTTAGCCAGTGGTCAGTGTCTGTGTTTGTGTAACTAACCACGTGCGATGCGCAGGACCCTCATGATGCGTATGATGGTGGGGTTGATGGGCAGGGCAGCACTGATCTCGATCTCCTCCAAAGTGATGCCCATGACTGACAGCAGCACTATAGCCAAATCCAGCTGGTTCCACCTGCACACATCCACAAGGGACAGATTTGCTCAGTAATGCAAAAATTCAACTTTCATGCACTCTAAATCCAACCTTCCCCTCTATTTTCATTCCACTCTGTTCATTTATTCCTCCAGAGAGGTGGCTTAAAAGAAATTAACATCTGAAGCACGGTCTGGTCAAACAGGCGGCTTGGGACCTGAATTGTTGCTGGGGACCACTTAATAACACCCAATTAGGGAGAATTAAGGACCCACTCCAGCAAAAGTGACCTCATTCACTAATGCAGGACGAGGGACGGCTCGTTTTTACACTACAGCACAAATCACAGTCGCCCACATCTGCGATGCTGGAACCAGCCGCAGCACACCTGTGTGCACACACCTCTGCCATCCAGCTCGTAATTGTGACCTAGTTAAGAGGCATAGAAAGCTACAACTATAAATAATGGCTTGTTGAAAGCTTTCTGGTGTCAGACCCGAATATGCATGAATAAAAAAGACAAAGTGCACTGCGGTCTGAGCCAGTTTTTTTTTTTTACTCTTTTAAATGGGTCAATACCATATATTCTAATAAAGCTACAAAATGCCAGGATGTTTACACTCTGTGCTTGCTCAATGCACCTCGATACATGTCAGTTTTGGTTTATGACAAGCCAGAGCTAACGCTCTCGTAGGCAACCTAATGATAAGTAGGAGTTCTATTAGGGAAACAAACACAGGAGAGAGATTTCATTAAACCCTTGAGACAAATAACCACGTTCGCTCTTGCTCTTCACTGTAGTCTGCTGCGCTTTGTTGTATTAACATCACGCAGGGCTAATTTCATTTCTATCTGCACCATGAATGCAACAGCAGATGCAACAGTTTGCCAATAACACACCCTCCAGTGACTCTAGAGAACAAACTAAGAGGATTCAGTCAGGTGGAATCGACATCTAATGAATTCATTAAATCAATTAGCGATCGGTGGAGAGGAAACATGAGGAGATGAAAGGTGAGAAGGGGAATGAACTGAGTACCTGTCTTTGAAGAAACGTCGGAAGCCAAATGCAATGAGCTTCAGGACAGCTTCCAGCACAAAGGTGCTGGTGAAGAAATAATTACAGTACTTGAGTGCGATCTCCAGAGACTGGGGGGAAAGGAAACATACAGACGCAGAGGAAGCCAGAGAGACAGAGGAAGAGAATAAAAGAGGTGTGAATGATTAGAAGACTTTCACCTCGGGTTCATAGAGTCAGCCAAACCAGTCATTTTTACATTAGCCATATAACAATATCAAGTATTCTATGAATGTTCAGGTAAAGCTTAATAATTTGAGACAAGCTGCATGCATTAATTTTTAGAGCAGAGTTTCTCGAATTCATGGACCCCCAGGGTGTCAAATCGCCAGAGGGACTGTGGGAAACTTCTGAATTGTGAATAAAAAAAGTCTCACAGAAATCACGGATGCAAAGTGATATACAGCCAAATCAGCAATGATGGCTGTATAAATACACTCCTGTGAAAAAGAAAGGACACCCTATTGATTTCCATGGTTTTCCGTATCAGAACATAATAAAACAATCATCTGGTCCTTGGCAGGTCTTAAAAAAACACATCAGATATCAAACCATGTCATTTTTTATTCAACTAAATCAAGGCCAAAATGGAAAAGCCATGGGTGACAAATAAGGACACCCTTACAGTTAACATACGAAATAAGACGCTAAATAATGTTCAGACACTGCTATTTAAATATCAGCAACTGTTAGCACCTCTATAAAAGCAGCAGTTTTGGATCCTTCAGGTGTGTGTTGCCAAACAATGCCAAAGAAAAAACGAAGAAAAAAAAAACATCAGCAATGATCTTAGAGAAGCAATCGTTACTGCCATCAACCTGGGAAGGGTAATATGGCCATTTGCAAACACCTCGAAGTCCATCATTCCACAGTGAGGAAGATTATTCACAAGTGGAAGACCAGAACGATGTGAGAGACTGATGAAGTCATACAGAAAATGATTACTTCAAGTTATTGCTGATAAAAGTGGATCTACAGGTAACTGAATCATAGGGTGTCCTTATAGTTTGTGAACAATTGCTTTTCCTTATTGGCTTTATTGTTGCATTTATTATATTATATTGACACGGTATGATATTTCATGTGATGTTCATCTGAGATTTCTTTCTCCAAATTTTAAGACATGCTAAGTACCAGATGACATGTTTTTATGTCTGTATTAGATACAGAAATCCATGGAAGTCAAATAGGGTGTACTTTCTTTTTCACTTGACTGTATATATACACACACGCTCAAACTATTTGAAAAAAAATTGGGGTCAGTAAGAATTCTTTTAAAAATAAATTTCTACTTTAAATTAACAGGGATGAATTAAACTGATGAAAAGTGACAGTAAAGATGTAATTTTTTTTATTCAATTTCCAATAGTGTTCTTTTTAACTATTAATCAAAGAATCCTAAAAAAGTGTCACAGTCTCCACAAAAAAATATTAAGCAGCACGGCTGTTTTCATCGCTAATAATAATAAATGTTTTTTGATCACCATGTTTCTTACCAACCATTTTCTTACCGAACTTATACTATACAGAAGTCAAACTGACTTATAGTTGAAAGTTTGAGAAACCCTGTATTAGAGAGTGAAGTCTACATTTGATCTTACATGAGGCTGGCTGTAGTGCTCCAGAGACATAGTCACAACGTTTACACAGATGATGAAGGTGATGAAGATGTCCAGGTAGTGGCTGGTGCACAGGGTGTGGATCATCAGTCGCACGTGACTGTAACTGGCATAGTAGGGCAACTTCTGGGCCTCTGAGTGAAACAAACAGATCAGTTTAGAATGAGCACATTTTGACAACAAATATATAAAGCTGAAGTGTGTAAAGTTCAATTGAATTCAAGTTTATTTGTATGGCGCTTTTTACAATACAAATCATTACAAAGCAACTTTACAGAAAATTAAGTTTCTACAATATTTAGTAGTAGCTTATAAGTGGTGACTGTCAGATTATGTGCATATGACAGGAATTTTCAGAAAAATCAATACAAGACGTAGTCAACCAGACGATGAACATTATTAACAGCAATTATTATATGATGCAATCACAATATTTGTTAGTTCTGTTTGTTGTTTCAGGGTTAGCATCATCTGGGGTCCTCTGTTGGCATCATCTCTAAAGTCAACAAATAGAATCCAAACAGGTTTCATTAACACTACAATAACACTCAAACACATAGTCCCTCCCCTAAACTCATTCCACTGGTTCAGCCAATGTTGCTACACTGCGAGGCTCAAACTAAAAGGTTTGTTTGATAGAGCTACAGAGCCACACTTCACACTTTTGAACACACTTTATTGCCAAGTGTGTTCATACGCAAGGAATTTGTCAGCTTCTGGTAAAGAAAATACAAACAAAGTGCAGACATACATAAAGTTAGACAATAAAGTAATAATAAAAAGTAATAAAACAGAAAAAGGAAAAGGAAAAATATCCATAGACAGAACTGTGAATGTGCATAAGTGCTATTGACAGATGAAGGTTTATTAAGTTATTTACAGATGTGTAGTACTGAGGTGTTATGTGTTATTCAGGTGTGATATGGCCTGGGGGATAAACTATTCTTGTGTCTGACTGTTTTGGTTCATAGCGCCCTGTAGCAGCGGCCAGAGGGCAACAGCTCAAAGAGAGAGTGGGCTGGGGTCTAGAGTGATTTTCTTAGCCCTTTTCCTCACTCTGTTGATATAAAGATCTTGGATGTTGGGTAAAGGGGCACTGATAATCCTCTCAGCAGTCCTGACTGTCAGTTGCAGTCTTCTGATGTCTGTTTTGGTAGCTGAACTAAACCAAACAGTTACAGATGAACACAGTTTTAGCAACTCCTGTGGCAGGTTGAACTTCCTCAGCTGGCGGAGAAAATACACCCTCAACTGTGATGATGCTATTTAAAGCCAAACTGAAGTCAACAGATAAGATCCTTGGGTAATTCCCAGTTTTGTCAAGATGTTGCAGGATGTAATGCAGTCCCATGTTGACTGCATCACCCACAGGCCTGTTTGCTCTGTAGGCAAACTGGAGAGAATCCAGCAAGGGTCCAGTGATGTCCTTCAGGTAGGCCAGGACCAGTCGCTCAAATGTCTTCATGACCACAGACGTGAGAGTGACAGGTCATAAGTCCAGTGATTTTGTGGTTTTTTGGGAATCAGATTGATGGTGGAGCGTTGGAAGCAGCAGGGAATTTCACTCAGTGCCAGTGATTTGTTGAAGACCTGTATGAAGTCAAGAAACACCATCTAGGCCTGAAGCTTTCTTAGATTTCTGCTTCCTATAGACCCATCCTATAGAGGTGAATGTGTGAAGGGCAGATCAGACTGAGTGCTGGGTGTCAGTCTGGTCATTTTCAAATCATCAGTAAAACACATTCAGATCATTAGCCAGTTGTTAATTCTCCACAGACTGTGGGGTTGGTGATTTGTAAAGGGTGTTGTTCTTCAGACCAGTCCATACTGACGCCAGATTGTTGGCTGAAAACTGTTTTCTCAGGTTTTCAGAGAAGTTCTTTTTAGCCACTCTGATGTCCTATGTTAGCCTGTTCCTGGCCTGGTTATACAAGATTTTATCCCCATTTCTGTAACCATCCTCTTTGATGTGATGAAGCTGTTTGAGTTTCCCTGTAAACCATGGTTTATCTTTATTGAATGTTAAGAATGTCCTTGTGGGGATGCATGTGTCCTCACAGAAACTGATATATGAAGTCTCAATGAGCTCGTCCAGATCGTGGCAGCAGCTTCAAAAACACTCCAATCAGTGAGGTCGAAACAGGCTTGTAAATTCCGCTTTGCTTTTTAATTAGACCACCTTTAAACAGCCCTTCATGCAGGTTTAGCTGATTTCAGTTTCTCCCTGTAGGTCAGTGTAAGATGACCCAAACAGTGATCAGAGAGCCCCAAAGCTGCCTGTGGAACAGAATGATATGCATCCTTAATTGTTGTGTAACAGTGATCCAATATGTTACAGTCTCTGGTGGGAAATGTAACGTGCTGACTGTATTTTGGCAGTTCACGGGAGAGATTTGCTTTGTTAAAATCTCTACTAATAATTAAAAGAGAGTCTGGGTACCATTGTTCCATTTCAGTTATATGTTCGGCCAGCTGTTGCATCGCAGCGCTCACGCACACATCCCGAGGCATGTACACATTCACGAATATGAAAGAGCAAAACTCCCATGGAGAACAGAACGGTTTACAGTTTATGAAGAGCACCTCTAAATTAGGAGAGTCTTCTTCAGAGTTGTTACATCTGAACACCAACCTTCATTTATGTAAAAACATAGTCTACCAATTCTCGATCCTGCTTCCCTGTTTACTCCACAATGGGATCTGTTCTGAACAGCTGGTAGCCTGGCAGGAGAAGCGCATTGTTTGGAATTTCTTTACTCAGCCAGGTTTCAGTGAAGCACAATACAGCAGATTTTGAAAAGTCCTTGTTTGTGCAGGTGAGGAGAAGTAGTTCATCCGTTTGGTTTGGAAGGAAATGTATTGACTAGGACCGCTGCCCCTCTGACCAAAACATCCAACAAAGCATCTGAATAATCAAAAACCAGAAAGAAATTGTCTGGTGTGTGTTGTCTTATGTCCAGTAGTTTGTTTCTGGTAAAACTTATAGTAAGACAAAGACTAAACACAGAACAAAAAAATGGGAGCAGTCCACATCACGGCAGCAATACTCGGCACCATCTTAAAACATAATATCATCACACTTCTCTGAAAATCAACCTTATTTTGGATTACTTACAATTATCTCTGCATATTAGATTGGGACAAGAGAATATTGTACTATAAAAATGATCTACAGTGACGAAAAGGCTACTCTCTGGTCCGTAAACTAGATTTGTTTTCTTCAGAGGAAAGAAGCATTACTGAACACACCTGTGTGGTATTTCCATCTGGTTTATGTTATTATGAGATGTCTGAAGAATTAAACTGTTTGTTCAGCATATTATGTGCAAATCGATTAATCTATATTCATTTATACTCCTTTTCTTTTCCTTCCCTCTCTTTCCCCTTTCCTTAATAGATTTCATTCTCCTCTCCGTGGAACTGTTTTGTTCCTAAAAAGAGGGTCTCAAACAAAAAGACCATATTAAATTGAAAAAGAGGTGGTGTTGTCCATTGTTATTACTCTTTTATTGGCCAAACCCATTTCCACGACACATGCTTTCAGCCTCTCCACTCTTTTTCCTCTTTCTTACTCCGTCTCTTTTTCTCCATGCGTCTCAGTCGCTTCTCCTCTCTCCTTTTGGCCTCCTCCACTTCCTGGTGCTGTCGGCACTTGTGGAAGTTCTCCACCACCACTCCAACAAACATGTTCAGCACGAAGAAACTGACGATCAGGAGAAAGGAGATGAAGTACAGCAGCATCCAGGGGTTGTTATTGGTTATTGGCTGAAAATAAAGAAACAGAAAGAATGGTGAATGAAAGAGTTAGGAACAAACACTTGATATACACTTGATTTTCTGAAGAAAATGTGAATGGCGACTGCCTTTAGGCATTATTTCAGGCATAATTAACTTCCCTAGCACAAACCAGGCAGGAAGAGTTATTCCTCAAGGTGTGGATAGAACAATGAGGAACGATAATAACAGTGCTTTTCTTCAGAAATACTACTAAAACAACACAAGAAACTGTTCAGAACAGGGAACTGCCTGAAATTGAATTTAACAAGATAATCAACACAGCCTTGTGTAATGCAGACACTCATAAGCTTGGGAAATTGGTCAAATTATGGTGAAGTGAACTTGGGTGCAGCTTTTACTTGGTTGCTTAGCAGCAGTGTGGAGTGAAACAAAGATGTCAAAGTCTAAATGAGCTCATTGTAAAACATGGGATGAGAAAGCACACGGTACTCTGCACATTTCCATCTGCTTTCACACACAGATGATGTCCTGCAGTGAACTCTGGTGGGACAGAGACGATGCAGTGGGGAAATTACACATGCCATTTAATCCATGAGATTTTTTTTTTCCGCCCTGTGTTTGACTCCCTAGAGACGCTGGGCTCTTCCAGTGTGAGAGGGTCTGGCTGCAGGCCTACACTTAATCATTATGTGCTGGTCCCTAACTGATGCAAGCGTACCGCTTTCTGAATCGAGGACTCTTGAAAGTCATTGTTTTTAGCTTCAGAGCCAAAAGCCTGTTAGTATTCATGAAGCTGATTGTGTGTATTCAGGATTAAATATTCACTGTTGAGTGCTTATTCCTTAAAGCTCTTTATTTTTGTTAAAAAAGAAACTGACTTTTGTTTTGCCCTGAGACCTTTTAACACTGAATAAGTATGAAAATAACAAATTCAGAAAATAAATTAAATTTTATACAAAGTTGTTAAAGCTTACTTTTAGTATCTTCGTTACAGGATATAGTTTTTAATAAAAGTACACTGCGAAAACCTGAACTGGCTTTTATGAAAGTGAAAGTCGTGACATTTTGCCAAGTATGGTAACCTATACTCGGAATTTGTGCTCTGCATTTAACCCATCCAAGTGCACACACACAGCAGTGAGAAGTGAACACACCATGAACACACACCAGTGGGCAGCTATAGATCCAGCGCCCGAGGAGCAACTGAGGGTTCAGTGCCTCGCTCAAAAGCACTTCAGCCATTGGTATTGAGAGTGGAAGAGAGCGCTGTTCATTCACTTCCCCCCACATACAACTCCTGCCAGTACCGAGACTCTAACCAGCGACCTTCTGGTAACTAGTCCAAGTCTCTAACCATTAGGCCAAAGCAACTTATAAATAATACATAATTTGATGTGCTTCTAGGGTTGTAGTACTTGAGTCCGGTCTTGTCGTCTCTTTGATCACTATGCTCTTGTCATATCTTTTCCTCTATTCTTTAAAGAATTTTCTGTTTTTTAGATTTTCATCTAACATGTGATCCTGCCCCACAAAACCAGTCATAAGGGTAAATCTTTTGAAAATGATATTTATACATTGTCTCAAAGCGGAATAAATATCTTTCATTGATGTATGGTTTGTTAGGATGGGATAACATTTGGCTGAGATACAACTATTTGAAAATCTGGAATCTGAGAGTGCAAAAAAAAAAAAACAAATAAAATAAAATATATTTTAAAATATTGAGAAAATCACCTTTAACAAAGGCAAAATGAAATTTTTAGCAATGCATATTACAAATAAAAAAAAAATAAAGTTTTGATATACTGTATTTATGGAAGGAAATTTACGAAATATCTTCATGGGACATGATTTTTACTGAATATCCTAATGATTTTTGGCATAAAAGAAAAATCTATAATTTTGACCCATACAATATAAACATGCTACTTATGACTGGTTTTTGGTCCAGCGTCAGATATTTATTTTACCTTAATTTAAATTCTTTAAAGCTTAGACTTCTTTATTTCATAATATATGTGTGATTATATTTGTGTGGCTATTTGTACTTTAAAAAGTCTGTATAAAAGTGCCTGCTTGGGGTTAACACTATACTAGAGGACTGACAGTGATGGTTCATTGTGATACAATTATGCAAATGTATTACAACATCCATATGACATTGAAAGAGCACAATTTATATTCACCAGGTTAGTATTAACAGAATGAACATGTTACATGAAGTGGATTACCTGCTGGTCCACTGCCACTGCGTCCAAACCATGATACATGATGTTGACCCAGCCGTCCTTTGATGCCAGCACAAACAGGGACATCAGAGCCTGTAAAACATAAACACACGTTCATACAAGCACAAGCAAGGACACACAGAAGTATAGAGATGGTAGAAAGACAAGCAGGACAAACAAAGATAGATGGGGTTGAACAGACAAATATGCTGCAAGGACAGATAGACAACCAGATGTGATGTAAAGAAGAGGTCAATCTGGTACAGATGCACACAAATAAAGGTACATTAAACAAAGCAACAAATTGAGTTGCCCAGTATTTGGTATTTTGTGAATCTGTCATGTAATTTGATAAGCCCAGTCAGAGAACAAACTAACCTGGCCCAAATTGTCAAAGTTGTACTTGTGATGGACCCACTTATAATTGGCCAAGATGCAGTCAGACTTGTTGGTGACGTTTTTGACATCCAGGCCCAAGCAGTAGTAGAACTTGCCTTTGAAAAGCTGTGAAGGCAAAATAAATGGCACACACTTCATGTCATTCAACGCCACACTACTCAAGCATCTCTTTAATAAAACTGTCAGAGCAGAGGATATTTGAAAGAAAAAGGTTGTTATGAAAGAAGGCCAGGACAGAATAAGAAAACATGTTCTATGAAGAAAAGAACAAGATGCAGGCACTGAAAAGGAATAATATGAACACAAAATAAAAAGAAACTGAAAGCAATGGTGATGAAGAGAGAAAGGGTATGACAGTGATATTAAGCACAAAAACTGGAGAAAAAAAGACAAAAGGCTAATAATAAAAAATAAAATGTCAAATATTAAAACAAAAATAATTTGAATTTAAATGAACAGAACAGTACTATTGTGAAATACTGTTTAAATTAAAACAAGGTTTTCTATTTGAATATAGTTTAAAATGTAATTTATTCCTGTGATGGCAAAACTGAATTTTGACCAGCCATTACTCCAGTCTTCAGTGTCACATGATCTTAAAGAAATCAATCAATCAATCATACATACATACATACATACATATATATATATATATATATATATATATATATATATATATATATATATATATATATATATATATATATATACGAACACACACACACACACATTTATGTAACGCTTTTGTCCTCCGAAGCATTTACAATCCTATTGAGGGTCTCTTCTCACCACCATCATATACACAGCCTTTTTAAACTAAATTTTGACATACAAATGGTAACCTTCTGCCACAGGTTTTAGTCTCTGTATATTTTGCCAATAATAATAACACCTCAATTTTCCAAAGATTCACATATTTATCAAAGATTCCTTTTAAAAAGTTGCTTTCGAAATGCTCCTCTGAAACATCAGCGGTAGCACACTGTCTCTGACAAAATGTTTCAGAGAGCATCTAGTTCTTTACCTGGACTCCCAGGATGCCAAAGATGATAAAAAAGGCACAACAGATGAGAACTATGTTTCCTATAGGCTTCAGAGAGGTGATCAGAGTCTCCACAACCAGTTTGAGGCCAGGAGCTCGACTGATAACCCTGTCAGAAGAGGGAAAAAAGCATTTAGCAGAGTTAGAAACCAAGCACATGTCAGGCAATGCCACATGAACGCTTGCATTTTTTTTTTATGTACCTGAGGGGGCGCAGTGTGCGTAGAAGCCTGAGAACTCTGAGCACCCCCAGGATCTTAGCCCCGCCCGCCATCGACACAACAATGTCAATCAAAGACACAAACACCAGGAAACCATCCAAAATGTTCCAGCTGCTGCGCAAGTACGCCTGCTCTCCAAGATACAAACCCATAGACACCACCTACAATAAACAAAGAAACAACGTCTCAAATGGACAGCATAAAAAATTCAAGCAGTTCTGTAATGTATATCTTTGTTGTTCTGGTGTAAAACTTCATAGACTTTGTTCGGTTTTCTGGTGCTCTAATCTCATTCTGGTCACTTCTAGTGTGATTTTGCTTATATATCTTTGCTGGAATTGATCGAAACATTTATTGCAATGGAGAAACAGACAGCAAAGTCAGAGTTTGTGATCTCCAGGCAAGCTAAGCCAAGACTTCTAATTATAGCCCTAAAATAGTGCTTCCTGTAGAAGAGCTAATTTTACAACTCAACTGAGCTACTAAAATCTAAAATCTACCATTTTGTCAGAGGTGAGATGCAGATGTACTTAAGGGAGCTGCTGAAGGCTGAGAGATATGATATGGAGATTTTAAAAAACATTGTGGAAAAACAGCAAAAAATATGAAACTAAAATTGCAGTAAAAGTGACGAAAATACAAAATCCATTGAAGCTCCAAGGTGACCTGAGCCTTAGGCCTCCAAGGCAGGTTCTTGTGACACTAACAAGACGAGTGACAGGAAAGAAACACAGTACGCGCACACACTCGATCTGACGTCAGCATTTGCTAAGGTCTAAAGAGCGAGAACAAAGAGAGCAAGAAAACAGAGTTCTGTAGACAGAGAGAGTGATGTACTTTTAAGAAATGAGATGCTGTACTGCGACACATATCTGCTCTTTCTTGGGATCAATTTGGGCTGTATTAGTCTGACAGTTTCTTTACAATACTGCCATAGAAAGCCAATAATAAATCAGTGATCTATACCCGGCTAGTACAGTAATGTGACACTAAGGAGGTGCTTTTTGAGTGAGAGCAGATCTGCTTGCAGAACTCCTATTAGTGGAGCGTAGGTGGGCTGGGGACAGTAAAATCAGCCGCTGCCCCTCAGGCTATGTTATACCGGTAGGTATATTTTTGCTGTAGCTTGCAGAATCTGACTCCCCAAGGATAAACTGTAATTGTTGACTTTCTGGTCCTCGAGAGAAATGCGGAATCATTGTTTGACTTATGTCTCCCACTGCATCAACGCTTTTAGTAATGTCCACAGTAAAAGATACACTCTGCATAATCTTATATTAACTGTGTATAGGAGGTTGACAAGACATTTTAAACGGCAACAAATATATGAAAAACAAATCTCTCTCTCTCTCTCTCTCTCTCTCTCTCTCTATATATATATATACTCGTACAATGATTATACAGGGACAAAAAAAAGTATTATTATAAAATATATAAAATAATTACATTTAAAAAGGATTAATATCTTTGGTTTACACAGGACAAGCAGTTTGGAAAATGGGTGGATGAAAAAAATAAAAAAAATAAAATAAAATAAAGTAAAATAAAATAAAATATACTTGTAACTCTACATAAGACAAGCAGTTTGGAAAATGGATGAATGGATGGATGGATAATAAAATATATAATAAAAATAAATAAAAATACAAACAATACAAAAAAATTAAAATAATAATAAATACAATTAATACAAAAAAAATCATACAAATTTGCTTCAACACAATGGTCTGGTATAGTCTTACTATGTAATGTAGCGTTGCTTTTGACAGGTCTATTTCATGTTCGTTCCATTTCCTAATAATTGATTAAGTTACATAACTGATGACCTAAAAGTGCCATGCGTATACAGCAGAACAGATGGGTCAGCCTGCGAGATTGACTGCGTCTGAAAGGGGAAACTGGCTCTAATTAATATAATTGCTTAATTGCTTGCCACAAGAGAGCCAGCCAGCAAATGTAATACCCCACTCTCAAAAGGTCCAGAGGAGAAAGTGTGTGTGAAAACGAGTGAGAAAGAGTGAAAGGAAGATGATGAAATGAGAGATGGATTAGAGATACACACACACTGGTTCATGTACTGGAAAATATTTAGCTAATTACCCATTCAGAAGACCAGAGTCTTTAACAATGTCTCCAAATAATCTGAATGCATGTAATTTTGTTCAATATCTATCAAAATATAATATAATGATGCATTATGTAATATTCTTTCATACATAAAACTGAAAGATTTGGGATAAAAAAAAAGAAACGGCAACATTTCACACTATTTCTAGGTCACTGATCAATTATGCAAATTTTGACTCTGTACAGGCGATATGTTGCTGTAGTTTCCAATGAAGAACAGGAAGTACTTTGGAATATCACAAATTATGCTGGAGAACATTATTGGTTAGGTAAAAAAAAACAACAACAACAAAAAAACCTTTTATGCAGCATTTGCTAAAGCAAAACAAGGACAGGCAAATTAAATGTTAAAACATCATGAAATGGATGTTCATATTTAATTAAACTTTTCATTCAATTTTTAATGCTGATAATATAATTTGTAATGGAAAATTTGCATTGAAATAGAAAGGTGCAAAATAGAACCATTTTCACTGGTGTTTTATCTACCACACTGTATATTATATGCATAACTAAATGGATTATACTATACTCAAACCATTAAAACATGCAAGAAAAAATGTAGTAGATATATTCACAGCATCTGCAATTGCTATGAATACAATTACCATATTGATAATTTTCAACACATATCAGAGGCATGTCAGCACATACATGAAGGGGAAAAAAATCTTTACATGAGAGTCCTGAAATTAACACAACATATCATGCTGTGAATGTAAATGTTTACCTTGAGTGTCATCTCCCCCACAAATATGGCTGTGAAAATGTAATTGGACACGGTGAGGAAAAGCCTCTCCTGCAGAAAGGGACAGAAAAAAAGAGAGAGAAGAATTGTGGAAAAAGTAGAAAGGGAAAAGCTGGAATTTTGTGCTGTGAGAATATCTGCTTGTGGACAACATGGAAATTAATAACTAAAATAGGTTAAAAAACTGAATCAAAGGTCCATTGGCCTCAGTCTTACCAGGCTACCCTGAAGGATCTTGGGTCTCTCCAGAGCCACAGTGATGCAGTTTGAGAAGATGAAGGCCAGCACCACATAGTCAAACAGCTTATGGGCAATAATGGACTGGCACAACAACCTGAACCTGAAGAGGAAGGAGGAGGTCAGGAATAGAGATACTGTATATAGAGACCAACTTAAGCAGAAGTACATAGCTTTGTTCCAAAACCAAGTGAGCTGCCTTGCTGCCTAGATAGAAAGCATCCAAACCATCATGGAATCTCACAAGTGATTGATTTAGAACACAGGGTGTGGTTTCTGATGTTGTTAACAGCATAGTACTAAGCAATAAACACAAATGTTAAACATTTTGGATATCAATATTCAAAATATTAATGTTGTAATTTCCCTAATGGATTAATCAATACACTTAATAAATGTAAGACAGACCTTGTTATATAAAATACTTTTCAAAATCATCTTAGACTAACCAAGGCTCCATTTATTTGATACAAATACAGAAAAAAAACAGTATTATTCCAAAATATTATTATGATATCAATGACCTGTTTTCTATTTATTTGTTTTAATTATATTTTTCTTTCTGTGATGCGAAGCTGAATTTTCAGCATCATTGCTCCAGTCTCCAGTCACACGATCCTTTAGAAATCATTCAAATATACTGACTTGATGCTCAAGAAGTAACATTTCTTATTATAACTGTTGAAAATAGTTAAAATTTTTAATAAATAATGGAATCTGCAAAATAATGTTTTTAACTGCTGCCAAGCAGCAATAAAGAATCGACTACTTTCAATCAATCAACCATTCAATTAATTTAATTAATTAAATAATTCAGGTATCAAATCAGTGGCACTATATGACACAAGCTTACCTTTACCTGCTTCATTTCAACCTGTTCTTGGGCGTGGAGCAAATACTAATCTGTTTTGTGCTAAAATGAGGTCAGACTTCCAGCTGCACTTTCAAATTTTGCTTAGACTGACAACATTTGACTCTTATCTGACAAAGCCCATGAGTCGTTTTTAAAGTGTAAAAGGAACAGGAAGGTGCATGATTGCCAGCAGGGTTTGCTTACAATGAGGCTGTGTGAGACACAGCAGCACAAGTGCAAAAGCATTACTGTAGGGGATTGAGCGCAGTCTCGAGGGTACCCCTGGCCCGCGAGGGGCGATGGGGGTATGTGATGAGTGGGGCGGGGCCGAGAGACATGGCAACAGGAGCTTTGCTTTGTCCCGTCCAAGCATTAAGGTGCTACGTAGAACGGACACCTTCAAGGAAGCTTCAGGACCTCAGACCAGCTCTTTGCCTGTTACAGAGGCCGGCAGAAGGGGAATGCCATCTCTAAGCAAAGGATGGCCCACTGGATTGTGGATGCCATAACCCTGGCTTATCAGGCACAGGGTGTGCCCTGCCCGTTCAGGTTGCGAGCCCACTCAACTAGAAGTGTTGCATCCTCCTGGGCGCTGGCTCGTGGCACCTCGCTGACAGATATTGGTAGAGCTGTGGGCTGGGCGACCCCTAACACGTTCGCTAGGTTTTATAGCCTTCGTGTAGAACCGTTATCCACCTGTGTTCTCACCTCAAACAGGTAGTGGCACTGAGAGGCCCCGGTTAGTGTCGGCTTGCTTAAACTGCTCCAGAGTGTCTGTACTGTAGACCCTGTTGAGATCCTTTTTCACCCTAAGCAGCTGGACGCGGCGGAACGTCCAGCGCCAGGCCTTCATGATGAATCTGTGAGAACCTTGGAAGGCTGGGTTCCATATTGAGACCTAAGCGGTACTCGTATGTGTATAGTCCACGGTATAGCCTTAGAGCCCATGTTTCCCCGGCAGACTTCTGCCTTCCCAAGATGGTTTTAATCACCTAAAATTTCTCCATATACTCCTAAACGAATGCTATGTGTGTATTTGCCCCCGAGACCTCCTTCGGGAATTATGGGGCTTCCGCAGCGTCCCGGTTCCAAGTGGAACGGGTATGTTTTCCCAGTGTTATCCAATCTCACCCAGTGAGGTAGTACTTTGACAATGGTGAGTGGAACTACTTGTTCTGAGCCCCGGCCTACACCTAATAGGGGCACAGGCGGCTCGCACAGGGCACTGGAAGGGGCAGCACCCATGGCGCTTTGATAGGGATCCCATTTTCGTCAGTCACCGACGTGGCGTCGAGAGTGACCGACTGAAAGGGAATGTCTCAGTCACGTATGGTAACCCTCGTTCCCTGAATGAGGGAACGGAGACGCCACGTCCCGTCGCCCTGGTTGCTGTACCGCCGCTGAGCTGCAGGGTCTCTGACTTGGCTCCTCAGTGAAAACCTGGTATGCATTGCACCTGGTGCCTTCTTATACTCACGCTGTGATCAGCGGCAGCTGGATGCAATAATTGCATGCCAATGTGCATTGGCTCATTTAGTTTACACTCAAAGTAGATTGGTCTATTGAAGCGATATCCCATTTTTGTCGGTCACCGACGTGGCGTCTCCATTCCCTCCTTCAGGGAACGAGGGTTACCATAAGTAACTGAGACGTTTCTTATAATAACCCTTAAATATATATTTTTATTTATTTTTTTTATTGCTTTTTAAAAAAGTATTTATTTACTTTAATGTTGCACAATGTATCATTTCATTAATTCTAAGCCTTTACATCAATACAAAAACCCTTTTGGAAAACCCTGCAATAGGTGATTACTGTAAATATTGCACTCTCTGCTTTATTCAAGCTAATGAAACTACCAAGGCAAACAAAATAAGTTGGCTTCTCTAAAATGGCATTTATTTATTATTAGTGTCAAGTTTCGCTGCAAAGTCTCTTTGACCACATAAATGTTAAATGCCATTTGATTGGCTGTGAACATAATCACCCAAAGGCCGATCACACATGGCAGCCAAGAAACCAAAACTATGTTCCTGTTTTTCTACTTTTTTCTAAATAAAAATGAACTGAGAACTCACAGTTAGCATATAACACGTAAAACTATATATAAATTGTGTCTAAACAGGTCAATAGATCAAACCGCTTCCATCAGCTATTATAAATCATATTCATGACTGTTATGTATTGACACAGATGATGCAGGAGGTTAAGGGAATTACTTGTTTTGGGGAGAGAAGAGGAAGACGGACCAGTCTTCCCTGGTCTCACACCAGTCTGGTCTGTACACCTCTATCATCTTCTGGATCCGGAAACATAGACTCTGCCGACAGAAAAATATGTATTTAGTTGGCAGAAATGAGCACTAAGATTAATTCTGCAGTGTTCAGGGTGGGAGAACTTTCTTGGAAACACGTTTGATAGTTAAAGCAGTTATGAAACTGAGCTTTCCAATGTTTCAGTTCCCCTTGGAGCTGCCATGTTACCCTTAATTGCTTACAAAACAAGAGAGTCTGGCTGTAAATTAAAAACTGAAATCCTGCTGCCATCTGTTAGCATTCCTCCTCAACAGATAATAATTAGTCGATTTTCATTGTGTAGTAGATTGTATGTTCAGTTGGCTCTGCTTCAAGAAGATTTACAATGTGTGCAAACGCTGTTTTACAGGAGCCAATCTAACTTAAGATAATCCACACAAAAAATACCATTTAAAAGACAATTCTCATTTTCATCAAAAAATTTTTTTTTTCCAACATTTGAATCTCTATCTTCCATGGAACACCAATTTCTAAAGCTCCATAAATGACAGAAGTCTTCTGAAGCCACACTTTACTGTTGAAAAAGTTTGGGATCGTGTCAAATGTTTTTGAAACAAGTCTCCTATGCTCACCAAGGCTAAATTTATTTGGTCAGAAATACAGTCAAACACATTTATTGCATCCTGGCTGAACTGAACTATGGGCTCAAAAATAATATTTAATCATGACATGAGATGCATTGTGCCAGGTTTGATGGCAATCACATCAAATGGCAATAGTTGTCATAAGCAATTTCAATGTGGCAGTTTAAAGTCCCCATGAAATAAAAATTATTTTTAGGGCGGTATTAGCATCAATATGTTAGTCTTAAGGTTATTTTATAAGGCAGTGTACTCCAAAACAGTGACACAATTCTTATTTAGAAGATATAAGAATTACAATCTTGCAGTTCATTTCTTCCGCTAAAACGGCTCAACAAATTTTTTGATGTCACATCATACTTCATCTTCTCATCAAATCTTCTGACCAATCAAATGCTGTCTAAAATCTGGAGCACCCGCCTCCTGCACTATAACTATAGATGCTGAAGCGCCAGCTGAGATCAGTCCTGTACAGTGAATGCCTCGTAGTGTACAGTGTAGGTGATAGGGAATGATTCAGACAGTGTAATATGCTTTTGATTGGTGCAAATGAGGTCTGGTTTCACGCGAACCGCGGCAGCGCACACACTCTGATCCGACCTTTGGCTCCTGTCCAGAGATGCGATCGCAAGGAGCAGATCATATGCACAACTAAGTCATCATTTATTGAAAACTAAAACTACACAGCCTCAGCATGATTATGACCAATATTTTGTTTTATTAAGAGTTTCATATTGAATCTAGGGGATAATCTATTAGACTGTGGCTGTCAAATGCAGTTTTACTGAGCTTAACGTCTCTGGCCTGAGCAGATAAAAACAAAACGCTATTGGCTATTTTAAAAGGGGGGCATGGCTGCTCAATATGTCCCACCCTCTCTTCCTGTTTCAGTTTAAATTACGTCACCACACAGCATAACGCTGCTTGTTTCAAGTCACTTCAGGAGACCTTTAAATGTAATGAGATTTGAGAGCTGTTGTGGAAGGGATGATCAGTGAATACAAACTTACATTTTGGTCTGTGACTCACACAAAGCTATAGTATGGATATAGAAGACTTGGAATATGACATGAACTCAAATGATCTGCTTTTATGTTTTTTTTTTGTTTTTTTTTTTCACAAGGTTCAGCTAAATATCTACTGTACTTATGATTTCCACAGAAGAAAGTCAGTCATATGAGTTAGAAACACATTTAAGTATCCCTTGAAAAAAAATTTAGTGGACACTTACATAGTCCAGCTCATCGTCCAGATCCTCCCTGTCCTTGCGTGCATTGACCTGAGGGTAGACTTCATTGATGATTTGTGGTTGGACTGACGGTGTCTTCCCATTACAGTCCTGGTGCTCTCCAACGCTTCCCAGACCCCCAGAGAAGCTCTTCTTGCTTTGCCGGGGATGCAGAGGAGGCAAGGCCGGTCCAGGCACCTGCAGCAGCTCAGGAAGCTCCAGAGAGAGAGCCCGCCGTTCTCTGCATGGGACGAAGTGTCTGGAGAGCAGAGGCGGGTGCAGAGGAGGGGGCGGAGGAGACAGCAGGGACTCCTGCTCAGCGGGGTGAGAGTGAGGGCTACGGACCCTTAAACTGCCTCCGCCCCCCATCCCCAAGCATCTAGAGGATCGACCCAAGCTGTTCCAGCTTGACCTGCGACTCCATATTCCTGGCCGCGTGGGCCGTCCCCAGTTGTGGTACAGAGAGGCTCGTCCTGGACACTGAAACGATAGAATGCAAGCTGATTACAGACACTTCTAATGTGCATGGTTGTGAGACAGACTGACATATATTGTAAGTGCTGCAACAACTGCAATCAAACCATTTTGGAATCTGGCTGACCTGTAAAAAGATATGAAAACTGTTCTAAAAAGGGTGAGAAAATGTGCAAAAAAAAGTCCATCATCTTCCATCAAGCTATTTGGAGCATCGCTATGCACTGTACTAAGCTTTTGTGAGAACACATTTTAGAATTGTAACTCCAGACCGTGAGGACGATGAGCAAGCATGCATTTTACAGTTTACACATACACACACACACACACACACACACACACACACACACACACACACACACACGCACGCACGCACACACACACACACACACACACACACACACACACACAAACACACAAACATACACACACACACACACACACACACACACACACCCACACACACACACACACACACACACACACACACACACACACAAGGAAATCAAAGACGTTAGAAGATGAAAAAATTGATTGTATTATTAAATCAAATTACTAAATTACTAAATTTTGCCTTGCATTATTAACATTGTGCTTTTACTTCCCAAGGGAAATAGGTGGTAAACTTTTTATTAGAAAATTGATAGTTCTGGTCCTTTATTGTGATTGGCTGAGCTGTGTTCAAAGCTGTTGTAAATTACACTACAAACATACACCTTTCTTATAATGTCTGTGTGTTGCTTGGCAACCACTTTGTTGCAACCACAACCGTTTCTGAGGAACTACATTCTACAGCGAAGAATAATGTTTGTTTTAATATCATTACACTTTATTTGCTCTGTTTTATTTTATGAAACCTTAATACAGGGTAATTCAAATCTTGTAATTCAATGCGGTGCTAGATGCACCAAATGATTCAATGATTAACCAGTAAGATGAGTTACATTAAATAATATAAAAATGTATTTACTGAATGAGAAGTCACGCAAAGGAAAAGTTTGATAGTAAGAGCTTTATAAAAGGAAGGAGAATGAAACATTTATATCAGGGATCCTTAAATCTGGACCACGAGATCCACTTTCCTGCAGAGTTTATCTCTAACCCTAGTCAAACACACCTGAGCATGCTAATCAATGTTTTTGGGATCATTAGAAAATCACAGGCAGGTGACTTTGATCAGGGTTGGAGCCAAACTCTGAACCACATTGGCCCTCCGGGGCAAGATTTGAATAACCCTGCCTTAATACATATATGGAATAATGTGGAATAATAGTTTTCTAAAAGCAATAAGCCCCTCGAAGCTGTGGTTTAACAGTTAATATATAACAGCTAAGCTTCGCATCATGTCTAACAATGCCCCTTAGCTGTAATAAATTCACTGTAAACCATGGCTTTTTAAAATTTAAATTTCAATCATCACTCAGCATTATTTACCTGGCATAATTAATGTTGTGCTTCTACTGTCCACAGGAAGCTGATGGTAAACACCTTTAGTGGAATGAATACTGTACTGTTTTTCAAAGAGTTCAGGTCCAGGTGTTTAGATTGCAGTGGTGGGATGATGCTGTACAGTAAAGTTTCTCTCATTGCGTTAATCTGCTGTGACCTCCACAACCTAAAACCCAAAACCATCCCACATGATGCTCTAAAGTTTTGGGTGTTACATGACTTCTATTAGGGCTGTGCTAAAATATCAAAAGGCGATTTTCATGCGCATCTAGTCAGTCAAGGCGCTCCTAGTATATCTCCAGCATGTGCGTTCAGATCAGGATTGCCAGGTTTTCAAAACAAAACCCAATTGCTTCTTAAACTAGCTCAATCGCGTTTAATTTCGGGCGATAAAATACAATTTTTTTTGGTGGGGTTCCCTTGGTAAAATTCTAAACCTCACATTATTGGGATTGGGGTCGCTTCAACCCGCGGACATGAAAAACAACCGCAGACTTGGCAACACTGGTTGGACTTTACTACACAGAGCAGTAGTTCACTGACAATCTACACAAAATCGATTTCAAAATCGCAGGCAATTCATTGCTGATTTTGAAAGCGATTTTGTGTAGCTTGTACGTGAACTACGGCTCTGTGTAGCAGAGCTTGAAAATGAAAAAAAAAATTAAATCGGTTCACTCCGAGCAGAATCGATATTTTAAAGTTTCTGTTCTGCGTTCCTCTGATATTATTACCGTTCCGAAACCGGTTCGGGTGGAAGAAATACCGGTTAATAATGTTATTTTTAAAAAACAATATTATTTGCCTAAGAATAATAATAATATAATAATAATAAAGTATAGCATTTTCTTTACTCAAAAAGAAAAGGAAAAAATAGAGATCTAACGCTTAGTCACAGCCAATAGTGTACAGCATCATCATCTCTAGATTTTGGCCAAATGTAAGCTACTTATAAAAAAAAATAAAAAAATAAAAAAAATCTATCAACACTTTAAAGACAAAGTATTTTTAAGATATTTAAAAATGTTTGCTGCATTGTTAAAAGAAAGAAAAACATTATAAGATTGCGTTTTGAGAGTAAAAAAAGTAGAAAGAAAAGTTGCGGCTCACGTCGCATTTTATTTACTTCCGAAATAAAAAAGGCTAAAATGCCTGTAGTCTAAAGCAAAATGTTTAAAAACATTATAAAACAGTTATTAGTTTAGGCTATAAAAACGTCAATCCAAAAACAAATTAATCTAAGGTGAAGCTGATGCCTACCTCTCTCTTTCGGCACGAATCCAAATGTTTCCATGTTCCCGACGTATCTGGATGCTATTTAATATAAAGAATATAGAATAATAGTAAATGTATAATAAGTAACACTGTATATGCGTCTGAAAGTTGGACTCCAAATTTCATTATAAGAATTATTTTGAGGTTAATAAAGCAAATGAAAACTGTTCAGCTTCCGGGAAATTTGAGAAGATCCGCTAGGCTATTTTAGTTCCCCTCACTCAACAACAAAATAATTTCAATTAACAGTATTTAGAAAAGAACAAGAATTAAAAATATAAGAAGCTATAGCAATATTAACGAAAAAATAAACCTAATTAATTTAGGCTAAAACGAAACTGAATCCAGCGGGTCTCTCATTCAACACAAAATCAAAGTTTCCGTATTCGCGATGTATTTGAATGACAAATGATTATACAAAATAGCCTAGTGTTTATTATAGCCTAATGTTTGTAAACATTTTGTGTCTGCATTGTCTATTTCTGAATGAAATATATATTTTTTCTCTCTAAAAAACGTATAGGCTATACAAGTTTTTTCTCTCTCTCTCTCTCTCTCTCTCTCTCTCTATATATATATATACATATATATATACATATATATATATATATATATATAAGCGTAGCATATTTTAACCATCCAGCAAACCTTTTTAAATATTTTGATAATTACTGAAAATAAATAAATGACTTTTTAAACCGTTTAACTGATTATTAATCGGTCAAAATTAGCTGATACAGTTTGCTGCATTCATGCACACTCAGAAACCAGTGACTGTGAACGAATCAGCAGAGCTTGTACGAGCTTTTGTCATCGCTGAATCTTTCTCAGACGTTTCCAAATGTCGAAATTGGTTAGCGCATTTATCTGTGCATGATGATGTCCAATGCCCCCGGCGAGCGGAGCTTCTCAAAGTTGGGAATAATCAAAGGAGAGCTGCGGTCCTCAGTTGGGCAGGAAAGGCATGCTGGTGCTTGTGTGTCGAATGCACATGCACCAACGCCGAGAAAAAAAGGCCCTTTTTGCACTGCGTCATCAGGCCTAATTTGGTCTTAATCCGGCCCTAAAGGCGGTTCATTGTCATTGAGACTCTCTTATGATGAGTTCACAGCTGAGCGGACATTTCACTCGTTGGGCTTCAGCGTCATATTTGCATATGCTGGAGTTTACTGGAATTCGTGATTGGTTTACACCAAATTTCAAATATTAAATGGAATGATAAAATAACGTTATTAACCGGTTATCGGCCATTTCAAATTTTCGATTCTGTTCGGAACTATAAAATTTGATTTAGTTTCTGTTTCCATTCCTGTCAAAATTTGTTTTCGTTTTCGTTCCTTGAACCGGTTCAGAGCCCTGCTGTGTAGTAAATGCTGCTCTACCTGAACCAGTGTTGCCAAGTCCGCGGTTGTTTTTCATGTCTGCAGGTTAAAGTTACCCCAATCCCAATAACGTGATATTTAGCCCCTAAAATGCGAATTTTACCAAGGCAGCCCTGCCAAAAAACGTGCATTTTAACCCCAGGATGCAATTTTTATCGGGGAACACCCTGGAAATGCGATTGGGAAAACTTGGCAACCCTGATCTGAACACACATGCTGGAGATATACAACTAATTACAGGAGCGCCTTAACTGATGAGATGTGCATGAAAATCGAATTCTATTTTTTGCACAGCCCTAATTTATATAATTTCTGGTGAATCTGACTAAAATAACAGACAGCGCATACAAATAAGCCACGCTTTCTACTCATTCTTAGTGAATCCCCCCTCACTGTCTAGAACTCTTATAAAAAGCCAACCTCCTCACAAAGGCTGTTATTATTTAAACCATTGTAAAAATAATTATGTAGTTTATAAGTTGCTCTCAGCTCTTCGAGTGCCTGCTCAACGACCCTCTGTGTGTATGCTAATATCGTACAAGCTAGATGAGTACATACGGCTCTCTAAGTGCTGAATAAGTGTCTTATTAATGGTTTGCAAAATGCTAATACATGCAGAGCTGATGGATAATTATTGTGTTCTTTGCGCTTTTTTGAGAGAGTTTGGATTGCTGGAGCGATATGATATAGCTGCCCTCTCGGTGAGTAAGACCTTGTAATGAATGGCAGGTTGACTGCAGCATGCCCAATAGCTCACCAGCACCGTCTGCTCCAGACTAGCCATGCCCAGAGAGCTCACGCTGCTTTTGCGGGAACCCAGGGCAAAGCTCAGCCTTTCAGATGGGTACAGGCCCCTGGCGTTGGGTGCAGGTGCCAAATCCAGATGCCCATTAGGGGTCAAAGTGGAAATCTTGGGATCTGCACAAACACACATGCCAAGACTGATTAGATCACAAACACATCAGAAGGACTCAAGCCATGAGCAACTCTAGCTGGCTTATCGCAAAGCACAGTAATTCAAAAACAATTTGTTTTGTGTTTGTGGTGCGGAATTAAGAAGTATATTCCACTAAGCCTATTAAAGTTTCAAGCTTGCATGATTTCTGGTATTTCTAAAGCCTCCTCTCATGCCAGGCGACACTCGTGGGAGTTTGCAAGTTTGTCTTCTGTCTGTGGAGAGTATCAGCGTGTACATGCATTATTCATAACATCATGTCCTTAGATCTCACAGCGCCATGATTTTTTTTCAGTTTTTGACCAGATATTAATGAGACGTTTCAATGCATTGCTTTCAGTTACTCATTTTTGAAACAGTTTAGGATATTATATGATTTCAGCATTTTGTCACAGTAACTAGTCTATCTGTGGGGTCAGTAAGATTTTGAAAATGCTTATTTAAAGACATATCTTATGCTCACCAAGCATCATTTTTTAAAATAAAAAATAAGGGTAACACTTTGGAATACTGTTTCTTACTACACAACTAATAAGGAATTATTGAAGAACTAACAGGTGATTATTCATTAACACTTAACTCACTACTGTTAACTAGTAAGAAAGATGTTAACTATTTAGTATGTAATATAATTTTATGATTGTGTTAAGTGTTAAATGAAATATGGATTTTGTTTGCTTCTAAATGTTTAACTTTTGATTATAAAATGTTTGTTAAATTAGTTAAAATGTGGGCAGTATACATGTTAAAATGGAATAAAAAATGCTGTATTAAGAAATGTTCTCATCTGAAATAAACAGATGAGAGTATTTTACAAAGTTTATGATTACTTTTATAGGTTTTTTTATAGTCAGAATGATGTAGTTTATTATTATTTACTAATAGGTTCACTTTAGAATTCTGTAAGTCCTGCAAAATTATCTGATAATTCTTTATTAATTACTAATGGGTTCTCAACATTTTCACTTTAGAATAGGCCTAATGTTTCAGGTTCAAAATAAGTCCTGCAGAATTATTTGATCATTAATTATTAATTACTAATGGGTTCCCTGTGTTTTCACTTTAGAATACTGTTTCATTTTCTTAGTAATTCTTCGGGAATTATCTGATAATTCTTTATTAATTACTAATGGGTTCCCAATATTTTTTTTTACTTTAGAATAGGCCTAATGTTTCAGGTTCAAAATAAGTCCTGCATAATTATTTTATAATTCTTTATTAATTACAAATTGGATACCTGTATTTTCACTTTTCCTCAGGCTTTGCCTTACATACAGAAATTGAATTAATGGTAATGTGGTATATGCTGAGGAGGCACACATACAGTACTGTATATAAAATATAAAAACTAAGGTAATTATCGCAAGGCACTGGAGTCGTGGTGGGGTTCTTATTGAAAGCTGATTTCTTACAAAACACACTCACAAAACAATTTACTACACAGGCAAAAGCTCTATAAAATGTATTGCATTTATTAATATTGCATTTTCATACTACTACTATTATTGCTAATAACTTTGGTCACACTTTATTTAAGGGTCCAATTCTCACTATCAACTAACCATTAACTATGACTTTTGCCTCAATTAACTCCTTATTTGCTGCTTATTAATAGTTTATAAGGTAGTTGTTAAGTTTAGGGTATTGGGTAGGATTATGGATGTTATGCATTATATGTACTTTATAAGCACTAATAAACAGCCAATATGTTAATAAAAGACATGCTAATAAGCAACTAGTTATTAGTGTGAATTGGACCCTATACTAAAGTGTTACCATAACTTTTATATGAAAGGGTCACAATTCAATGAAATTGTGTAAAACTGTTCATTAGTAGTTACTTCATAGTTATTTTTCTTGAACCCTAACTAGTAGATAATTAATAGTAGTTCTTCAGGATGTATGACAGAATACATTAGTTATTGATTAGCTAACTGTTACTTAACACAATCATAAAATTATATTACATACTGATTAGTTAACACATCTTCCTTAGTAGTTAACAGTAGTGAGTTAAGTGTTAATGAAAAATCACCTGTTAGTTTTTCAATAATTCCTTATTAGTTATGTAGTAAGTAAGAAACAGTATTCCAAAGTGTTACCAAAATAAGTATTATTTTGAAATGATTACAATTTAAAATAGCTGTTTTCTATTTTAAAATGTAATTTATTCCTGCCATGACAAAGCTGATTTTTCAGCAGCCATTACTTCAGGCTTCAGTGTCACATGATCCTTCAGAAACACTACGAACATGCTGATTCGGTGCTTAATTAAAAAAACAAAATATTATAAGAAATTTTGAAAACAGTTGTTCTGCTTATAATATTGAGGAAATTGTGATTTAAAATTTTTAATTGAAAAATAACAGCATTTATTTGTAAAAGAAAACATTATAAATGTATTTACTATCACTTCTGATCAACTTAAGACATAAAATATGGGCGTTAAATACAGTAATAATTTCTTAAATAATAATAATAATAATAATTTTCTTAAAAATAAAAATCTTAATGACCCCAAACTTGATAACGATAAATGACGAGTTTTAACTAATTAAAATAATTGACATAACACATCATTTACATCTGGACTTATCATTGATAAAACCTTCACCTTCAAAATTATTTTAAAAAGTCAAAATACAGAAAAGCTTACTTTATGAATGTTAACATGTAGCTGACCATAGCAACCTTTTTTTCTTTCAGATAATCTGAAAAGGAGCTCAGAACATGACACAGAGTTTCTGCTTAGAATGAACCAAAAAAAAAAAAAAGAACAGAACAGAAGGTTCAGAAGAAAAGGGGAAAAAAACACAGCTGTGCTGAACACTTCCTTAGTTAGTCCACAGCTCAGTACCTGACAGTTGGAGTGAATCCTTTTTCTCAGTTTCTTCTAAGTTACAAGAGGATCTGTCATCATCAGAATAGGAACGGTTAGCATCACCCTGTCACAGACAAAAAACCATGTACACAAGGTCAAAATAACACAAGATAGCTTGAGTTACATTCACATGGCACAGAGATTCCACTCTTAAAGTCAGTTTGGCTTTCACTCATCTATGTAAACATAACCATACTTAACCACGGGCTAGACAATGTTATTATTGCGCTGTGTGAGCCAGACAAATAACAGACCAAAGTGAGGGACAGAATTTCTTTTGTAAAATAACTAAACAGCCCTGAGCCTTTTTTAATAGATATGTCAATCTCGCTGCCTTCCCTCTGAAAGCATTTGCTCTAGTTCCCCACTCACCCTCACACAGTGTCTCAGATCTAGACCATAACCTGGAGGCCCACTTCTACACGTTCCCTGGAGAGATAACCTACTCCTGCAGTCTGCATACCTGCCCGAGAAGCCCTATTTATACAAGCATGCCCATCAAAAATATATTCACCGGCAAGAACAACAAAAGCCTGTGGAAAAATGCCCCAGGACAGCGGTAAGTTATTAGAGCCACGCCATGTTCTTGCTGTTGTTGCTAAACACCACCACAAATTTGTCCCCCTTATGAAAAGCATCACAGTCAACAGATGCTTTTCACAATAATGTATTCAAATTAACTCAGTGAGGATGAAATATTCATATTCAGCAGCTAAACCCAAAAGTTACTGGCCCTGTTACGTCGGAGATTGTTTTGTGCATCAACCAAAACACTCGATTTCTCAAATGCCTTGCAGTGTGTACCTTACCTCAGCCTGAAATCCTTCCACTAAGATAGCCACAAGCAGATTGAACAGAACATAGTTCCCAAAAGTCATGAGAGCGACGAAATACAGGGCAGCCAGGGGGGAGGTAGAGGCCATGCCGTTATACAAAACCATGTTCCAGTCCTCTTGAGTTAGGATCTGCACACAAGCACACACAGACAAAAAAAAAAGTTTGATAAAAAAACAAACAAATTCTATATTTTGTTATTTTTATCTTTTTATTTTAAAATATCTAAAAAGGCCACAAATATAGAATCTCATATTAAATATTTTTCTATCTTTTTAAATTTAACAAAACAGTCCGAATCCATACAGTACATACATATTTTATTTCCTCTTTTTATTGTATATAACAAAATCCAAGGGAAAAAAGAAATTATCCGTGTGTGTTTGATGATAAACTGTATATATTATTCACATAACATTATATATATTTAAACTTTATATATTATTACATTAAATAATTTTCAATTAATATTTTGTTTAATATAAGGAAAACATAAATAAGCATTTATATCTAATGTGTTCCCTGTTTTTAATTTAATGTAATAAAAAGGCCAATAAAATGAAATACCTACACACATGCATGCATACACAAATAAAGATATCATCATCATCATTTTGCTTTGTTTCTCTGTTTATTGTATATAATAGACATGCCAATAAATATAAATATTACCATATTAAAAATATTCAATGTATACAAAATACAATAAAATATACAAATACACTTTTGGCCTATTTCATATAAAAATACCATGTACAGTAGTAAACTAAACCTTTCGTATCTCCACAGAGACTACCCAGGTGTGTGTATGTGTGTGTGATTAAAATGTGTTGTCACCCAGATCCCAGTTGCCCTGTATTTCCAGTCACCTGCAAAAGTGCTTTCATAAGTGAGATGAGTTTTGAGAGCGCTACACACCTGAAACACTGTGACAATGGCCCAAAGCAGGGAGTCAAAGTTTTTCCTGTCAGGTACTGTGTCCCCAGCTTCTGTCTTCAGGCTGAACTTGCAGCCAAATATGTGCATTCCCAGAATACTGCAAAAACAAACAGACAAACAAGCTCTGAATGTTACTCTCACATTTAGATATTCTGATACCGTATGCTTCCGATCGACCCCAAGAGGATGTGAGATGAATGAGTCTGTCAGAGATGAGGAGCCTATAAAAATGGTATCAGTGCTGTTTGAGGAGACATATGTCCTGGTTGGACAGCAGCCAGAGATGAGACCAGTCACGCTGGAGAGACGGATCACAGAATACAGAATGAAACACACACCAACAGATCAATGAGATAAATGTATGATGCTGCAAACATACAAACAGTACATGTTACTAATGACAGATTTTACATAATCAGATTATAAACATTACATTTAAATGAAAATATGTAAGTATAACTGAACAGTGCTTACTTTTGGTGCAAAAGCTTTGTTGTACTGTGGGTGCGAGTGTAATGGGTATTAGTTCTAGACAGTGTGTATCATGCTTAGCAGTGACAAACAGAACATTACAATGTTTTCTTGCAGCCTCTGCCAGATTTATTACTTGAATGGGTCATATGGTGCTTTTTTTTAAAGATCATTATTTTGTGTATTTAGTGTAACAGAATATGTTGACATGCTTTAATGTTAAAAAAACACATTATTTATAAAAAAATTTACATTATTGTAGGTGCTCTATGCCCCTCTTCTCTCAAACGCATTGTTTTCTACAAAGTCCCTCCGTCTGACAAAAGCATCCTGCTCTGATTGGCCAACTGACCCAGTGCATTGTGATTGGCTGAACACCGCAAGCACTCATCTGAAATGTAATGCCCCTTTCCATAATCGTGAGCTTCATCTTTCAAAATAAATGTAAAGCCAGTTAATAATGTCCTCAGTTTTACCGTCAGTTCAAGCCTGAAAGAGGAACAGAGTCGCGTAACAGACAGAGTGATGAAGCTCGTATGTGTTTTCAGTACACAAACCATGGACGGTTAAGACAGCTGACTCCACTGTGTGACCTCGTCTCTCTCTCTCTCTCTCTCTCTCTCTCTCTCTCTCTCTCTCTCTCTCTCTCTCTCTCTCTCTCTCTCTCTCTCACACACACACACACACACACACACACACACACACACACTTAAACTTTTAAACTTTCAATAGCAAATACTAATAACAATTAATAACAAAACATACTTCCAGTAGCTGATTCAGAAGTGGCAGATTGTCGTAGCAAAGTCAGAATTACCTCCTCTCCTAGGTTCACAAAACGGTCATCGATTAAATGTGTTGCTGTTCTGTTGTAAGTAATCTTAAAGATTGCTAAATGCATCTACTTTCAGAAGGTCAAATAAAGTGGTTTTGCTTTCGTCTAGATACACACAGCATCGCCCTGACATGGCTGCTTCAACACTAACTGTGGTTACTGAAACCACGCTTTCTTTCTTTGCGTGAACATTTGGGTGGCATTACGCAGATATTTCCACATAGTGACGTAGACGTGGGGGTGGGTTTTCTTAACTTTGTTCTTGGATTTGAGACTGTAGGCTTAGCAGCTTTACAGATCTTCTTTATGCACCAAGAGCTTGTAACACTCCAAAGAGAAAGGAGAAATTGAAATTGCATCATATGACCCCAAAACAAGGCTGATAAATATAAATAGTGGACAAAATATCAGAATCTGGGGACTGCATCAGAGCTGTGGTAGTTTTGTTCTGTCCTGAAACTCGCAGATATGGTTAAAATAAACTTTGCTGTTGTTTTGACAATGGTTGTGCAAAGTTTAAGACATTAAGGCTCCTTTCATTCTCCCGGCACAATGCGCTTTAGACCATGCACTTAGATCGTTAAAATAGGGCCCTAAGAAAGTCTATATTTCAAGAAAATGAAATATATGCTTGTAAAAAATATGCCTACATAAAAACCATAGAAATGTTTAAATCAGAATGCTGATAGTCCTGTGACATGTTTATACTTTTCTGAAGAAAAACTAATCACTGGAAAGAACAGTGAACTCCACCCAGGGATAATGAAAATAATAACAATGTTGTGCCACATTACTTTTAAAAGTAACATAACACACAACTCCATACAAACCACCCAGAGACAAACATGTTTCTTTCCTTATTTGTGTTCAGCAGTTCTCTATGCAGCAGAACAATGATGAAGCCAATTAATAAATGGCAAAAATATAGCTTCCAGTCTGTAATGCTGATTCATTCTCTCCATTCGCTCCGTCCATACGTTATCCCAGGCATCTGCTAACATTTACGAAAGCCTGTTGACTTTACCTGCAGACTGGGGACGACTCTATCCATTTAAGAGACATAAATCAGGGCATTGTTTTCAGATGAGGGGTTATAAATCGAGAAGGTTGGTGAGGGGGGAAGGGGATATGCTGAAAGCTAAACGTGAGTGGAAAAGACAGATCGGCGGGATTGGTTTATGCACTCAATTCTGCAGCAGCCTTCATCTGTCTCTGTGCACTCTGCTGGAATTGCAGCACTGCAGGGGGAAGGCGGGAGAGTCAGTGGGCACCAGGGGCCTGAGTGTTATTGTTCTGCCCTCCATCAGTCTCACTCTGATCCTTATGGGCCTGTCACTCGCAGCTGAAGCTGAGGTGTACACTGTGCAGCTGAGACGCTCAGCCATACCGAGCCCGGCGTGATCCAGCTGCTGTCAGGTGTGAGATTACATAAACCCTCGCTTGCTTTGTGTGATAAAGCGTTTGGCATTTATTACAAACAAGTGTGCATATGGGTGCGGACAGAGACTATGAGTAAGCACACAGATGTGAGTTTTAATTGCATAAAAGAACCATTTGAATGCAATAATTTAGAATAAAAAAATAAATAAATAAATATATATATATATATATATATATATATATATATATATATATATATATATATATATATATATATATATATATATATATATATATATATATACACATATTAGGACTGGTAAGTGATTAACATTATTTATGATGTGGTGATTAATTAATCTAATCTAATCAAATTTGGAGAAATTACTCTGAAAAGATAATTTAAAGTCATTGTTGTGCAAAGCATCAAACAGAGTTTACAAAAAGTAGGTTCAGCAAGAAATATTTTGTTTGCTAAAATTTATCACATATACTCTTTTGGACCATGTGAGTAAATGATGACAGAAATGTCATTTTTGGTTGGGTGAACTATAACTTTAATCATTTATTTTCTTAATTGTATTATTATTACTATGAAAATATTAAATTATTTCTTTAATTATAAATAATAAATTAAAACGTCCAGTAGGTGGTGGTAAATGTCTTAACGATTAAGTCATCGAGTCATTTATTCATTCGTTTGATTCGTTCAAATGGCTGATTCATTCAGGAGTGAAGTAAATGGTTCTTAATGAATGGTTCATTGAATCATTAGGCTTGTTCGACTTGAAGCGGATCGTCACCATCGGACCGACCGGTGTGTGACATTGAAGAACCGCAAAAGCTTTAGAGAGGAGACGATTCCTATTACTTTTGAATCGCTCTCTGGTACTTTGATGTCATACACCGATCGGTCTGTGCAGTGCCACTTCAAAGCCAACGAGACTATGGCTAATGGTTCAGTGCGCCAAATGTTTCACCAAATTCGTTCAAAACGTGGATTAAAGGGTTAGTTCACCCAGATAGCAAAATTATGTCATTAATAACTCTCATGTCGTTCCAAACCCGTAAGACCTCCTTTATCTTTGGAACACAGTTTAAGATATTTTAGATTTAGTCCGAGAGCTCTCAGTCCCTCCATTGAATCTGTGTGTACGGTATACTGTCCATGTCCAGAAAGGTAAGAAAAACATCATCAAAGTAGTCCATGTGACATCAGAGGGTCGGTTAGAATTTTTTGAAGCATCAAAATACATTTTGGTCCAAAAATAGCAAAAACTATGACTTTATTCAGCATTGTCTTCTCTTCTGTGTCTGTTGTGAGAGAGAGTTCAAAACAAAGCAGTTTGTCATATCTGGTTCGCGAACTAATCATTCGATGTAACCGGATCTTTTTGAACCAGTTCACCAAATCGAACTGAATCGTTTTAAACGGTTCGCGTCTCCAATATGCATTAATGCGCAAATGACTTAAGCTGTTAACTTGTTTAATGTGGCTGACACTCCCTCTGAGTTCAAACAAACCAATATCCCGGAGTAATTCATGTACTCAAACAGTACACTGACTGAACTGCTGTGAAGAGAGAACTGAAGATGAACCCCGAGCCGAGCCAGATAACGAACAATAGACTGACTCGTTCACGAGTCAAGAACCGGTTGCATCGGTTTTCGGATCACCAGTAGTTCTTTCGGACAGTTTGATTCAATAAACTGGTTGAAGAAAACAGTTCACCGGTTCTTTTGCGCTCAATGTAATGGCATCTTTTGCGATGATTGCCCTTGATTCAAGCCTTCGGGTTTACCCACGCTCATAACATTAGCACAGAATCAGTTCAGAATCAATCACCAAAAGAATCAGTTCGGTTCAGACGCTCTGTGTGTAAGTCTGTTTCACGCTGAATACATGCGCAGTATCATCAGCTCCTCGGTTCTCGAATCGGATGCGTCTGACAGAAACGGTTCTTGACTCGTGAACGAGTCATTATCTGACTCGGCTCGGTGTTCATCTTCAGTTCTCTCTTCACAGCAGTTCAGTCAGTTTACTGTTTGAGTAAATGAATTACTCCGGGATATTGGTTTGTTTGAACTCAGAGGGAGTGTCAGCCACATTAAAAAAGTTAACAGCTTAAGTCATTGCGCATTAATGTGTATTGGAGACGTGAACCGTTTCAAACGATTCAGTACGATTTGGTAAACTGGTTCAAAAAGATCCGGTTACATCGAATGATTAGTTCGCGAACCGGATACAGACACGGACACGGAAGAGAAGACAATGCTGAATAAAGTCATAGTTTTTGCTATTTTTGGACCAAAATGTATTTTCAATGCTTCAAAATATTCTAACCGACCCTCTGATGTCACATGGACTACTTTGATGATGTTTTTCTTACCTTTCTGGACATGAACAGTATACCGTACACACAGCTTCAATGGAGGGACTGAGAGCTCTCGGGTTAAATCTAAAATATCTTAAACTGTGTTCCGAAGATAAAAGGAGGTCTTACTGGTTTGGAACGACATGAGGGTAAGTTATTAATGACATAATTTTGCTATCTGGGTGAACCAACCCTTTAAGAAATGAAATGCAAACGTGGGTTGCTCGGGGATGAACAGTTCTGATTTGTCTTTATATTTTGGTTGGCAAAATCTTGCAAAACAGACAACATTGTGTCTAAAATAACACAATATTAACTTCTTAATGAACAGTTGTATAAGATGAGTATCACATTTGCACTCATGTGATATTGCACTTAGCCTACTGCTCGTGTGATATTTCTTAACTATGTGATGTAAATATGAGAAACAATCTCAAATGGGCGTTTTGCCCCATATCTTTAAATTTGGGGACATTTTTAGGTTCCAACACGCACTAAGTTGTTGCCCTGCCTCATATTAGTCATCAATCGACTATGAAATGGCAGATGATCCACATAGGTCTGGGGCGGGACAAGTGCATTAATTGCACAAGAGACCCACAAGAATTCAATAATGAAGCTCAACCTACCTGAATATGAAGATGAAGAGCATTAGTAACATGCAGAAAGTTGCCACGTTGTCCATGGTCTTCATAAGGACCACCAGCTGTCTCCGCAGAGCTGGCATGAACCGTACCAGCTTTATGACCCTTAACAGTCTGAACGTCCTCAGGACGGACAGACCCCCATCAGACTGCCCAATGATCTCACATACACTATACACAAACACACACAAAAGTGTTGATTATAATGTAGATTTTTTTATGTATATATATATATATACACACACACACACACACACACACATGTATACTATATATGTATAAATGTATGCAGCTTGTGTTGCAAGGGTACAAAAATAGCCTATAACACTTACTTGAACACGACATTAAAACTGACATTTTATCTTGCCTTCATCATAAATTTTTGCTACGCAAATGCCCTTTACATATATTTTTAATAGCTTTAAGGTGTTGTCACATTAGTGACATTTCAGCAAATTTTCACAGGCAAAAACCATACAGTTTATGCACTCTTGACTTGTCTTAAATCTTAAAACATAAGCTGTTTATTACAATTATTATGCTACAAAACATGTTTTTCCCCAATAAAAATGTACTCTGTTGTGGTGTCACTTTTTGTAGTTTCTCTATACCAAAAATTTTGTACCTAACACTTTTTGCTAAAGTGTACTTGGTTTCCAATTAGACAATAAGTAAAATGCATTTTTTGAGTTTGAGTTGAGTTGAGTTATTTCCAGTCAAGCTGTTATTTTGTGAAAATATTATGCATTATGAATATGATTATTTTATTTTTTTCAGACATTCTACAAACATGAATGCACTTGCCTGATGATCACAATAATGCCATCAAAGATGTTGTAGGGGTTTCTCAGATATTTAAAGAAGCCAAAGGCAGTCAGCTTGAGGATCATCTCCAGGGTGAACATACTGGTGAACACTATGTTACAAATCTCCAGGACATTAGTCAGTTCATCAGGCTGTAGACAGAGAGAGAGAGAGAGAGAGAGAGAGAGAGAGACATTGAGGACAAGTGAGAGGTTGAGAAGAATAAAAGAAGAGGTAAATGTGGAGAGGTCATTTCAGATCACTACATTGCTGTTCAACAGAGTGTGTGCATTGTTGCATGGACAAGATCAGCTTTTGACAGCAAGCATGAGTTCCTCAGTGAGGCTGTGACCTCCTCATATGATATAAAGGTCAGAGAAAACTGAGTTTAAACCTGAACAATTCCTTGTGGAGTATCAGTTAGAAAAAGATCAGAGGTGATGGGAGTACACTGATAATATATGTGAATTGTAAGTGCTGCATGTCTGCAGCTTATTCTGGCCAAGAACTGCTCACTCTGACAGGAAGAATCTGTCTAATTGACATGTGACCAATCACAGATGTTTTTTTTAAGCATTGTTTAGAGGAAGATTATTCTAAATGGATTACACAAAACAGAAAAGTGCAGAAAAACATTAAGTCTCTGTGAACGTTTGTACCGAAAACAGTAAAAACTGCTGTCAGTCCAAAAATAATCACTGAAAATATAAAAACAAACAAATGCAAAAAATAAAGTTGATTCTGCTTGAGAATATCTGTCGTTCTCTACAATAGTTCACTGTAAATGTAGTTATTTTACCATAATCAAAATGCTGATGCTCACTGCACGTTTACATAACATGCAAATATGATATATAAAATAACTATATATACACACAGTAATATTTAATGGGGTCGGTTTGATTTTATAATGTTTTTGAATTAAGTCTCTTTTGCTCACCAAGGTCGTTTATTAGATCAAAAATACAGTAATAAACAGTAATATTGTGAACTATTATAACTATTCAAGAAAACTGTTTTCTATTTTAATATGGTGTTTATTAAAATATAATTATGTTATGGAAAGGCTTACATATCTGCAGCTTTTGTCCAAGATCCAATCATTCTAATACAGTATGCTGATTTTGTGCTCAAGAAACATTTCTTACTATTATCTATGTTGAAAACAGCTGTGCTGCTTAACAATTTTTTTTGTAAACCGTGAGACTCTTTTCTTTTCTTTTCTGGAATCTTAATATAAAGATCAAAATAGCATTTATTTGAAATATTTTGCAACATTATTAAAGATACATTTCTAACTGATCCCAAAATTTTGAATGGTAGTGTTATATTGCTACTACAGTAAAAATACTGTAGGTTCTGTTAACCCAACCTGGTACCACAGCTTTGTTTCCAGGCAGAATAATAACAACTTATGTGGTCATTTACATTGTAGAAATCCAGCTTTTCCGATTGTAGCTGGTGATTTAAGCCATTTTTTTGTGCACTAAGCATAAGACAGTCGGTGAACAGACTGTGGGGGGTCCATCGAAGTGTAAGATCTACTGCGCTTAGAAAAGGATCAACAGGCCACCCTGATCTGCTGCAGTCCACGCTGTGTAATCTGACATCACATAAATCCATTACACCTTATCTCAACCGATAGCACTATGTATGTTCATGCGCGAATTCCAGGGGAGCAAAAGCTAACTCTGATGTAAGAACACTTCCTTCGTTGTCCCTTTTGTTCCTTCTCTCTCTATCCCTTTATTGATCGATATCTCTCCATTGACGAGTTAAAGCCAAGAAAGCACAAATGAAGGACGAATGAAAACCAAACCACAAGCAGCTCCTGGGAGATGCCATTTAGAGAAATTGAATATTGACACAGCAATCAGGAGTAATAATGGCAAAACAATACGTTAAGGAAACACCAATACTTTCTCCTCCCTCTTTCCATTTTTATCACTCCTTTTTTCTTTGTCCTCCCACAGGCTGTACAGTACACCGCTCCTAAATCAATCCATCAGCAGATCATCTCATTATCAAACCTATTTGTACAATACTTCAACAATGCTGTAAGTGATTTTTGGTAAACCATGAATAAATTGTCACTACAACCCGACAGATCACTGAAATATGACTCACCTAGACTCTCTTTTTCAGCCAATCTGAAGACTTTTAGGCATTTGCTGCCTGTCAGTCATTTTCAGTGTTCATCGAGCAGGATTTTGGAGACAGGGGACAGTCAAATGTTTAACACTATCTCTGCATTAAAAATTTGGCAACTTACCTACTACATAGTGTGCGAAAGTACACCAACTAAGTGTTGAGCATCCAAAAACATAATACTCATGACAAAGTAGATGACAAATACCTGGATGACCTGCTTCTTCCACCAGGATATTACTCCTATGCATATTTATAGAACACACTTTATCAGCTTTTTTAACAGCTAAGATGTTCAAGATGTTAAATGCAGTACAAATTCTGACAGATTTTAGGAAGAGTCAACCCTTCTTCAAAAAACTTAATTGGTTTGGTCCAAAATACCAGTCCATGTAATTGAGTTAAAAATCAAGCATGTTTTAAAATGACACTTCATCCACTTTACTCACCCTCGTGTTCCAACTTACTTCTGCAGAAAATAAAAGCAGATATTTTAAGAAATGTTCCATTGTTTTTTTTTTTGTCCATACAATGAAGGTCAAAAGTTACCAAAACTTCTTCAAAATATCTTCTTTTGTGTTCCACAGAAGAAAGAATGTGATGCATGGCACAGTAAGGAGGCCTTTTCCTGTACACAAATGACTGGAACACAGGCCATCTCCCTCTTGAACTGCTTATGCACATAAAGGCACTCCTTTATTTCCACTTTCAGTGGAATACTTTACCAATGAATTCCCATTTATTCAGATTAACTGCTTTAAGACATGTTTTTGGGGGGCACAAATACTAGTAATTTGACAAGCGCAAATCTTACTAAATCACGTACATTGCGTGATGCATTTTAATACCTTCCTCCCGTAAATTTTGCGCAATTCTTCACTGCACGTCTTTCGTTAATCCTGACAGTACTATTTTAATGGCAAAAGACGGTTTGCACTGGCACAAGCTGTTAGAAAATCTTGATCCTACATCTGCAGTTCAGTTGCATGCGTTTAAGTATTTTGAAACATTCTCTTGCTGCTTCCTCAGACAATCCCTGCATGATCTTGGCACTCACCTCCCATATCGAAAGAATTTCAGTTGATACACTTCCTGGGAATCAAACCCATGACCCTGTCATTGCTAGCAACACGCTCCTCTCCTAGAGCAACAGGAACCTTTAAATGCATTTGTGTGTGGAGACCGAACGTATTGACACTTGTTCGATCAACTATTGTGTTTGAGCACACACACACACACACACACATATGTAAATACCGTGATCTTTACTAGGCTGGTTAAGAGTCAGGTTAAAACGTACTCGGTTACTAAACGTAACCTCGGTTCTCTCTAGAAGAGCGAACGAGTACTGCGTCTTAGCTAAGACGCTACGGGAAAAGTCTCTTTTCACGAAATACTGAAGCAAAAAATTATCCTTAATTTTGTATTTTTGTAAAGCGCATTTGCAGCAGTACACAGCCATAGGCGAGACGGCTCGTTCGATCATTGGCTTGTTCTGCGGCAACTGCACAGCCTATCGAGCGCAGGCTGATGCAACATCAGACCTTCTTGCCACTTCCCGCCGAAACGGGTGTGGCCCAACCTATAAAAGGAGCTCGAAAAGGCTGACTCACCTGATTTATTTCATCGCCGAAGCGAACCAGAGTGAATCGTACGCACGGCAGAGAACGCAGTACTCGTTCGCTCTTCTAGAGAGAACCGAGGTTACGTTTAGTAACCGAGTACGTTCTCTTACGAGAGCTCTCTCGTACTGCGTCTTAGCTAAGACGCTACGGGAACCCAATGTAAAACGCCGTGCGCGCAGGGATCACACCAATAAACCTGAAGCAAGGCCCAGGATTTACAGTGCACAGTCCCCTGAGGGACTCACAGAGAGTCCAGGACAGAAAGGGGGGAAAGCCCTCCGTCCCATATCTAGCAGCATTCGTAGATGCGGCAATATGACATCACACAGCCGAGGCAAGGCCTGACCAATGTGGCAATGCGGGTCTTACGCAATACTGCCCATATAACAGTCGGCAGCGCATATCGCTCGTGAACTCAGAATTCCCCTCAGGGCCCTGATTCGACTATACCGACAGCAGCCTTGCTTGCAAAGCGGGAACCTCCAGGTTATAGAACCTGATAAATGTAGACGGCGAGGCCCAACCTGCCGCCATACATATATCCTGCAAGGAGATCCCAGTAGACCACGCCCACGACGAGGCGACGCCTCTTGTAGAGTGTGCTCTGACGCCCAACGGGCACTGAAGGCCCCTGGAAGCGTAAGCTAACGATATGGCGTCAACTATCCATCTGGATAGAGTCTGTCTCGAAACAGCCATTCCCTTGGAGCGTCCACCGAACGAGACAAACAGCTGCTCCGTCTGCCGAAAGGCAGCAAAGCGAGACACATAAGCTCTTAAAAGCCTGACAGGGCAAAGAAGACTCGAGTCTCTATCCTCTCCTGACACCGGCAGGGCAGACAGGGCAATAACCTGAGCCCGAAACGGTGTGTTGAGGGATTTCGGCACATAACCGTGCCTAGGTTTGAGTATGACCCTTGAGTCATTAGGCCCAAACTCCCAAGCACGACTGGCTCACAGAGAGTGCGTGCAAATCACCCACACGCTTCACCGAAGCGAGAGCCAACAAGAATACTGTCTTGAACGACAGATGCTGAAGGCTAACCAATTGGATAGGCTCAAAAGGGACCCTTCATGGCCTCCAAAACCGCCGCGAGGTCCCACATAGGGACTGACGGAGGTCTGGGAGGATTCAGCCTCCTAGCTCCTCTGAGGAACCGGATGACCAAATCATTCCTTCCTATTGACTGACCGAGCGCTGTTTCAGAAAACACTGCGATGGCCGCCACATGAACTTTGAGCGTGGATGGGGCTCTGCCCTTATCCAACAGCTCCTGTAGGAAGGAGAGAACCTCCGTCATTTCACAACTAAGGGGTGAATAACCTCGAGCTGTGCACCAGCTGGAGAACACCGACCACTTCGAGGCATACAGACATCGTGTCGACGGAGCTCTAGCCTGAGTGATGGTATTTAGCACTCCCACTGCGAGATCAGCGGGTAACCGTTGAGCGCCCACACATGGAGGGACCACAACTCCGGTTGAGGGTGCCAAATCGAGCCCCTGGCCTGCGAGAGGAGGTCCCTCCTCAACGGTACTGGCCACGGGGCGACATCTGCTAACTGCATCAAATCTGGGAACCATGGTTGGTTCTTCCAAAGAGGTGCTACAAGCAGTAATGAACATCTCGTTTCTCTCACCCGTTCTATCACCTGCGGAAGGAGGGAGACGGGAGGGAAAGCATAAAGCGGGTAGCACGGCCATTCCCGTGACAGCGCGCTTTCGTTCTTGGAAAAGAACGCGGGGCAGTGAGCGTTTTCATGGGACGCGAAGAGGTCCACCTCCGCCCTGCCAAATCTCTCCCACAACAGCCGGACTGTTTGCGGGTGTAGAGACCATTCGCCCGTAGGAACATTGCCTCTGGACAGCCTGTCTGGACCCAGATTCTGTAGCCCAGGCACATGCACTGCCCTCAGCGAACGCACGTTGCGCTGAGCCCAAACCAGGAGGAGTTCCGCCAGCCTGCACAGGTTTCGGGACCCGAGACCGCCCTGGCGATTTATGTAGGACACCACAGACATGTTGTCCGAACGGACTAAGACGTGGTGATCCTTGATTTGGGGACAAAAGCGCATCAGCGCGTTCTCCACTGCCAGCATTTCCAGACAGTTGATATGATGGAGCTTTTCCCGTTCTGACCATAGGCCAAAGGACGGTCTGCCCTCGAGCAGCGCTCCCCATCCCGAAGTGGAGGCGTCCGTCGACACCATCTTCACATTCGGGGAAGTCCCCAGGCTTACGCCTGATCGGTACCAGCCGTTCGCTGTCCAAGGTGCCAGAGCTGTAACACAGCTCTGATTGACCTTGAAATGCAGCCGGCCAGACGCCCACGCTCTGCACGGCACCCGCGCCTTCAGCCAGAACTGCAGGGGGCGCATGCGGAGCAGACCCAGCTGCAGAGCCGGAGATGCTGAGGCCATGAGGCCCAGCATCTTTTGACAGTGTTTGAGCGACACGGTCGCGCCGCAGCGGAAAGAACTCGCTGCGCGCTGAATGCCCATCACGCACTGTGGTGACAGCTGCGCCGTCATGGAACACGAGTTCAGAACTATACCCAGAAACAGAATCGTCTGACTGGGGTTCATCGAACTCTTCGCCCAATTAACACTGAGGCCGAGCTTCTCAAGGTGATTGATTAAAACGGCCCTGTGGTCCACGAGCTCGTAGGAACGCAGCGTGCTCAGACTCCTTGATGTCAGAAAGCGTCAGCCACAAATGCCTCTCAGCCACCGTAGTGGAAGCCATAACCCGTCCCATGGCCTGTGCAGCGGACTCAGTAGCGCGGAGGGAGAAATCCGAAGCACTCCTCAGATCCGCGAGACAGATCGCTTCAGGTCCCATCTCATCCAGCTTGCGGAGGAGATCGCCCTGGAAAATCTGCAGCGTAGCCATGGTGTGTAGCGCAGACGCAGCCTGCCCAGCAGCAGAGAAGATCCGTGCGAGCAGCGATGACGTCATGCGGCAGGCTTTGGATGGCAACGCCGCCTTAGTCCGCCGTCCAGCAGAGGGCGGGCAAAGGTGCGCTGCTATAGCCTGTTCCACCGGCGGAAGTGACAGGTAGCCTCTGTTCTTAGCACCGTCCAGTGTGGAGAATGCTGGCGAAACAGTTGAAAGGATTCTCGCCAAAAATGGAGTGTTCCAAGCTTTCGCCACTTCTCCGTAAAGCTTAGGAAGAAAGGGGGCGTGCTTTGAGCTTGAAGAAGAATGCTCATCCGGGAGATAGCTACCATCCAGCCGGGAACGTGAAGGGTGCGCTGGTGCAGACCACTCGAGGCCGAGGCTCGCCGCGGCCAGAGCGAGTACTCGCATCAGCTCCTTATCGATATCCCCCCGTCTGCTGGGCCTCTGAGCAGAGGGCGCGAGATCCACGGAGCTCGCCCCACCCTCACTGCTCGAAGCAAGCAGAGAGCACGTGTCCTCTTCCTCCGACGCGGGCCTGAGATCCACTTCCTCGGATGACGCGTCTGCAAACAGCGGACGCTGAACATCGGGAAGCGATGCAGGGGAGGCCGGCGAAGCGGAGGGAACCTAGCTCGCAATGAGGGCAGCCGCCGTCAGCGAGCGTGAGCGCTGCATGGTCCTCGCCCAGACAGGAGACGCAGATGACGTGACGATCTCCTTCGCTGAGCGTGGCTCTGCACGAGCCGCACGAGGGCATCTTTAAAAAGACGCAGCTCTTTTGTGAGTGTGCATCGCAGGGCGAACACACACAGGATATATAAGGATACAAAGGATATAGGCGCCGGACAGCGCAGCAGGAACGGTAGTGGAAGGCGGCGATGCAAGCAGCTTCAGAATGGCTCGTCCTGCTGATATGCTTTCTCAGACGGCGCTTGCTTCCTCCGTGATCCAGCGATGCGTGAGCTTCGCTGAAGAGATGAAAAATCAGGTGAGTCAGCCTTTTCGAGCTCCTTTTATAGGTTGGGCCACACCCGTTTCGGCGGGAAGTGGCAAGAAGGGCGCGAAGCGCCCTTATTGGTCTGATGTTGCATCAGCCTGCGCTCGATAGGCTGTGCAGTTGCCGCAGAACAAGCCAATGAGCAAACGAGCCGTCTCGCCTATGGCTGTGTACTGCTGCAAATGCGCTTTACAAAAATACAAAATTAAGGATAATTTTTTGCTTCAGTATTTCGTGAAAAGAGACTTTTCCCGTAGCGTCTTAGCTAAGACGCAGTACGAGAGAGCTCTCGTAAGAGAACATACTGAGTCACAGCAGATGATGTCATCACACATGATCCGTTTAACCATATAAGACAGGATGGAACACAAACTCTCACGAGGAAAGTCCTGTTTACATCCGAGAGCGTACACAGGGGCTCCTCTGTTTGCTTGCGTAGGCTGCATTTACATGATGTCTCACATGTTAAAAATGCTGCGTAATAGAAGCCTCTTTCTCTCTCTATATATATCTGTCTCTCTCTGCTTGTTGATATTTTTAGAGCCCAGAGAGATGAGAAAACAGTCCCCACTGCAGGCGAGGCAGTGAAGACATGAGGGGGTGGAGGGGGAGAAACATACAGCGAGAGCAAGATAGAGAGAGTGTGCATGAGTAGTAGTAGCTTTCTACATCTTCCAAAGATAATTAACTGCACTTTCACGGCAAGAAAAAATCCAACAAGACTCCAAAGGCCGTTCCACATGCTCTTATTACTTTGAATGGCAGGTCCTGTGTAGACTCTATCAGCACCGCAAAAAGAGCCGGCTACAGTAATATATGACATGATGAGGTTGAACACTTCTTCAGAGTGGGTTCATTATGTGAACAGACTGCACTGCGGGTGAAATTACCTGGTTATGGTGCTCGATACCCATGCTGATTGTATTGATGAGGATGGCGATCATAATCCCTCTGTTGAAGTACTTGCTTTCAACTATACCCCAAAGCTTCACTCGCATTTCATCCCAAACATCTTTACATTTCCCAAAACAGGTGCGTTTCCTCTTTGGCGAGTCCTCGGATTCATCGTCCCCCTTCTCGTCCAAGCGGTTCTCATCCCTGTCAGTCTCCTCCAGCGCACCCTCCTCTTCCTCCCCATTGGCGGAGTGGCCCATTGATCCCGCCCCCTCCTTGAGTGACAGGGCAGCAGTACACTGTGGACACTCCTCTGGGTTTGGGGTGATAGAGAGGGAGATGGCGTTCTCCAGAGGTTTGGAGCTGTGGTCCAACTTGGTATCGTGAATACAGTGAGGCGCTGCGAGACAGTTGGAAAAATTCTACATTTCTGTTTGACATTTTCATATAATACAATAAAATTCAGTCAGTTTCTTGGACAACTGCCACGCTGCTGCTTGGGTTTGAAATGTCATTGGGCCATAAAAGCAAACACGTGAATGGATTTGTTCTTGTTTTTATTGCAACTTGCTCTTTGCTTTTGTAACTTGCTATTTGGTTCAGAGTCGTGGGGAAGCTACTTTGAAACTTGGCCAGGCTACAAGCTATTTTTTTCTGACACAAAGCAAGCTAAAATACACTAAAGCAACTTAAAAGGGCAATACTGTATAAAATAACATACTAAAAATAACTAAATAATTCCTAATTTTAGAAACATATTCTTTTGGGGTTAGAATGAATGGACAGTGATGACATCAGACTTTTACAAATAAATTGATACTAAATCAAAGAAAAGAAAACTGAATAAAAACACCTTAATTAACAATTAATTTAAAATGCCAATTAATTTAGGATTTACTTAACTACTTAAAATGCTGTGAAGTGTTTTTATTTATTTATTTTTATATATATATTTATTCATTTACATTGTTAAAAAAAAAACTTCACTTTCACGTTGTTAAAAAAACTTTACTTTCCAACATACAGTATAAGCAAGAAAGGGCAGTTTAACATGAACCAATTCAATAAATGTTGAATAAATAAAAAATGTTCATGCCAAATATAAGTGATAGATAAGAGTTCAGGATGAACTGAATTACTAGAATCAATCAGACTTTCCAATGCTACATTTGAGTAAGAGAGGATAGTTTAGGACTAACACATGAATCAGATTTTCAAACATTCTCTCACATTTCTGAGTCTGACCAGATCTGATCCCAGCAAATCAGACTTTCTAGCACAACATATAAGTAAAAAAGAACAGTTTTTCTCAGAATTTATTATTTTCCTATACTATGAGTGAAAAGGATAGTTTAGTTTAGTTTAAGACGACTTATTTTCTAGACTGAATCAAACTTTTCAACATTGTTTAAGCAAAAATGGGGAGTTTAGGATGGCTGATTTCTCTAGTACTAATCAACCTTTTCAACATTATATATAAGACAAGAAAGTGCAATTTAGTACGACAGCTTGCTAGTATTTTGAGCTAATGTCAGGCTAAAATAAACTTTTGTTTGGTTAATTTTCTCCTCAGCACTGTTTAGACAAAGCTTTTCTATGACCCAATGCCATTCCTCTGTCTCTAACTCTCTCCTTACTCACTCTGAGTAGAATGGCAGTGGTGTCTTTTGCTGCCATTCACATTAGCTCCTCCCCCTGTTGATCCTGTGCCTCCCCTGCCACGCCCCCTCCCTCCTCCAGGGGGAGGGGCTTTGCCACGGAGCATGTAGTAAAGGGCGGCTGAGCGGCGGCGTGCCTTGCGCAGGATGTGGCAGACCAGCTGGAAGAGCTCCTCATAACAGTCTCCGGGCTCAGCGAGCGAAGCCAGCGTGCTGGAGGACAGGTAGCGAGCGCGTTGCTCTTGCATCAGCTGGTGCTCTCGCTGTTTGGTCTCCGAAAACTGAGTGGCAATTACCACCAGGCATAGATTAATCATGAAGAAAGATCCAATCTGGAACAGAAAAGAAGAAGTAGCGAGAGAGTTGACTAACTTTCTTCCCTGGATAAAAAATGCTACAGAAACATTACAGTGCTTTACAGTGCTTTCTGGTAAGCTATTTTCTGAGAAACAGACACAAAATTTAGTTTTTGTTTAATAGCATACCCTCTTTAAATCAGATGCATTTGGATATTCAGTTCAATCTACTGATGGCTCACACTCAGTTATATGCATAGTCAATAAGGTGAACAATTATTGTGTGAAATGGATCCACCAGTTCAACCGAGTAAAACAATTCCCCAGATTCATTTACAATTCAGATATTACTGCTTCTTTTATAAATATTCTAAGGACTGCTAGCAAATATTTTCATTGAATAGCAACATTTTGGCCTTTTTGCCAGACAAAAGTATTGTATGATATTTTGGGAATATAGCATTTGCATTCAGCGGATGTTCTCCAAACTGGCGCTACGGTGATGCGTAGAGACACAGAGGAGACAAACTGTTGAATAAAGTCATTATTTTTGTTTTCTTAATGTACAAAAAGTATGACGCTTCATAACATTACTGTTGAACCACCGATGGCAGATGGTCTATTCTGACGATGCTTTTCATACTTTTCTGGACCTTGACAGTGTAATTTACTTGGAAAGTCAATGGGACGGTCACAAGCCTCCCGGTTTTCATCCAAAATATCTTAAATTGTGTTCCGAAGACGAACAAAGCTTTTACGGGTTTGGAACAACATGGGGGGAAGTGATTAATGACAATTTTAATATTAACTTTATTTTGGGGCAGAGTATCCCTTTAATACTCCAGTTAGCATTCAGTGTAAAATGACATGGTTTGAAATAACACATAAATAATGACTAAATATTCATTTTTGTGTGAACTACACATTTAAAAAAATTATTTTAGTTAATTTATTTGAGCATTTTGCTGTCATTGCTTTCTTATACACTAAAGATAAATTTTAAATTAGATTCTGTTACCATAACTCTTGCACTAACGTGTGAAGTCTCAGCTGCTTTAAATATCCAGATCTACATGACACCTAAACCCCTTTAAGCTCTCTAACGCAGCCTGTGCTGCAGTGTTTGGCATAAGCAGCCACCATAGCTGTCTAGATGAGCTGCTATAAACGGACCCTATGTTTGAAAAAGTCAGCAGACGCCCAAACAAGATCCTGTTTTGTTGTGTTTGTGCCTGTATTGCTCTGGCTTTGATATGTTATAATTATCAGACTCTTTCATAGGAGCAAAACCTCTAAATATCTCCTAGTCCTCGCAGAGAAGGGCTAGATCCCTCTGCCAATGTGAAACGGATTAGAATCATGAGCCAATCATTTTAAAAACCGAGAGTGAACCAGTTCCAGACTCAACAGAACAGAAAGCCATTCATATCACTGGCATTTGTCAACACGCAAATGCACACAGAGCTCGCTCTTAGGTCTTAATGAAAGTACAGCCTGGTTCCTGCATATGTGAAGTATAGGGATCAGAGAGGACGGATGAGTCGTGAGGAGGACAGGAGGTGGAGAAATGCACAGAAGTAAGTGTGTGTGTGTGTGTGGGGGTGGGGGGCAGGTCCTGCCTCCACATCTGCTGGGAGGCTGATGTGTGACTGGACTGCTCCTAATCAACAGTTGGACCACTGATTTATGCAGATACACAACTTCTTTCCTTGCAGTCACCTTTCTTCTCATCAGTTCCTATGCATGGATTGACACACGCACACACACACACACTCGTAATCCTTTATGTGTCGTTTATATGATTTTTAAAGTGATAGTTCACCCAAAATATTACTCACCATGTCTGTGCACTATGACTGATTTTCTTCTGTGGAACGCAAAAGTGACTTTTTGAAGAAATTTCAGGGCATTCTTGAATATTATGAAAGAGGACCTCAAAATCACAAAATAAGCACCATAAAAATGGTTTAGAAGAATGTGAAGAATAGATTATAATTTAAATCATTATTCACTGAAAATCTAGTCATTGACTCTAGTTCCCCTGTAAAATAAAATAATAAAAACTGAATAAAATAAAATTAAAACTCTTTACACTGATAGCCTTGTGGGCATTGCACGACTAATACTTAACAGCTCACAAAACTAGAAGATTAGCCATGAAGAACTTATTTGAATTAATGGACTAACTGAAATAAAGAATGGTGCCTCTACTACAGTCAGAACATGTCAGCACCATTATTCTATATTATTTTAAAGAAAAACAATTAAAGAAAGAAAGAAAGAAGGTTAGACATACAGTACAGATGGAACAAGGCAGAAGTAGAAAGGGAGAGGTCAAAGGGGTGCTGGTTAGTGAGTATATTTCAGTTCTGTTACAGTTGGATGAAGTATGACAGGTGATGATTTATACTCTCATTTTAAACTGCTCTTACAATCAAAGGGTCTGGCTGCAGGCAGGGTGACCTTAAGACTGCCTGTCCAAAAAAAAGAACAGTAAGCAGAACTGGTTATTTCATTATTGTGCCATCACTGTGCAAACGCAGGGAGAACTTTGCCAAATTAACATAGACAGTAAAATAAAATAAAAAATAAATTATTGCCATGCCATCAGCTCATAATTCATATCCATCAGTAAATCGCAAAAGCAAGCCAAAAATATAACAAGATTTGTTAATATTTTGTTGCCTGTAATCAGAGACAATGTGTTTAATCTAATTATTTGAGATCCCTCTGCACATTTGTACTTATCCATCAGAGAACGGCTGAAGAGAAAAAACTGGGCACAGAGAAGGCGAGCCTGAATTAATTGCTCCGATGTTCAATAGAAGTGAAAGGAAGTGAATAGAGGTGCATCGGCGGGGTGTGGGCTGTGTCGGCACACTATGGCCCTCCCTCTACAGGTAGTGACGGCTGGCTGTGTGGTTGCCTGGTTACAGACAGAGCAGGGCGTCTAAGAAGTAATAAAATTGCTGAGGGACACACTCGCATAAACCTGCACACACATACAGTGAAAAGACACATCTCACTCCACTCAAACACTGCAGGACACGCAGGGATTTGACTGATTCCAGCTGTGAAGGGGGCACCAGAGAGCATAAAGCATCAGAAACCACAGATGACTAACAGTTTCATAACGCTTAATCACATTTGACTGACTTTGGAAGAAGACATCTGTTTATTCTTAAAAGAGGATAGACAGAAGCGCAAAAAGTGAACTCAAGACCTCGTTTCTACTTGTTGACCTTGTTACTACTATCCTATCAGAATAAAGACAAAAATGCACAAAATTAGATTATTTAGTTATTGAGACAAAACTATTTCAAGTTCAACCCTATGACACACCTTCTTTTTTCTGCCTGCTGTCACATTTTCCACACTCTCTGTGTTTTTTCTTTCTTCTTTTTTCTATTGGACCCACTAGTTAGTACAGATATAATGGACACACGGTGATGACAAGCACAGACAAAAATTTGGGCTGCATAAAGACGCAAACCAGCATCTTTTGGATTAATAAAGACCCAATCATAGTTTTGTAATAAAGTGCTGCAGGGAGGACATTTTTTTGTAGGCCAGCCCAGAAGTAAGCATCACCTTGGTTCCCTTGACAAAAAGATAATAGCTTTGTTTTGTTCATCGATCTTCACAAATTAAGCCACTTTAAATTGAAGACTAAGTTCAATCACCAGAGATAAAAAGCTAAAGGAAGGATATAAACACATTAGACCAAATTCAAAGTTGAAGTCAAAATCACTGTGTTTAAAAATAAAAATCTAATAACTAAAGACAGCTCTCTCAATCTACAAGTTTGAGAAGGATGTGCAAGTGAAAGTACTATGTAAACAAAACAAGTCTGTGCAAGTCCGCGCAAGAACTGTGGTAAATCATGAGGGCGAGTACATAGCCGAATCAATTGTGCTGCACCTATTGATTTCTGTCACTTCCTGTTTTTTTAGGCAACACAATACTGATGATGACTAATCTAAATGATGTCTCAGTCCTGAGAGTCTCTTTATACTTCAGTCAGTGCACATTCCACCAGTCGGCGTTCTGCTGGTGCATGCTGGGAAGGATCACATGACAGCTTCACAGGGAGCATGTGTCGGGGTAGCAGGGTCTCTGTCAGGAAGTGTGAGTCTGCAGAGATGGCGGCAGGGGTCCGCTAGTCTGATGGGCTCTAATTAACTGCTAATGCTTTCACTCCGCTGACCTACACAGGATTAGGCCCTGTCATTAGCTACAGACACACACCCACATCTCCCTACACTTGCCATTTGTTGGACTAAAATGGATTTCGGCATCTCCAGCAGAGCCATCAGCTGTTTGAACAAAGGACACGGGAAAGGTAAAGAAAAGCACAAATAGCTACAACAAATATCAGCAGGCCTCTCTACTATCTGACCAGCAGATCTCATTCCTAAATCCATTCCCTTCCTCTTTTATTCCTTTAGTCTCCTGCGGTCTTTCATTCTCAGATCCTTTTCCTCCTTATCCTCAGGTTATTTCTTTCAGCTCTCTCTCTTCTTTAATCTTGGGAGGAGACATTATCCGAAGCACATCTCACTGCGGGGCTGTCTCGTTCGCTGCTGTTCCTAATATTCAACAGAGAGGGCCGGCGTGGTGCTGGACCTGGCTCCATCATGGCATCGTTAAACATACAGCCGAAGCAAAGATAAATTCATTTTAAAATGCCCAGCCATAGAGTCTTCACTAATTGATCTCTGCGGCTCTGTCGACTACTAAATGTGCTGTTTAGCTAATATCTGCATCTTTGAAACCCTCAGGCCATCAACAGGAGTTCTTCAGATTCAGTTCAGTTCAGTCTGTCAATAAAAGCTGGGTCTGGACACATCTCTAAGGAATAACAGTAGTGATTTTTTTTCAAGACTTTAAGCTTCACTTGCAATGCACCATATGGCGGGACTAATCAAACTGACAAGCTTCTATTAGACGTTACGTGGCCTTGCAATAAAAAGACCGTATTAAGTTTGGTCTTGTTTTAGAAGAAAAAGTAAACAATTAGAAGTATCAATGCACAATATACCAGTACCACAGTGGTTATCAGGGGATATTAATAGAGATTTTATAGATTTCTTTAACAACAATATGAATGTCAGTTTTTCAATCTGTTCATTATAATGTTGTCATGCCTAATTTTACTCTAAATTTACATTTAAAATTATTGATTTTATTTTTATTTTTTAAATGTTTTTATTTCTACTTAAACAAAATAGTACAGAATTTTAATATCAGCTATTAATCAGCTAACAGCCGTCACATGAAAATAATTATCGGTATAAGTCTTATCGGTAACGGCCAGGATACTAAGGAGGTCATGAACTTCCTTTATTTAAACATTTTTGCTGTTTTCTGAGGTCTACTTATTATGTTATAAAATGTTTTACATAAAAGTAATAGGGCTATTTTCTGTCCTGTTCTAACCCCTCTAATCAGAACGCTCTGTTTAAACTCAAATTTGTGTATTGCGGCATTACTGCAAGATCCAATTTAGTCCGCACAACATCGTCTTTTACGTAGTTTGACTCTTTCAGAAAATCCTGCTTGGAACTGTGTTTTTTTTTTGGTAAACAAATGAATTGAACAAAAGACAAGTTCTTCCTGACGTGGTCTAAATCTTCATAGAAAGCTCATTCACTCTTTCTTAAAATGGTATCAGAAGGAAGGTAATGCAAAGACTGTTTTTCCAGATCTTAGCACTGCACAGCATTTCATTGTCTTTCGAGCCATCTTTATCGTTGGGTTTCTATATAGACCACCTAGATCACCTCTCATTATTTACACTACACGCACAAATCAGTGGGCGGGGCTAAACAAGCAGTGATGCAGGAGCAGGCCTTGATCTTCTTCTGATGGTGTTTAGACACACTGTTACATCAAAGTGGTATGTTCCACAACCAGATGTTTTGGCAGATTGGCTTCAATATAAGCTGTTTTTAGACTAACGAGAAAGTTAGGATGTTTTAGCAGTACAGTTACCTATTATATGTCAAAAGATAAAGGGAATTGACCCTTCGCAAAAACCTGCCCTCCTCAGTTACTGTTGCTATGTCTGAACTGCCATGGTGCTCTCACAGTACACATCATGTTCAGAAGCAGGTTACTTCTGGTATGAAACAAGCTTTCAGCTTTGGTCATTTTTTCAGAAATTCAAATAATAAATACCCTTTTGTGGCTCTTTAATGTCTCGTGACAGTTTTCTGTAGCACCTCGGTTCAAGCGGCATGTGAACCCATCTAATATTTATTTAAAGCACAAAATAAACATGAATAAACTTCAGAATGTATTTTGTTTCAACCACAGAAATACACCAATACACACAATTTCTTTAATTTAAGTCCACCAAAGTTAATCTACTTTCCTGTCTAATTTGTTTATCGGACAAAACGGCCATTCTGCATTATGATTGGTCAGATTGTCTGTCAAGATCTTTGCGAAGTGAGAAATCATTTTTGATTTCACAGTTCATGACTCCTTTAATATCAGTGCATCCCTAATTAGTAAGCATTGTGCTTAAAGTGTAATTGTTGTGATGGGTTAAGCTGTGTTTTTGTGTCATGGGGAAAGACATGACCTTTTTGTTCTTACCAGTGAGACCAAACATCCAGTTCACCCTCTGGTTCTGTTAAAGGTCACCAAACTTCAGGTCCTCCCAGATTACATATGCCATATAAAACCAAAGACTACAAGTTCTCAATAATTAGGACAAATGCTTTATCTCTGAACACATGTATGGCAAGTTATAAAAACTTACAATGATGAGGAATATGAAGTAGATGAAGTTGTAGAAGGAATGAGCGTCCATGACGTAGTACATGATCTCCACCCAGCCCTCCAGCGTGATCACCTGCACAAACCAGACCACAATCAAGCTCTTTATGCACCTGGGAAAGATTTGTCTCAGATGATCCATCACAAGTCATCAGTTGAGACAAATGCTGTTTACGATGAAGTAACGTGTCTGCTATTTGTAATCAGATTTCGAAGGGAGAATACATAAAATGTATATTTGTATAAGATTTAGAGGCATTCAGAGAACAAGAAATCTTTAGCAATTATAATGAAATGTATACACTCATATCTACACAAGCACAAAAAAAAAAAAAAAAAATATATATATATATATATATATATATATATATATATACACACACACACACTTCTCTATTGCTCTTTTTTGGATTTCATTCCTTCTGTAGCTTTTGTACTGATCAAGCTCATACTAAAATTGCAGACAATGTCAGGTTGCTTTGGGTGAACACTTTGCTAAATAAATAAATGTAAATGCTTAAAACTATTTGCCAGTGGTTAAGAAAAATTCTAATTAATTCAAAGTGAAAACAAGCTGATTTTTCTTACCTCATTTGCAAATAATTTATTTAAACCTTTGTTTTACCAAAGTGGATGACTGACAGATGTGTAGGCGGCCCTTCGCTGTTGTCCAAGACGCATCAGGATGGATTAGCATTTGCAACACACTACACATGCAATGCTGTCACATGCATCTTTAACTTCCCCTAACTGTGGTTTGAGTGATTGGATAACAAAATGCTTTGAATCGCATTTACACCTGTAGTAAGCACTGTTGATTTATGATCAGAATCAGATGTGTAATTTCAACAAATACCACTTGACTCAATCTCTTACCTGAAATATGACGATCCATGCATAACCTATGTTGTCAAAATTGATGGCTCCTTTATGTGGGTTGGTGTGTCCTGTATGACAGCGGGTGTAGTACTGGTTCCAGTTCACACAGAGCCCCATGGCGGAGGCACTACCGTTGACCAGTGGCTCCGCGCTCAAGCCCAGGGCCTGGCGGTGCAGTGCATCCTCTTTATCTAGACAGCACTCCCGTCCGCCTTCTCTCCGAGTGGGCACATCCCTGCAGGACATGATGCCGTTATCCTGAGCCAGTGAGCAGATGAAGGGCCGCTCGTCATCCTCCTCAGGCCGATAATATGGGGCAGGGAGGGTGATGCCAGATGTGCTGAGGACAAGATGGAAGGAGAATTCAAGGTTTTTGAAAATGTCAATGTTAAGAAATGAATGAATGTGCATTGAAAGAAAATTCATTTTTATTAAAGTTGTGGTCAAAATTTTACATACACTTTGCAGTATCTGCAAAATGTTAATTATTTTACCAAAATAAGAGGGATCATACAAAATGCATGTAATTGTTTATTTAGTAATGACCAGAATAAGATATGTATTTCACACAAAAGACATTTACATATAGTCCACAAAAGAAAATAATAGTTGAATTTATAAAAATGACCCTGTTCAAAAGTTTACATTCGCTTGATTCTGAATAGTGTGTTGTTATCGGGATGATCCACAGTTTGTTTGTTTTTGTTTCTTTGTTTAGTGATATTAGTTCATGAGTCCCTTATTTGTCCTGAACACTCTCTTCTGTTCTTCAGAAAAATTCTAATAGTCCCACAAATTTGATGGTTTTCCAGCATCTTTTGCATATTTGAACCCTTTCCAACAGTGACTGTATGATTTTGAGAGCCATCGTTTCACACTGTGGGGACTCATTCGCAACTACAGTACAGTATTACAAAAAGTTCAAACGTTCACTGATGCTCCAGAAGGAAACACTAAGAGAACAGAGTTTTTTTTTTTTTTTTGCCTAAATATCATATTTTTTGTGCACTCCCAGAATTAAATCCATATTTCACATGAACAAAATGCTGTGAGGCCTGTGCGTATAAGAAAAATAATATATAGAAATAATAATAATTGAATCATAAAATCATTTTGAATCTATTAAAGTGTTCTTACAGCATAGCTGAAACATCTCTGCAGTCCTAAAGAGATCTGAGGAGTAACCAGAGTGGATTCATTCTATAAAGGACCAACTTAGCGTCAGTAGTGTGGGCGTACATGTGTGTAAAGCCCATTTATCAGTGAGTGACCCATTGAGGGCAGGCTGCCCCTTAATCACAGTGTTTCACTGCCCAGAAATAGCTGTTTCCATCAGCCACTCACCCTCTCATACACATAACAGGGTCAAAATGGCTATTTACACTACCTTTCCCCCCTCTCTCGCTCCTTTTTTCTCCCTTTCCCTGTTTCTCTCACAGATAAATGTATACGCAAATAAGAACCAACATGCAATGCCATTATTACAAGCAAGCCACACTGACCAATCAATGCCGCTTTGTGGTCTAGACAGTTATTCTAAATGTGCACATGCACAAAGCTCCCATGACAGCCATGTTGGAGGTATTGGGCACCAAGAAAGGATTTGTTCATCATCCCCAGGGTGTAATTCTCCCCATTTGGACAGAGGACTCCTCCACAGACTCGCAGCTCGATAAAAGGCCAAGAATGTTTCTGCTTTCGCGGAGGACATTTTTCCTTTGCCCTTCAACAACACGACATCCAAAAGATCTGAGCCATTCGATAGCAGTAATGAGCAATGGCATATCAGGCTACACCAGAAAAAGCAATTTGTCTTGGCAGACCACCGTGGTGACACTCGTGCGAGGATATGCGTGTGCACATTTCCAATGCACAAAATGAATCAATATATGTGATATGGCAAATTGAGCCAATGCATCAAACCTTCACAGATTCCCCCGTGGGCTTTGTGTGGCACATACTGAGATCTCTCCTGTAAAAGTCAAGTCTGTATTTTCAACACGACAGTCAAGCTGGACCACGTGGCACTGCTTTTCTTCAAGAGCTCAGCAGTATGGCGACAACTGGTTGGGGTTGGGGGGGTGGGGGGGAGTTCAGAGCGGCAGAGAATCAGTAAGTCTGTCAGGGCTCTGCAAGGAGTGCTGGAGTGTGAATAATGTTTGTGCCAATGCCAGGGCTCGGGCACAGCGTGGCAGCGCACTGAGAAACACAGCCCATGTGGCACACCGCTAACAACCCACTGTGGCACAAAATGCCATTCCACTGACAATAAGACTGCTCTCGCACATGGAGATAATTGACCAATGACTGACCAGCTGTTTGTGGTTCGTCGCAGGTGGGCGGATGTTAAGGAATAGAGCATAAAACGAGCCCCAAAGAGAAGTGTGACTTTGAGGGTTGACTTTTTAAAGAATTTCTTCCACTTGTGCAATTCAAACCCAGTGCTGGGCAGTAACGCGTTACTGTAATTTGATTACTTTATTAGTAATGGAGTAATTTAACTTGTTATACTTTTCTAAATAGTAATTAGAGTATAGTTACAATCCAAGGTCTCTATACGTTACTGCCACATTACATCGCTGACAAAATGCAGTGTTTTATAATCTAGAGATTGTAAAAAGGATGTAGCTCATGCACTGTCGAGTCTTGTGCATTCAGTTGATTAGAGACCTGCTCGCATGAGACCCGACGCAACAGAGTGTGGCGCTGGACAAGATGCTGCTGCAAGCAAATAAAATGATTCACAGGTTTCCCGCAAAATAGAAATATCTAAACATAAAATATCTGAAAAATAAATTGTTATTCATCTATTTGTCTGCTAAATACATAAATGTAAATGTAAATCTATTGCACAAAAGCAATATGAACTTATATCAAATAAAAACGATATAAACGGTGCAAGCGTATGAAGAGTTTCAAATTAGGTTATAACACGTGTTTGTAGTGCTGTGCAATGCAGTGCTGAAATTAATTGCGTGTTCACGAATCCTCGCTTTATAACACACGAATTGTAGACATTATGAAAGATTCATTATGCATATATATTTATTGTGTTATAACAGAGATTTGCGAGATTGTGGTGAACTGAGATGTCTTTTCAGAGATTATAAATGCAGCACTCTATGCTGGCATTCTGCCATGCCAAACCATATATTCAGCAGTCGCTTGCTTTAGTTAAAAATAACAGTGTTCTGTGAATGTAGATGCTTTAATAACAAATATTTATCGGGAGTGTGTATGCTGGGATTTCATCAATTTCATGGAGGAAAAAGTAATGTAACGAGTAATGTACCTAATTACTAATTACTTTTGAAATAAAGTAATCAGAACAGTAACATGATTACTTTTAAAAGGAGTAATTTGATTACATTTACATAATAACTTGCCCTACACTGGTCAAACCTCAGCAGATGCTGTGAAAATGACTCTAAATTGTCTTCCCTTTCATTTTTACATAGTTTTTTGACCTCATATCATAAGATTTTCTGGTGAAATCAACACCTGGTTCTGGTGATGTATGCCAGATTTTTTTGCAAAAATTTATTTTGCTTACAGTATTCTCTGCCCCTCCAATTGACTGCAAGCTCTCATTCATTTTTGAATGCAACATTCACATCTGAAAATTAATAACCTTTGTTCATCAGCAGAACACAAATTAAGACATTTCTGATGAAAACCAAGAGCTTTCTGAACTTCCTATTAACCTATTAAAATGTTTTTTAAAAGCACATGGCTCCATCACTTCACAGTGTCGCAATGACTGTTATTTGTCAGTGCATCACCCCAAGTTTAATGAGTGTGTAGATTACACGGAGCTGCAGACATTAGCTACATTAAAAGCATATTGGCACTATTTGAATGGGTTAAACTGAATCATTTAGGGTGTTCAGGGTTTTCTTAAAATGTTGCATGGTTTAAGTTAACAAAATTGCTAATAGCAGCTTTAAATATGTTTCTTTGGTACACTTGTATGTAAAACTTTGAACCAATACATTTTGACAGTATTAAAGTTTCGATGTTCGAAGAGTGTTTGAGCAGCCAACTGTTGCAATGGTTACATTGTTTTGGTTACGCAACCTCTGAAACCAGTGAAAATACGTGTTCCGACTAACTTGTGATCTAACATTCACAGTTATTTATGTCTGCAAATGCTAAAGAAATTTCTCAAATAAAGAGACACCCCTTATACGCTAAACTAAACTATAACTGTGTAGCATTTGTTCTTTCAAACCCTATAAAAACATTTTAAGTAATTCATCCCCACCAAAAGAAAAGAAAGGTTTACATTTTAAGAAGACTGTAAGAGAATGTACAAAGCAGAAGAAAGCCAGGCGCTCTCTCAGGAGACTATGATAGGCTCTCCTTTCAAGACACTTCATCATCTTTTGACTATAGTGCCAGCCTCTAAATATACTCGCTGCAAGACAATAAACGACAATCAGGCCTCAGCTGACGTTTAAACTTAGACACGCACTTCTTTATCCCACACACACACATGTACAAACAAACGCACAGTGAGTCTCGCACGCTGCCATGCACCGTGAGTCCTTTCAAATCCAATCACACAGCAATGAGAGGCAGGCAGACCACGGTTGGCACGGTAACCTCAGGCAGACACCCACTCATGAATACGGACGCCAATCTGAGTTTTAATCAACTGGAGCCATAGACTGGGTGGAACCACATTTGCATTTTAGTGGCAGGTAGACAGTAAAACAAGAAGATGAGAGGAGAGATTAAACAGAATACGAGTGAGAAGATGAGTGAAAGTAAGACCAGTTTACATCTTAAAAACAAACATTTTGAGAATATACAACAAGGACACAATTTTTGCCAATATCCGCTATTTTTCAAATCAGTTTTGTAGATAGCCGATGCAATACCAATGTATATTTCCTTTTTTTTTGTCTTGAAACAATGCCAAATCTATATATATATATAAAATACACATACAGACAAATTATGGGTCACAGGAGGGGATGCTCCCAATCAAATTATTTAAGCTTAGCATCATCAAAACAAACCACTGTCCACTGTTATTTTTTACAGAAAAGAATGCAACGGGCTCGTAATCATGACTTTATAAGTTAGAAATAGGAAGTTTTTGATAGCACGTGAAGACAGCAAAAAAGCTCTCTCATACAACACAGTGGAGTGAATCATTTTGTTTACTTTGTGGTTTATTATTCTGGGTCGTATGGGATGCGGTAACACACGGTCCTCTCACAATACATTGCTACAAAGATCTATTGCTTTTGCTGCTCAGAAATATTCACGGAATCATGCAGCACATATCAGAAGATCTGTGCTCCGGTGCGGTTAGCGCTCACACTCACTGATCTATATATAACTGAACCGCACTCTTGCCCACCTCTTCCAACCGAGCAAGGGACTGCTAAACCCTACAATAACACTAGTCAAACGAATCAGGCTTTGGGGGTCTCCCCCCAAACGCACTCCGGCACGGCACCATGCTGCGATGGGTCCCGTGATCATGCAGGTCTCTAATAGGAAGGTGCCTGTTATAATGTTATGATCAATGCTCTGGACTCTGCTGTATATTTATTTATTTAATATTAATAAATGGCCTAACGCAAAAGAGCTGTAAAAATCACACACACACACACACACACACACATATATATATATAAATAAAAGCTAGCACATTTTGAGCACATGTGAATTATTTGTCTTATTGGCAAGGCATATCGGCATAAATTAATTTTTTTTACATCAGCTGATGCCAATGTTTACATTTTAAAACTTTATCGGCTATAATATCCATTGGTTACATCAAGTATCCCTTCTTCAGGAGAAAGGACATTTGAAATACAAGTCCAATCCAATGATGGACTGATCAGGCACTCCAAAATACATCTTTCAGAAGACCGGCCTCCTGAATTCAATCTCTTTATCCTTGTAAACCTAAACTGAGATCCAAATAAACCCACATTTTATATTTGTTGCTTTTGTCTTCAATTAAATGAAAGCTGAAAACATTCAGTACATTCAGTCTTTTATCTCTCTCACTCCCTTTAGTTCACCAGCCCTCCTCTTTACTCACAGGGTGAAGTTCTCCTCTGGGTAACAGCGATTTCTTAATAGTCCAGCCCACAGCTGCACGCCAATGATACCAAAAATGAAGAAGACAAAAAAACAGAGCAGAAGCACATTTCCCAGCATGGGCAGAGTGTCCAGCAGCAGGTTCACCAGGATACGCATACCTACACAAACACAAGAACACAGAAAAGGGATTATCATGCGAAAGAATAATGTGCACGGAGATATTCCTTACTAAAATAAATAAATAAATAAATCCTTTCGTGAAATATAATAACTTTTTTCTACCTCTGACACAACTTACTACTATTATTAAGCAAATAACGCCCCCCCCCCCCCCTCCCTGAAATTCGATTGGCCACCCCAGATGCCCCCCCTATAAGATGTCTTGTGTTTGGTTCATTTTATGGCCAATCATTTTATAGACTCTACTGAAGTTCGCGATTCAATGAAGTGCAGCGTCGTCAGAGAAACAACACTTGTCGCGGACTTGGACTTTTACTTTATCAAGTGTGGGAAGTCGAGACACTAGTGATGGGAAATTTGGATCATTATACTGACTTTTTCGAGTCATTTCGTTCATTTTAGCAAAATACAATTAAAATGTTACATGTTACTTCCACAACACATCTAGTACCTACGCAAACGTTCATCACACTACAAACAATACAAAACTAAAATGCTATAAAGATACAGAAAAGATTAATTAATTCTTTACCAGGGTCTTCAGTCTGTGATTAACTCACCTCTTGTCTGACAAGTCTTCGGGTTCAAATCATTCCTTAATCACGTGACAGATCCATGCGCTATTTCTGTCACTGTGTTTTTGTTACTGTTTCTTCAGGATCTGTGGTGTGTTATTATTTAATAAATAAATAAAACCTTGTTATAAATAAAATATTGATTAATTTGTCTTTTTGACTGTCTACCAGTAAACAACCACTAGGCTATATAATAATCTAAGTATTTATAGCCTATTTTAATTTTTAATCCAATCTTGAGTTTGCTGGTATAATAATTGCTTTTCCTAGGCAGACTTGACAAATTGGTCTAATATATGTATACGATGCTTGCTCAAAAAGGACATAATGATATAAATTAAAAGCAAATAACATTTTGAATCCTAAACAAGTAACACTACAGTTCTATAGTCTAATCTGAAGGGTGAACTCAAAAGACATAAATCATACAACAAGGTAATTTTTAAAGATTAGAATCCACTGTAAAAAAAAAAATCAAAAGTGATGTCGCCGTCATAGAGACAACTCGTTCTTCCCTAGTCACATTAAAGATTCGAATCGTGCAAGAACTACACATCACAAGACACCAAACAAAGAGCTGGTAGGTAACCTTTATGTATAGTTTAATATGTTTGTATGGTTTTCTCAGATCAATGTTTTTACCCCGTCAGGCTCTGCTCGCGTTGGTCGTGGTTGATTTCAATCGAATGTTCAGTGTTTAATAAAACACAATAAAAGTAAAATACGCTGGGCGATATCAAACAATAAACAGTCATGGTGATTTGCATATTTTGTATAAGTTTATTTTGTGACAGTGACCACATAGCAAGATTGCACTTAATGACAATATGCACAGAATGTTCCATAATAATAATTATCTGGTGACATGTTACTTAATGCATGAGAGTAAGTCAGTTAAATAGTTAGTTAAATTGTCAGGCCTAACTTAGTCATTTACATGTGAAATGACATGGATGCATTCTGTGCATTTCATTCACAATTTGAAATATTTATTCTCAAATTTGACTTAATGGATATATACAGGGATGAAAAAAAAATTTAATTAATCAAAAATGTGCTTTATTACTGCACTTGTTTACTAGTAACTTTATTCAAGTAAAAAAAAAATGCATAAAATCAATAGGATTTACGTAATATACTGTAGAATTTAGCTTTTTTTTTGGTCACTGGCGGTCACCCCATTTGGAGGCAGTGCCCCAGCATGGCCCCCCCACTGAAAATGCTCTAGACACGCCCCTGATTCTCACTGATCAGTCAAAAATTGTCATGTTACGCAAGTTAGACATTGCCAATTTTAATGATTGTTAATTTTAGGTCATGCAGTCATTTATTCTTCATTTATTTGTAGATAACAATTTGTGTCACTGTGACCATCTAGCAACTCTTGAAAGCTTGTCTTCATAAAACTTAATTTGTGCTTTTTCTTCCACACCAGTGGGATCGTTTGTGAGTGAGAGTGTGTTCATGTGTCTGCTAGTGAAGCACTGCTGGGATTGAATGAAGGGTGTGTGTCCGTTCTGATAGGAGAAAAGCAGCATGTGATTACTACAGTGTTTGTGGTTTAGAGAAACACAACGGGGAACTAGCACAACACTGATGGAACATATTAACACATCGAGTCGTGTGGTAAAACACAAATGTTATAAACTTCATGTGGACCGGTGAAGCCACTGGTGCTGTGAATATCTGGACCTCTGGAATGAAAGCAGAATTGTGTCTTGGGCCACTTACAGAGAAATGAAAGGAATCACAGTTTAAAAAACAAACAAACATTTTTATAAAATGAAATAAAGAGGAGAGAAGAGGATGATTTAAAACGTATGATGCAAAGGTCACATGCAAGCTTAGTTTCCAAGAGGGATGTTATTTTAACATCATTTTCCATGCGTTTATAAAGACAGAAACCTCTCTTTCTTTCTCTATCCATATTGTTTTTCTTTTTCTCAGTGTTACAAAGTTCCTCAAATGTGAAAATTTTGAAATCATAAAATAAAATAATAATAATTTTCTAATAGGTTAAGAAATAGGAAATTCAGAAATTTTCTTGGCACTGAATTTGTACAATTCCCTGAAATTTCCAGGTTTTTGATAACCATGGGAACCATGCAAAATGTCCAGACTGCTCTTTTCCAACAAAAGCAGATGGTGATTTTACAAACATTACAGAAAAAAAAAACTACAGGTCTGGAATGACATCAGAATGAGTAAATGATGACTGCATGTTTATTTTTAGTGAACTATCCCTTTAATAAAATCTTGCATAAAGCCTTGGTACAATTTGGCATGCTACATGCACAGTTAAATTGATGCTAATTTAATTCTGTATGCCTCCATGCAGGAGGGAGAGTGTGTAACAGTGCATCATATGCATTGGATTTGTGTGAGTCTTCAAAATCAGTTTTTCCCCTCATATGCACATGAGTTAACACACAAAGACCTCCATTCTACAAACACTTCCTGAAACCCTCCCTTCGAAAACTCACTATCTCTTCATTAAGACTTCGAGCAGCGAAATCAAGTGCAAGCTAATTCAGTTAGCATTCATATTTTATGCGCTACACCATTGCCATGGGCACTGAAATATTGATAAATCCTGGGCTTCTTATAGAAGCTCAAATAAAGGCCACGATGTTTGGGAGGGGTGTGAATGTGAGACAGAGGAATATGAATTATGGCGTTTGTTCAAGGACAACTGTTTTTCTACCCAATTACAAGAGAGATTAATCTGGGTCTGCTAATGGTTGTGGCAGAAAAGTAATGGCTCTGAAATCCTCTTTGATTCATTCCAGCTTTGCTGTTCTGGAAGACCTGCACACCAAATACAAAGCTACACATGCACACTACCGTGGGTTTGATAGGGCAGGGGTTGGAGCCGACACTTGAGGGTGCTTTTTAGGCTTGGCAATAACACAACCAGTAAAATCCGACACACAATTAATCAGATCATGTGTAACACCTGAGGTTTGCAAAACAGAGACTTTTGGGGGAAAGTGTGTTTGTGTGTGTGTGTACTCACTGGGTACTCTGTTGATGGCTTTGAGAGGTCTGAGTACACGCACTGTTCTGATGGCGGAGAAGTTGATGTTCTGGAGATCAAGGGAGTATTCAACCATCCTGAGAAGAAGAAACAAACAGAGAAAATTAGTGTCACAGTCACTGGGTATAAATAAACTCTGAGTGTTGTTTCTGTAGTTTAGACCAGCTCATTAAAGCAGAGTCCAGACAGAGACCAGAAGAGGGTCAAGGTCGAGTCAAGACTGAGTCCACATGTTCTCCAGTCCACAAGACCAATACCATTAAAATTTAGTCTTTGACTCAGACTCGACTCAAAACGTGACCCTCTTCTGAATTTGGTCTTGACTTCTTGCTTTAAATGAGCTGATCTCAACGACAACACTGTTTTCTTCCACTCACTTTATTATGTACAAGGGGTCATCGTCTATAATATTGTAGTATTACATTTTTATATGTTAGGCATTTCTCATACCAAAAACATTATAATCATAACCATTTCTAACGTCTATTTAAATACCCCCCTGAAAAAAAAAAATTATATATATAATATAAAATTATATATATATATATATATATATATATATATATATATATATATATATATATCCTTTTTTGTTAAAGCTTAACCCAGTGAAAGGCAGTTTCCTTCCTACCTAATGCCAACGTGATGCTTCCTGATAAAAACTGCATTGTGTTTGTGCATTTAGACCAGAGAAGGACTGGTCCACCGACAGTCTGGTTTATGAATTGAATTTGTTCTTAATTCTTGAATTCTGCAAAATTGATAGAGTTATTGAACTGAACTGAACCATCATTGAACTGACTGGAGCTGAATAATGTCTTCTTACAGCTGCTTTACAGCAAAATTTGGATGTGCCTCGTTTTTGGAGTTTAAATCATTGTTTGTTACTTTCCTGTTTTGGAAAGTAATCTCTATTGTGTAAAGCACTAATAGACATTGACAAATTTGTATTATCTCATATATATATATATATATATATATATATATATATATATATATATATATATATATATATATATATGATTGTATTATCTCATATATATATATATATATATATATATATATATATATAAATGTAATCCATAAAGGTTAATATAATTTGGGGTGCTTTTTAAATGAAACAAATACTTTCATACACCAAGGAAGCATTAAATAAATTAAAAGTGACAGTAACATTTGTAACATTTATAATGTAATTTGTATTTCAAATAAATGCTACTTTTTAACTTTCTTATTAAAGAATCTTGATAAAATGTAGTATTGTTTACACACACAAAAAAATAGTAAGTAGACAACTGTTTTTAACATTAAATAAGAAACATTTCTTAAGTAACCAATCAACAAATTGGAATAATGACTGATGAAAATTCAGCTGTCATCACATGAATAAATTACATTTTAATTCAAACAGTTATAAGAGTAAACGTTATTACAGTATAATTATAATAACACTTCACAATTTTACAGTTTTTCCCCTATTTTTCAATCAAATAAATGCAGCTTTACTGAGCATAAGAGACTTATTTCAAAACATAAAAAAGTATTTTTTTTAATTGTGCATCAGCATGTCAATTCATCCCATATTTTTGTCTTGTCCTGTGACTCATTAGCAATCTAAAAGGTTTTGGTCTCGCTTTCATCCTCAGCAACAGGTAACATCCACTGTAGGCAAGCAGTAGTTTAAAACTAGACTAGCCATACACACTACAGAGACCTTTATTCATCTCTCTGACAAACACACAGAAGGAGAACAGGCCATTCTAATGCAACCCAACCCAAAGCACAATGCTGTTCATCTTGATCTGACCATGTGTACTATGTCAAGAACTGAAGTGGTGGGGGTTCATCTCTCTCGTCTGTGTGAGAGCAGCTCTGTTTGGGATAGTTACCGATTGCTCTCTGCATCAAACGGCCCTGTGGGACTGTCTGTTTGAAAATAGAGGCCAGAGGGTTTCTTTTCCCAGACAGAAGCACACATTATCTGCTGTTGATCTCCCCTTTAATCTTCACGGTTTATCACAGAGAACAAATCTAGATGCTGTTGTACTACCAAAAGCAGACACACACAGCCACTTTATCCTTCCCACCCAAGCGAGGGCCATCTTTAAACAGACACTCCTGCGATGTCACCAATCTCGTCAGCATCCCTTTAACCTCTGTCTCTATGAGATGTTTTTCAACGGGAGGCATCTGCGGTAAGAGCTGAGTCACAGAACGGGACGAATGAGTCACATTGGCCACTGAGAATATACTGACAGCATCTCATAGCAGCAGCTGCAGCAGCAGCACGGGTAGTCACACATTCAACATGTCTACATAACCACACAGCGAGAAATACTCCATAGCTCTCCAGAGCCACTCCGCTGCCAAAACCCTGCCCACATACACGCAATTATACCGTTTAGTAGAGTTTACTTTAACGACAATCATCGGCGGGCCCATATGGAATCTGTAAATGCCGTTTCCGTGCTGATTTTGCAATACAGATTTAAGCAGACAGTTGTGTAACTGAACCGTTCAAACTGTGATGTTTTTGTTTGATTGGACAGGTGAAATACTAATGTCATTAATTACAAAATTATTGTTAATTTTTTTTAAATTTAAGTTTTTATTTCATCAACAATAATGGAAGTACTGCTGAAAAAAAATTACACATAAAATTTACAATGAAATAATGTTTCATAAAAAAAAAAAAAATATATATATATATATATATATATATATATATATATATATTCTATTTTTAATCTAGAAAGAATATGATTGTTTCAAATAAACCAATTATGTCAGGAATTTGTGGCTTGACTTTGTTGAGCTTCGTAAGTTATGACCTTCGCCCTATATATGAAAACAGTTCTAAAATAGTCCATTCATTGAAGGTGCACCTTATAATCTGGTGCGCCTTATAGTGCGGAAAATACGGTAATTCAGTGGTTCCAACCCTGGTTCTGGGGGCCTTCAGAACCAGTGTTGGGAAGTTAAAAGAACTTAAATCGACTCATTTCCATTGTGTTGCTGCTCGTTTCCATTGCGTCACGGCTTGTTTCCGTTGTGTTACAACTCATTTCCATTGTGATAATTTTAGAAAATTATAAAAATAATTTTAGGAGCTCAGGTTTGTACATAGTTGGTTTTTAAATGTTTAAAAAAAATGTTAAAGTCTATATTTGTTTTCATTTTTTTATACTTTTCTAACAAATAATTTTGTGTGTGTGTGTTAAAATTAGATGGTATTCTAGTCCAAGTTAAGTGGCCTAAAATCTACGAATATGACAACACAATATTGACTGTATTTATAGCACTTAATCCAAAAACAACCTTAAAAATTAACAATGTAGTGAAATTCAGACTTTTTGTATCAAGCCCACCCGCGAGTAGAAACATAGAGCTAATTAAAATATTCAGTAGAGACTAAACATCTGGTTGCAAGCAATGCATTTCGACAGGCAGGTGTGGACATGCTGTGCCTTGATTAGAAAAGTAACCAATCATTGATACTGTACCAATGAGATTGCATGTTAATAAAAGTTGTACAAAGGGCTTATGGGATATTTGTTACCCCCAGCGGCATGGATTTATCTAAATAAACTTGGCTTAAGGGAATAGAGTGATTCGGAGCTGGAAATGGTCCAGAAACAAGAGAGAGGAAACGGAAGAGGATGAGAACACAGACTGTCAGAACAATCGACTGCAGTGGTGTTGTAGAGCTTGACAATCCCATTATGTCAATAACTGTCTGACTGACAGTGGTGTCAGCCCTTTGAAAAGTAGTGGGATGCTACCACGCGCACCACTGCGGCTGCTTGTGTGGCTCACGCATGTTGCTCAGGACAGACTCCCTAACAATCATAAATTCCAGAGCATAATGTTTTATAACACCCATACAAATCCTCATAAAAACAGGCAGATGTTTTCTCTTAACAAATATAACATATATACCATATCATAGCAATGCACAATGAGACAAGATTTCAGTGACAAGTAATGGTTTATGTCCACAGAAAAACTAAAAATGCTGCATGATGCAAGAAAATCACAACCATTCAGGATCAATTGGCAGCTGCAGAATGCATACCTTGTGTTTTTATGACTTTCATAATACTTCAGCAGATGGGATGCATTTTATACATTTTCTTGTGGAACCAGAGGAATTTATCATCTATTGTCTGATGTCGCAAAAATTCTACAATACTAAATAAAAAAAGGATGATGGAGGGAGCTATTAAGAATAGTGTACCAATGTCCATTGCTGGAACGGTTTATGATTTCTGCCCAAACACTTTTTTTCACATTCAGTGATGTGGTAAAGTTGTGTGACACATTCATAGCCTTGACCTGAAATGTCAATCTGTTTTTATCCACTGAATGCAAAGAGTTTACTATACTCCAAGTTATTCCTAGCTTACACTTTTTATATGTACTGTCTTCTAGTACAGTTACCATAGCATAAGCAAGAGTTTAAGTGCCTTCCACTAGGCTACCCTTCAGATCGCCCCATGAACTTAAGATTTTGGGTCCTCAATATTATAGTCATCAGTACTATACTACCCATCACCCATTTCTTTCAGAAACATGCTAACAAGAAGAAACCCTCACAATAACAATCTCAACAAGTGTGAACTGTTCAAAACTGAAGGCAGGTGTCTTACTGCCCAGTAAGTCCATGACCAATCAGACAGAACTAGCATGAAGACCTTCTAAGACACAATAATATCATATCTATTGAGCTACTGAAAAACAAATATAGAAAGAGATAAACCAAAGAGATAGAGTGAATATTTAAAGACTGCAATGGTCATTTCTCCTTAAAACAGAATTATAATTGAAAAGGTACACATTTGTGAACTCATTTACTGCTTTTAACCAATACATCAGATGCTGTTTTTTTTTCTTTCTACAAATCATTAGACAACATACACAGGATTGTGGGATATCATAGGTGGCAAATAATAGATATATGCTGCCTTCATCTCAGTAGATGTGGATTTTATGCAAACATTGGATTCAGAGGGGCCTTGATGCATTCCTGCCTCCATGTACCGCCTGAAATGCATTTTTGGACACAGCCTATGTCTATGTTAAGATACACACAGCTCATCCCACTTTTTCTCTCTCACTAGATTTCTCTGCCTTCCTGCATGTCCATCATGAATTATTGAAAAGCTTCAGACCAGCATGGCTTCAGGAAAACTCCTAAGTTTGATGTGTACTCATCACTGACTCGTTCTCCCTCTTTCCTTTTACTCAACCTCTTTCATTCTCTTTTTTTCCCTCTAGTATCTCCCTTTCTCACAACCTTTTCTCTTCATTACTGTCAAAAGTTTTCAGGAGACCTTTAGATGTTTGCGCTATTTATTAAGATCTTGAATTTATTTTATTTTTTTTAGATTTTCCATTTTTATTTTTTAATTTCAGTTTAAGTTTTAGTAATTGTGTTATGTGATGTCATTTTTATTGTGATGTTTTTGTTGTTGTTGTTTTTTCTATAAGTTAGGTTAGTTTTAGTCATTTATTCAGTTTCATTTAATTGCCAAGGAAACATTTTTAATTTACACTGAAGTTTGTTTTCATCTAATATTTCTATTTTATTTCAGATTTATTTTAAATGACCAAAATGACAGTTTTAGTTTTAACAATAACAACAATGATCAAGACCAAAAACGTTAATGTAAAATAGTGTAAATAATGTAAAATGTAATATAATAAATGCGACTAACTAGATAATCATGTTCAGTTCAGCTAGTTCAGTTATAAATTGATACCTACTGTATATATGTTTTGTTGATGTTAACTCACACATGCAATCAAACTACAGTAGTATTATTAATATATATATAAAAAAAACATATAAAGGTATCACATTGTCACGGTTGGTAAACCGTGATCTCAGGGTTTTGCACTTGGGTGAAGTCTGTGTGTTACGCGTCAGCACTGATTAGTTTGTGGGCGTCTCCGCTAATTGTCATCAGCAACAGCTGTCACTCATTACTCATCCCTATATATTGGCTTGTCTAGCGTCTTGTGTTTGTGAGGGCGTTGTTTCATGCTTGTGTGTTTCTGTTTTGGATGTCCGTGTCTCCCCGGAACCCCGTCCACTCTACGCAACCCACCACCAAGCAACACCACTTACCTTCGGCTCGCTTCCCCGCAGTTCCTATGTCACCCTCTACTGCTGCCAACTCACCTCTGCCTTCCGGATACTTCACCCATCGCCACCATCCTGGACTGTGTATTCCTCCCAGCGTCATATTTGTGTCTCAGTATAGTCTTGTATCATTGTCTCCATTAAATTGTGTTAACCTCGCACTTGCTTCCTGCCACTCCTTCACCCAGTCGTTACACACATACAATTAGAACACCCAGAATATAACATACACAACCTGTCTTCCAACCAATACGCTCGTATAGATCGTTTGTCCAAATCCCAGAAATACGACCCATCAGAGCGTATACTACAATTGTGCCCCTATCGGCAAAAGGTCGTTTTCATATTAATGTTTTGTACTCTTTTATTTGCACTCTGGTTTGCGTTTCGTGTAGCTCAGTTGGTAGATTATTGCGTTATACCTTGATATGTAATCATGCTATCATGGGTTCGATCCCAGGGAACGGACGTGCACGAAAATTTATATGCTCAATAAATCATAATTTAGAATGATTTCTGTGAGGGTTAGGTTTAGGGGTGGGGTTAGGTGTGGTCATTTGAACGAATAAGCCACCTAGTAAAATATGTAGGAAATACTGTGAGATCAGTGTAAAAAGCCCACACATTGCATTTAAATAAAAGTGCGTTTTGATTGGTAATGACGTTATATGTCATTTCATGACGACAGACGCAATGCGATACTGTCATTATTTTTACCCCCGCTAGAGGACGCTTAACTTTAAAACGTAAATATAGGTCGTAATAAGGTGCTTGCACAAACGACCTATATGGTCGTTTTTTGTTGGAGGACAGGCTCAACATACAAGTCATATGGACAACTTTAATGACATATTTGTGCCATTTAGGCATCACTGACCCTCATTATGTGAGAAATTGTGGCCAAGATGAACATTAAATGGAATAAAAGTCATTAAAAGTCACAGGTTTGCTTTCCAGAGATGTTGATTAAAAAAACTTTGAATGCACTTTGTCGCTTTGGATAAAAGCATCTACAAAATGCATAAATGTAAATATATAAGTAGTTCATCTTTGAGAAATGAGTCTTGAAATGCCTGTGTTCTGTTCCACTCTATTGCACTTCATCTAGCATCCTATGCGAGCAGCCTCTTGCACTGAACTCAAATAATACATGGCAATGTTAAGCATGAGCCGCAAGCTCTGCTCCACAAACAAGTTCAGGTCGAGTACCTCAGGATACATGGGAATATCTACTACAGTATATGCCATGCTAAACACAACAACGCCATTAAAAATGGTTTCAATGGCATTACTTGGAGCGATACTGCTGTAACAGCGATATCCCTGACTGCATCAACTCTTTCTCAACATTTCATTCAATTTCAATCTAGCAGAAATTTCTTCTCTTTCATTTTGAATTTCCACAACATCTTTACTTATTCACGCCTGGGCCTGCTGAGGGAGGCAGAGTCTGCAGTGCTCCGTCCGTCACTCAATAAACACCTGCTAATCACATACAGCAGCTGGCCCTCTCATTAGCATACATACATTATTCATTCATGCAAAGAGAGCTGATTAGAATGGAGGATCAGAGAGGGGATTGGAAAACTAAGGGAAGAACACTACACGTTGAGTTATTTTGTTTCTGAGTGAAGCCATTGAGAAGTGTGTATAATCGGACAACATTGTTGCACTCTAAGTATTGTTCTTCATGGTGTACTGATTACTAACAAAATAAATGCTCCATTTAGATGCATAAAGTCAGGCTTTGTGTGAATACACACACACATGCTCAGAGGCACAAGCACACACTTGCACTCAAGGCAAACGTTCTTGCAGAAGTCAGACTGACCAGGTTGGATGATCCAAAAATATATGCAGCTCTTTTTTCCTTTTTTTTTTGTAGAATCAGTTGAAATGTCAAACTGGTGATTGAAATGTCATACAGAGTGAGAATACCTAAGAGAGCAGGATCTCTCCCCTCTACAAACACACAGACATTAACCAAATTTACACAAACACACTTTAATGGCAAAAGGGTCAGACCCTCAAAGGCATCATGATGCCTACAGAATGTCTTTAACAGAGGGACACGACAGGACATGCAGAACTGAACTAGCCACATTTAGACAAATTAACCACCACAGACAGACATGCAAGTTTACACACATACATAAACCACAGAGAGATGATCTCATCAATTTCCTTTCCACCTGGAAGGATTAAACCTGCAGGTGGTCTTTCTGCATCAAATATTCTTTCAGAAGCAGTCCCTCCTGGACAGAAAGACACATACCCGAAGACAAATTTGCTCATCTTTTGTATAGTTTGCATTACATGAAACCATAGCAGGGTATAAGACCAATAAATGCTAACTGAAAATTAGAGACGACACATACGGACAGAATGATAGAACAGTCAGAACCGTAGTGAGATAGTATAGGTGTCACACCCCTGGACTCTTTATGTGTGTTTTTTCCCCTGTGACCCAGTTTTTGTCTCCCGCCAGGTGTGTTAGTTTTCCCTCTACATGTGTTCCGTGTCCCTGTTAATTTAGTTATTCCATGCACCTGTGTTTCTCCTATTAACCTATGTATAAAAGTCCTAGTCTTTTCAGTCTATGTTTGTCAGGTCTACCAGTAACATACGTATGTCTTCCTAAGTGTTTCATGTTGGATATATCCTGTGTAGGATTAATAAAGAGACTTCTTTCACTTATCCTCGGCTCCGTGTTCCTTCCGGGCAGCGTAGTTTAAATTGCGTGTCTCCCCTCCGTTTATTTTCCGGTTTTCCTCAGTCCTTTTTGTTTCCGGAGAGTTGTTCATGGATCCCCTCCTTAGCCCTGAATTCCTCCTCCTCCTTCTGGAGCTGGAAAGATGTTCTCTTGAGGACCATATGAGACTGTTCCTACACAGCTACACGGACTACGCGCATTCTGCCCATTCTGTAACGCTAGCCTGAACACCAAGTGCAGAGCGTTGTCAATCGAAGATGGTGCTCGGGAGGAATTCGCGCATTCGTGGAGCAGACTCTGGTGAGAAACAGGTCACCTCAGGTCTACCATCTCTGGGATGCATGGAGCGCATGCCCGAACCCACCGCTGATGGAGAGCCAGAGCCCACCATGAGTGACAAGCAATCGCCTCATAGAGCGACAGAGCTGAAGAGCGCTGGACTGGGAATCTGAACTGGAGGATGAACTGTCCCCTCTCCTCTCTCCGACATCTACAGTGGTCCCATCCAGCTCTCCTTCATCCTTGGTTTCCTCGTCCAGCCCTGAGGGGGCTTTCAATGCTCCAGTGCCTGTTCCCCAGTTAAGCCCAGGATGGGCTCCTGATGCACAGTTAAGCCCAGGATGGGCTCCAGCCCCAGAGCTCGCTCCAGTGTCGGCTCCAACCCCAGAGCTCGCAAGTCTTGTCATAAGCATCAATATCGCAAAAAAAACAAATACTTGCCTAAATAAAATAAAAAAACTCAATCTCACTGAAGACAAGTAAACACTCGATTACTTGATTAAACACGATTAAATAAGAAACAAGTTACAAGTAACGGAGCAAAAAACTACAGTAGATAGATATAGTGCTACACACTGTACATAAAGTAAACAAATGTATAAAACGCTGCATATTATTTACTGTGAAAATTTAATATATATTTCTTCTTATTTAAATTACAAAGTTGATTTAGTCAAGAGCAGTGAGAGATTTTCTCTCTTTTGTTGTTTAATTAATATGAATGACAGCAGGAATATTAGACCGCTGTCACTTTAAGAGCTATTCTATATACTGTTACACGTTTACTTTCTGAACTGTTTGCTTTCACTTAAGACTTAAATTACTGTTTTTATGAGGATACTTGCAAAGACAGGGATTTTGACACAAAAAAGTGAGTGTAATTACACTATAAAGTAAAAAAAAAATTACTTGGTTAAATACTTGGTTAAATACCGTCTTAACGTGTGTGCTCCTATCTGACCAACCTCAGAAACAGTCTCAAAGACATCATGTGCATACAGCAAAATGAGTTCTCTATCACTGCTGATTGCATTTCAAAGGCTTAAAATTATTTGTTTTTAAAACGCAATGCTTAAAAACACATGCAAACAATACGTTTTTGTAACCACGGTTGACAAATTTCAAACCAGTTAATTGTATCTACCGGTATATCACCTACCCCCAGTATAATGATAGATAAATAGACATAATGAATGATGGAATGATAGAAAAAAATAAAGAAATAGAACAATAGACAGCTAGATATCTAGATAGCTACATAGATAGATGGAGAGGGGATTCATTATTTTGCTTTTGTAATGAATATAGTCATTACTGTATATCAGGCCCCCCAGGTGAGTCTAGTATAACTTCAACAGAATAACTGAATTACAAATCAACCAAGCTATGCCAAACAGTGAGGGAACATGCCAATGTGATAAAGGGATGGAAATAGAAAATAAAAAAAACCACAGCATATGTTAGGAATTGTGGGGAGAGACATAAATAAACAGAGGCAAATCCTGAACAGAGGCTCAGATGGAAGACAAGAGAGAGAGAGAGAGAGAGAGAGAGATCTCAATGTTTCTACACACATCAATCAGAGTGTGTGTCTGTGAGAGTAATTAGCTACCTGCCGACGGGCAGCCTCTCTCTAATTGTTCACTGCTTTGCTGCAGCCTCTTTCTCCTGCTCTTTCTTCATCTCTCTCACTTTCATGTACCGTCAGCCTTCTAGAGTGTTAATGTGTGGGGTGTGTATGTGTGTGTGTGTGTGTGTGTGTGTGAATGTGTGCTGTTTTGTGCATCTTGTGAAATGAGACTGCAAAAATTATGACTCTTCTGTGGGTGTGGAGACGGAAGAGAGAAAAAGACAGAGATAGCAACTAAAAAAGGCAGTGAGGCAATCTAAGCTGGTGAGAATAGAAACAGTGAGGCTGGGTTGGGGGATGGAGAAAAAGAGGCATGTAAGATGGGTGTGTATTTAGTGATAGCCTCACTGGCTTCACCCAAAACACAACAGAGGGATTAGCCAAGAGTCGTCTAGAAAATATCACACAAACATCCCACCATACAGAAAACACACACAGGAGAGGACTTGATGTAACAGGGTTTCTAATCCAGTGTTTACCAACCAGGTGTGTGTGTACCCGAGGGGATACTTAGAAACATTTTGATTTTACTTTGTTTAACATGTCCTCATCGCCTGGAAGTCACAGGTTCTCATTAAAATGTGCACTAATGGCGGTGTAGTCGCTTGTGGGTGATATTTCATACTTGTTGAGCTCCAGTGGTTTTTAAATTCTACCATTCAAGTAGTGCAAATGACTTTACGTTTGTTAAACATCCCATCTGGATTTAAATTTTTAAATAAATTTGCCATTAGGTCTTACTCTGAGAATATTTCTCTATGATTGTCCCCAGAACTGTCACAACTGGGAAAGACAAACAAACGCAGGTGTCTTATAGCTTAGTAAGTCGGCTTTTCTTGACTGTTAAGTTAAAAATCATTAGTCGACTCATTTAATTCTGTTAAAAGTAAAAAGTTAAACGTTAAAAGTAATACAGTTCTGGCTACACAACACTTTTTTTTGTCTTTATTCTGTTAAAGTTTCAAAGGTGGAATATTACTGTAACAGCATATTCCCAAAAAACGTATGCACAACATTCTTTTCCTTCCATTCTATTGTAGAAACACTTGGTTTCCATTTATTTAAATCGATTTCTGATGCAGTAATTTCACCCAATCAACAACTCTCACTCATGTCCTTGAAAACAGCACACTAGAGTGATGAATTACAAAATACAAGATTTTTGTTTGAAATAAATTACTGCTTTCATTCAGCAAGGATACATTAAATTGATCAAAAGTGTCAGTAAAGATGTTTAAACTTGTTACAAAATATTTCAAATGAATGCTTTTTTTTCCGTTAATGAACTAATCTCTGTGGTTTTCACAAACATATTAGGAAGTACAACAGTTTCAAACATTGATAAATAGTTTCTTGAGCACCAAAGCAGCATGTTAGAATGATTTCTGAATGATTATGTGACAGAAATTTCAGCTTTGCTACCACAGAAACAAATTGTGTTAAACGGTTATTTTAAATCATCATAATGTTTCACAATTTATTGTTTTACTGTGTTTTTGAGCAAATAAATGCAGCATTGATGAACATAATACCATTTATTCTGATAATGAGAAATATCTCTGTTACGTATGGTAACTGAGGAAACGTTGTGTCGAGTTTACAACACTAGGGGTCACTCTTGGGAGCCTAAACACCTCTGACATCTTTGAGAAAAGGCCAATGAAACTGGTTGGGCAGAATTTGCATAGCTGACCACAACCCGAACATCTGGGTATAAATAGGAAAAATGGCATCTGCTCACTCGTTCTGTTCTGAGAGGTCGAGAAGCGAGAGGCAATTCGTAGTTGTGGCATGAAGGACACATCCTACCCGATGGGGAGGTAACATATGAAGATCCCCACCTATGGACTTACAGAGGGAAGGGAAGGGAAGGTACTGGGGTGGGCTCCGGGTAAAGTGAGATCTAGCAAGACTCAGAACTTATCGACAGAATGTCTTTCCAGGGGAACACTGATCCTGAGGGGCAATACAGTGGAGAATACACACATGGGGCCTCAAGAGGGGCCACTACATGTGGAGCACTAATCAATACAAGAGTTCACTCGAGGGAACTTACCTCATAACGAGTTGTAATAGCAAGTTCCTCGAACTTCGCTAAGAAAAAGAGCTTACGTGATGGAAGGGTACTCCAGAGTTCATGAAAGGAACCTGAGTTGGACTGATTAAGTGTATAATTACCCTGGAGGGGAATAGCGCTGGTAGTAAGCTCTACACACTGCCAGTCTCCTGAGTCAAAGAACTGACGTTCAGACCTCAGTTCACCAGGGTTACTGGTGCAGCCATGTCCCTGGTAGGGTGAGCCCTCACTCCTAGTGGGCAAGGTAAGCCTCTGTCCTAATAGGCCATTAGGATCGCATACACAATCCAGTGTCTGGAGACAGCATTTCCCTTCTGCTGTCCTCCAAAGCAGATAAAGAGTTGTTCAGAACATCTGAAACTTTGAGTGTGATCTAAGCATGTACGTAGGGCTCACACTGTGCACAACAGAGACAGGTTGGGGTTTTGGGGGTTAACTTGTAATGATATTACCTGGTCCCTGAAAGGACTGGTGGGAACCTTGGGCACATATCCAGGCCGAGGTCTCAGGACAACTTGAGACTCTGCCGGCCCGAATTCAAGGCATGATTTGTTCACAGAGAGGGCTTGGAGATCCCTCACCCTCTTGACAGAAGTCAAGCGGATCCCTATGAAAGAGAGGGTTCAACCTCTGGGCACCTCTGAGGAACCTAATAACCAGATCGTTCTTCCTCCCACGGTGTCCTGGTTAGCCGCCATCGCAGCCACATACACTTTAAATGTAGAAGCAGACAGGTGCCTGCCCAGGCCTCCTTAGAGGACGGAGAGCTCATATCCAATGCCACATCTCCAAGGGTCCTTCATTTGTGAAAAACACCAATTCATGAAAACCTGCCACTTCATGTTGTACAGCCACCTTGTCGAGGGGGCTCTGCCCTGAATAATGGTAATCACCATTGCTGGTGAAAGGTCTCTGAGATCCTCCTGGTCATGTCCAGGGACCAAACATGAAGGCCCTTCCTCAGGAGAATTCGCCAGGGAGGAATTGATGACATGAGCACGAGCTCTGAGAACCAGGTAGCTTTTCACAAGCAGGAGCTTTTCTCCATCTTCCCTGACTCTGCACAGTGTCTGTGTAATGAGGCTCACTGGGGGAAATGCATACTTGAGTAGGCTTCTGGTCCAACTGTCAGCCAGTGTATCTGTGACAAGGGGAGTCTGTGCCTGGGATCTGGGATATGAGTGGGATGCAGAGCCCTGAGTTTGTGCTGGCTCCAAAGTAAGAGATGTGAGTTGTGACATGAGATTGGAGCAAGCACCACCCTGGTGGTTGACGTATGCAACTGACGCTGTGTTGTCCATCCAGACAAACATGTGCTTCCCTTGGATCAAAGGTCAAAACCTCAAGGCCAAAAGCAATGCCAACGACTTCAGGCAATTGATATGCCAATGCAGCCGAGGCCCTGACAAGACCCCTGATGCTGCATGCCAGTTGCACACGGCGCCCCAGCCTGAATTGGAAACATCTGTTGTAACGATAATGCGTATGGACAGCTCCTCTAAGGGCACACCTGCCCATAGAAAACAGATGTCCTCCCAAGGACTGAAGGTACGGTGACAAAACAGTGTTGCCATACTCATCATGGGACTTGGGTATGAAGCCAATGCTTAAAGGTCCCATTTTTTGTGCCTTTTTGAAGCTTTGATTGTGTTTACAGTGTGCAATATAACTTATGTTCATGTTTCGTGTGTAAAAAAACAAAGTATTTTTCACACAATTCACCTATCTGTATACCGCTGTTTTCACTGTCATAAAAACGGGCTGATGACTTCCTTGTTCTATAAGTCCCTCCTTCAGAAATACGTAACGAGTTGTGATTGTGCCAGCGGTTCCTGTGTTGTGATTCTCCAGCTGCTTATCGCACACGGCCCTCCTGGAAACTCGATTGGACTAGTTTTGAGAAGCAAGTGGGCAGGAGCATGTGCTGGAGATGTACTTATAATCACAGGATCATTTTTACTGACAAGATGCGCATGAAAAACGCATTTGATTTTTTTGCACAGCCCTAACATCTAGTTAACAAAGCTAAATAGCGTTGCACTTTGTGTAATAAGTTACAGAAACTGTTAAACGCACCAACTTAAATAATAAAATACACTTACCGGTTGTGGCCCATAAACAACACCTTCTCCAGACAAAGAGGGAACTGCTCCATCTTTGTCCTCAGCAAAATGTGCTGCACATAGTTTTACATGTGGATTATAATTTTCGGGAACCGAGTTAAACATAAATTGTAACCACTGATCTCAAAGTACAGCGTCCCTGGGAAAGCCAAACAAAGATGACTGGACTCCGAGATGAAAATAACAGTGTTTCGACGACATGGCGACAAACACAAATGCAACTCTTCCTCTTCTCCGTCGGAGCGCAACAAGACCAAGCCCCCCTGTTTGTGTATTCATGTGGGCGGAGGTTAGTCAAAAAACTGTTTTAGTGACGTCATTACTGCAGGAACTAGAGGGATGTAGTCCAAACGGGTCGTTTTTTGTAGGCGAACTCTGTTAAATAAAATATCTCGCTTGGCATTGAACTTTGAGCTTTAGAATTTTACAGATAATATTTATACTCTAACAACAACATTACACACTAACTAAAGTTTACAACATGGGATCATGAATAACGGGACCTTTAAGCGATCTCATATGCGTCAGTCCCAGCGGCATAACCACGGCTGAGGATGCCATGTGCCCCAGGACCCTCTGAAAGTTTTTGAGAGGGACCACTGAAAGGGACAGCCCTCAAGCATTTCAGCACTGACTGAGCACAATCCTGAGAAAGGGGTGCAGTCACTGCAACCGAGTCCAATTCTACAAAGAGAAGAGAGATACTATGCACAGGGGAGAGTTTGCTCTTTTCCCAGTTGACCCAAAGTCCCAGTCGGGCTAGGTACTCGAGGACCATGTCCCTGTGTGCTCAAATCAATTCTTGCAAATGAGCTAGGATGAGCCAGTCGTCAAGGTAATTGAGAATGCAAATGCCCATTTCCCTGAGAGGGGCAAGGGCAGCATCAGCAATCTTCATAAAGATGCGAGGAGACAGGGACAGCCCAAAGGGAAGAACTTTGTACCGACATGCCCATCCGTCAGGTCTATTGCCACAAACCAATCCTGATCTCTGACACATGTTAAAATGTGCTTGAGGGTTAACATTCTAAATGGAAGCTTGTCAAGGGCCCGTTTCAGTGTCCTCAAATCCAGGATTGGTCTGGGCCCCCCACTCTTCTTGGGTACAATGAAATACAGGCTGTAAAACACCTTCTTCATTTTACAGAATGAGTGAGTAGAGGCTATGCAAATTCTGCTCACCCAATTTCATTGGCCTTTTCTCAAAGATGTCAGAGGTGTTTGGGCTCCCAAGAGCTACCCCTAGTGTTGCACACTTGACGTTAACGTTGGAGTGAATGACAGAAAGGGAACCAAAATATTAGTTTGATCAGGTTATGGTTTTATCGGGTTGGCATGTTTACATGATGACTGCTTAATTAGAATATGAGTAAAATTGGATATTTTCATGTTCAAGTAAACATGGTCAAGGAATATTAAACTTAAGTACAATGATCCCTTCATGTATCCTAGATTTCCTCAGTAAATTCAAACATTTATCTTACTGTTGCTGTCTCTAAATACCTTCAGTCTGCCTGTGATACATGGAGTGTGCAAGTGTGCTCCCCTGTCAACAGTGGATTCAGTCTGAAGTTGAGTCTCTCCTGACCTCCTTTCCTTATAGACTTGAGCTCTATATGCTGGAAACTGAACACATCACAACATAGCAACACTAAAATGCCCCAAGATGTGTCTGAGCAGAACAAGGGAACAGTTTACATAATCTGGTCTAAAGCACAGACATAATTTTATTTTTCCCCACCTGTTTACATTCACCTAAGACATAAGACAACTTTCATATACACCTGGTGGTCAAAACTGATCTGTGCTGTACTATAAGAAATGGATCAGCTCTGTGCCAAAAAGTCGCATGGATTTTCATCAGCACTGCTCAGTTCAGTTTCATCCCTCTTTTGAATTGTTTGGCTCCCTCATAACCACGTAAAAAAAAGAAGACATACAAGTTTGGAACAACATAAAGGGAAGTAAATGATGACAGAATTGTAATTTTTATGTGAACTATTTTTTTAGACATTCGTCATGCAGACTACCTTACTGTATTATTCATAAGCTGTACGAGAAGACGAACACTCTAAAAGTGATATGAAACAGCACTACTCAACCGAACCGCATAGTGTGATGCAACCCACTGGACAGTGCAGAGAAAATCTGTTTAATTAAGTTTTTTTTGACCATACAGTGCAGACTGATTCACTGGGTCATGGAAGTAATATACACTTTACACTTTCCAGTGGGTCACATTTGACCATTTTTTTTTTTTTTTTTTTTTTGCTGTTTGCTCTAAAAACATGACAAACACGCTTAAGAAAATGAAAATTGTTTGACAAATTAAATATGTCCATACTGTCTGAAGTTTTTTTTTTATGGTTTTCTTGCACAGTATCATTTCATTTGGGAATTGTAATAATTTCATTGTTTCTCTGTGCTTTCCTCCATCAACACCTTCCCTTGAGCGTTAGATGTACTTATTTATCTGAGTAAATACCAGCTAATTTAATCTACTTTGAATCAATTTTGTAATTAGATTTTTTCTTGAGTTCACAATGTAAATAGTGTGAAGCAGGGAAAACTAGGTGCCCTGAATCACAATGAAATAAAACATTGACAGGTTTAGCAAGTTAAAGGGACCCCTTAAAGCTGGTCTTCCAGCTAAGGCTGGTGTTCAGCTGGTTAAACTGGTGAGCCATCTGGTCTCCCTACATTACCAAACTAAAAAACCCACAACACCCCTCTACCTTCAGAACAGATTGGTATATAATCTTAAACTGCTATCAACAAGCGCAAATTGTCAAAAAAGTGGGAATTTATTACAAATCACAAAACTGTAGTTTATGTGTGTGTGCATGACAAAAAATGTTTTGTGCCAGAAGGACCAGCATGGGAGAGACTAATGTCTGTCATTACACAAGGCCACATTCATGCCCATCATGTTATAATGAGTGTAATCTTTCACTCAGCAAATCATTCCAGACATGAGAAGAACCTTGGGATGGGGCTGCTCACTTTTACAAACCCTAAACTACCCTGCAGTACTTGAACAATTAATTAAATTAATTAATTAAATAATTAAATTAGCATGCAAAAGTAGAAAGGAAAGATTATAATGTTCTATGAAGAAAAAAAATGTTATGGGATGACTTACTCATAGACAATTAAGGTAGCATATATTTTAATAAAAAAATGAACACCCTGTATCACATTACGGCTGAGTTTCAATTTGTTCAGCCTCTTAAATTATGACTGTTTGTTTCCTGTGATCTAGAGAGGAAAGTCTAATGGGGGACAAGAGACTATGTGTGTATATTACAAATTAAAACAAGTTTATCTCACTCCAGGTATCCTGATGATCCAGTGCTTCTCCTTTCTGTTCTGATGTTCTCCTCAAAGAATTGTCCAGAAAAGTTTGGTAAATTAACACTTTTATAGCAGTTCTAGCAGTTTCACTTCTCTTTTAGCAGTGAAAACTAGGAGGTCTTGAAAACAGCATCGGAACATGTGGGATGCTTGTACTCGACATAAGTGAGGTCTGAAGGACTGTAGCTGAAGTGTTTGATCTGGACATACAACAGAATACATGAAAAGCTCATCAAGGGCATTCTGGAGCTAAACATGAAGCACACATTCTTCAGAGATCACGTTGCAAACCTTTATTCATATTCTACAGTAGCCAATTTCCCAGAACAACTGAAATGAAATGTCTATAAATACAGGTCACAGAATGCAGACGTATACTGAGATAAATCCACTCAGGGTCACTATAGCCCCTGGTCACCAGGAGCTTTAAAGTATGGCGGGTCAAGAAAGATTGAAAGAAAACAGAAGTGCTCTTACCCTGCCATGACGATGAAAAAGTCCAGTCTGTTCCAAGTATCGCCAAGATAACAGCGACGGCCAAAGATCCCCAGAGCCACCATCTTCACCACCATCTCCAGTGCAAAGAAAATATAGATAAATGCATCGAATGCCTAAAAGAGATCAAAGACACAGTGTATGTTTTAATAGAGTGGCATTAATTCCCTATAATGTGCTCCAAAAAGCAGCACATATTGATCCAATCAGATGTACTCAGATGTGAATTGTTTTAATGGATATTGCCACCAATTAAGCCCCTTAAGGGTTTTTCGGCAATTCTCCATCACATTTTTTGTGAAAGGTGTAATATTGTGTTTTATGCTTTTGTAGTGGAAATAAAATAAATCAAAATCAAATCAGATGTACTCAATAATGATAATGTCAATACCACACATTTTCAATTAAATTTTCAAGCTGTAAAGCCAAAAATTGTTAATTTCTAAATAAATTCTTAATAATAATGATAAACAAATAATTAATATTTGAATAAAAATAAGAATTTTTATTCAGTCAGAACAACAGACAGATAGCTTGATACCTAGATACTGTAGACAGACAGACAGACAGACAGACAAACAAACAGACAGACAGATAGATAGAATTATAAGAAATGATTAGCAGTCCGGATGGAATCAGTTCTCCAGCGCTGGTTCACGATCCATTAATTGCTCTGCTCATCTGTATGCTCTGCAAAATAAAACCTTCCGAGCATTCAAATTTGCTCTGAAAAGGACACAGTAAGCGAAATACTTAGCAATGTGTTGCACGGCATAGTTTTTCTTTAATACACAGTGTCTGACTGCTAACGAGAGCTAATGAGATCCTGAGAGAAGTCAAAAGCTGAATGAGCCTGAAACGAAAGGGCTTTTAAGAACCCTTAAGTGAATGATTGATTATAAAGTCCAGTCAGCACCCAGACTGTTCACCTTTACTTCACCTGATCCCAGACGACCCATCCTGGATCTCATTTCCCAACTGACGCTGAGATGACTGACGATCAGAGCACATGCTCTATTTGACTGAAAGCGGTTCTTTCATAAACAACTGAGTCACACGAGTACACAGACTTAAAGAGGGCTGTTAATTAGGTCCTTAATAAACACTCTGACACGTGATTGTCACTGTCAAAGCCCTGCTGCATTCTCATTACGACGCCACAGATAGCTGGGATTTCGAGTGACTGATTACACAGACCAGCCAAGCCACGATCGCCCTCATCAATGGCTTTGTTTCTGCTCTCATGTTGGTTACTCATACAGTTTTTAAGTTCAACACTGCGGGGATGATTATGATGATAGAAGAAGTGAAATTTTCTTGAACATGCGTGCAGAAATTAGTTACGTTCTGTTACGTTGTGTCCCTTAGTCTTAGTCACTTTGCATGTCCCCAGTTGCCAAGTAGAACTGATACAGGTTTTGTTTCACACTACAAAGTGTTTATGTTTGATACAGGGAGGAGGCCGTTGGGCAGTGATTCCAATTTGGATGGCTGCCCGCACAAGAAATGGAGAGTTTGAAACCGGCCGGTGCGGATGAGCAAAACCGCACTGGTTTAAGATCCCCTGTGGGACCAGAGGACGCAAACATCCTGGCACCAAAAGGACGCTTCCTCTAAAGCTACCTTCTTCAACACACCATACCTGACATATGGCTCTCTATACGAATCGGTACACACACAGCAAGCAGAAGAGAGACAGACTTTCGTTCCTGCCCACACAGTTTTCATTTCAACCCCGTTAGTTTTGTCTTTTTGTTTTGCAGTCAATCCAAAAAGCTAATGTGAGAAATATCGCATTGCAAACCTTCTTAATTTGCATTTCTCTCTTCAAAACTCTTTTTACACAACGAAAGTATAGCTCTGAACAGCAAGAGCTTACTGAGGGAATACTGTCAGCCATCTTGACTGGTAAAACATTGAGTCATGGCTCTCGCTCCATTTCAGCTGCACCTATGAGAAGGTAAAGCTGACGGCTGATGCCTCCGGCCAGCCGCAATGCAAGCCACTTTCACAGGTAAGCCTGAGATATGAGTTAAGCTCACAAGTCAGCATTATTTCCTAATTGGGATATACACTGTGGAAAGTGATTGGGAATTGCTATAAAATTCAATTAAATTTGGCGGAAAGCCTAGTCATTAAGGGAAGATCTCGATAACTGATCACTTGGACTAAAAGCCTATACGATGACTTACAGTGCTTCACCTATGTTTCATCCTTGTAAAACTTAAAGGGATAGTTCACCTAAAACTGCATGATTTAGTTTACTTTCTTTTGTAGACCAAAAAAGATATTTGTTTATGTGTGTTTTACAAGTCAGTGGGGTCAAGTGTTGCTTGGACCCCACTGACTTTGACTGTATGTGCAAAATCACAAGATTTTAAATATATTCCACAGAAGAAAGAAAGTCATAAAGGTTTAGAAAGACATGAAAGTGTGTAAATGATGACATAACTTTCATTTTTGGGTGAATTATGCCTTTAAGCAGTAGGTTTTTCCATCAGATCACATTGGGATCACATTGTCTTGATTATTGTGAACACAGATTATGAATCTAGATGGTTTAGCAAAATGTCTCATGATGTTACACACACTGAGGACATTCCCAACTGCAGACAGAAGTCAAACTTACCAACCTACAACCATCCCTGATGACACTGTTCAACAAGAGGAGTGTATAAACTCATCTCATATTGATGTGTTATGGGGACGAGCGGCCCACAAGAGCCCTGTTTTATTTATAAGATACAGAGAGAGTTTATATTGCATACATTGGTGAATATTATGAAAAAAGTAGGGCAAAAATACTGCTACTATTTTATTATCTGAATATGAAAGTCAAGACATTTACTCAGTTTCATGTTGCTTCAAACACATATGAATGACTTTCTTCCACGGTACACAAAATAAATTCTTCAGAATATTAGTACTTGTTCCTCTTTTCCCCCAATGACAATTAATGGTTTTAAAAAGCTGAAAAGAAATCACAAGTGGCTCATAAGTACTCTGAAGACAGATTTGAATGACAAACACACCAAAATTAAAGCCGTCATTTATTCAAAATGTCTCTTGTAAGCTGCTGACTGCTATAACTGAATCAATGGAATATAAAAACCAAATCTGATTAAAGAGTCATTGAGTTAAATTCAAATGTAAGTTGATCATGCAAATGTAAGTTATGGTGGAACTTAAATTTAGATCTGTTCACCACTTAAACCTATAACAAGCCTTCAGTAGTAGACTAGGAATATAGTGTGTTGTTGTATCCACCCCCTCTTATCAAACTTTTTTTGTGTTTTGTGTCCTTTTTAAAGCATGAAAGGCTTAGTCTATGTTCACTGTAACTACATTGAAAAGAATGATCATCACCAACTGCATCTTTCAAAACAGCTCCTTTTGTTCTCCACAGAAGCAAGAAAGTCATACAGTACAGGTGGAACACCATGAGTGAGTAAATGAGGACACAGTTTTTAGGTGAGCTAATCCCTTAATGGAGTGTGTTCATGTTTAAGCTGTGCCATGAAAGCCTGATGATTTTTCTAACACACAACGATCATGTACGTTTTTATGTGAGGTCTCTGAACAGACTCCCTGGACCCAGCCGTCACATCCAGGCAAGCTAATGAACACAGCAGGACTCCTGGGACAGCGGATGCATGGAGAGTTTAGAGGACACATAAAATGTCCCTAATGCTCCCGAAGGATGACATAAGCAATTAAAGGCCATACTCTGTCAACACACCCCGCCCCCCCCCCACCCACCCCGAGTTCTGTCTGCTTCGTCAACCGCTCAGAATGAGAGAGAGCCTCATTAACCACAGAGAGTCGAAAGGGATGATGATAATAAATGGAGGCAAAGAAAAAAGGAAGATTGTATCTTGATACAAGATGGGCTGGGAATCAGTATATGATACTTAAACTCTCTTTAACTGACATAAAAAAATTGCATTTTGACAAGGCACATTAACAACATTAAGGGCTGGTCTGTTGCATCAGGTTGATTTTCTATGTCTGTAAAGAGAGCAACACAGATTCTCTGTTTCAAAACCTATGGAGCTTCCCATGAAGTCAGCATTTTAAGATATCTTAGGTTGGTTCCTGCTGTTTAAACTATTCCAAAATGTAGCTTTATTTAAATTATGCATTAAATATTTCAGTTTTGGCAAACTTTTGAGCTACCACTCCATGCATGCTTTGCAGAGAAGAAAATGTTCTACTGCAGTAAGGGTACCAAACCTTATCATTAGGGCAGTAATCTCTTCTAAAAGGCATACATTATACCATCAAGCAGTAATAGTTCATCCAAAAAAGACAATTCTGACATCATTTACACACCCTTATTTTGTTCCAAACCCTTAAGACTTTGGGGGCCCTATTTTAATGATCTAAGCACATGGTCTAAAGCACACGGCACAGGTTCACTCAGGGTGTGTCTGAATCCCCTTTTGCTAGTTTAACGACAGCATGGTCTAAACGGGTTGTCCCTTTTCTCATAATGAGTAATGGGTGTTTTTTTGGGCGTAATGTGCAATAAACCAATCAGAGTCTCATCTCCAATCCTCTTTAAAAGCCAGTTGCGCTTGCATGGCAGAATGTAATTTTTCATTTTTAAAAATATTTGTGTGCTGCGCGCATCCCTGTGTGTGTAATAAGCACACTGTACGTGCGCTGTGCACCTGCCTACAGGCACATATTACTAAGGAGCTCTTTAAATAACAAATAAAAAATATTGTGCCAAACTTTAGATGATAGTGCCCTTGGTCCCTTCGTTGTAACTTCAAGTAGCCAAAACTTGTAAGATCCACAAAAGTCATAAAGGTGCCATAAAGCAAGACCACATTAATTTAGCAGTTTATTCAAAATCTTATGAAGAGATAGTGATTAATAATTTAGTCTCATCTTTTGGGTAAGTAAATGATGACAATTTTTCATTTTTGGCTAAAATATCACTTTTTATGGGTAAATATCCCATCACATCACTTTTTTTTTCCGGCAAGATCACAAGCCACAATTGTATCACAATTATTTTTCATATTAATGCTTTAGTAAGTTATCAAGCTCTACAGTCAAACTAATTTCCCTATTGAGCCCAACAAGGTAACAAATAAATAAAAATAAATAAATAAAGATTGGCAGAGCATTTGATCCATGACATTTAGGTTGCTCACTTTGTTTCGGAACAGAGTTAGTTAGTGTAGAGTATATACGTGTCTACACTGACCTGTAGAACCTGACAGCGCTCTGAGGTGCAGTCGATGTTCTCGCAGGGCTGGTACATCCCCAGAGTGACGCAGTTCAGCAGGATCACCATGATACTGATGCGCTCAAACCACGTGAGGAAGCATATGTTAAGGTGAATATTTATCAGCAGACAAGTAAATACAATAATACACACATTTAGACATTTACACTTTTTTATTTAGGTGCATACTTGTGAAAAGAAAATTGCTATAATATTTCTAGGACGTACACTAGTTATTTAAGTTGAGCAATTTAAGTTAACATCTTGTTTATTGTGTGTGTGTGTGTTTGTATACTTTACATCAAATATGTAATTTATTATTTCACACCAATCTCATCAAATTAACAAACATGGTACTGTATGAATAGGACAAATCCAAAGTCCACTCCACTCATTGAATACAACCTTCAGAGTGAAAGCACATCACAGAGAAACACAAAATACACTGAAAAGGCATTTGTCAGCACCTCGTCCCTCAGGCCTGTTAGCTGGAGTGAAATCTTCAGGCCTCTCCACTAAATCTCTACAAGCCTCATCTCTTCACCTTTATGGACCATTTCTTTTTCAATTTACTCTACTCCGTCTTTTCCTCCGGCTTGGTCAACCTTTTAACGAGCTATTTTTATCTGTTTGTACATACCGTCTGCCCCTCCTCGTTTAACTTCCTTGTTCACTCCATCATGTTTCTCTCTCTTTCTCTCCCTCCTGCCTCTCATCTCCAACAGTTGTCTTTTATTTCCTGTTTTCATGAAACATTTTCCAGTGTTTGAACTGCATTAGCCACAGGGCAAAAGGGCTGCTGATTCCGCTTTGTGCTGGATCTAACAGCACTATACATTCCTCAATTAATTAGGAACTACCAAAAACGCACTGCACCGGAAAGAAGCTTCTGGCACTCAGTAAAATGTGATTTATGGGCAAATTTTAACTTTTTTCCCCCTTCAACCTCATTCAAACTTTCAATGAAGAAAAATGTACATTTCAGTATGCATGTGCTATATTAGACTAAGGGGTTTGCTACAGTGCTGGCCACACTCTGAACTTGTGTGTGTAATACTGTAAAATCCTCGCAGGCTTGTGTTTCTGTTTAATCATTAGAATGGAGACTGCAACCCCCATAGGGATAAAGCAAGCACCCGTATCATGCTGCAAAGCGTTCACTATGGTTACTGCAGGAAATTGCTCCTTTCTTTTTTATATTATTGTTGATACCTCATCAGGTTCTAAGGCGAGCTTTTGACAGAGGGAAAAAAGCGCCCACAGAAACACTTAAATGACATTAAAGGGACAGGAGCACAGAATCAATCTCACAGTACACATCACAGAGAGAGAGAGAGAGAGAGAGAGAGAGAGGGTTGGGAGACAGAAAAGGAAGAGAGCGAGTCAAGGCCGATAGGCTGACAGAAACATGGCCCGTTTATTTAAAGAAAGGTAGAAGGAAGGCTGAAGGGGTGTGAAATAAGACAATCACATGCACACGGGAAAAACATTTCACTCAAAGAAGTTATTGGGGAAAAAAGGTAGATGGTCACAGTAGGATCAGTGAGGATGAGGATTTGCTGCAGATTTTGCTTTAAGACCTGATCTCACTTTGGATATCAAGTGGCAACCAAACACAGTTCCAGCACTGTTTATCATATAAAAGTGAATAAAAATGTCCTTAAAAATCAAATGCGGGAATTTTTTAAAAGGGGTCATGAAATATAAACATGAACGAGAGATTGCTCTACAAAAAAAAAAAAAAGACTGCAAGTTTCAAAACTCAAAACTATGTTGAAATTTGAAACTATGTTGCAGTTTGAAATGTTAATTATTCTTTTCTACCCTTCTGAATTGGCCAGATTTGAATTTGCGTCAATTTCTCCTCAACACGCCCCTTACTTCAAGATCATCTATCTAAGAGTCTATCGTTGATTTGATTTAGCCAAAACTCTCATTCTAATCAATAACACAATTTTGTTCTGCTTAACAAGAATCTTATTTAAGTCATGTTTTCACTGTGTTAGTTATGATGAAAGTATTTCAGAGTACCTGATGAGGTATCAACAATAATATAAAACAGAAAGCAGAAATGTTTCTAGACAGCAGGTGACATTATTGACAATGTCAAAAAAACAAAAAAACAATACATATTTTTATTGTCAAATAGTTGATTGATCTCATATGACCTCATGTAAGAGCCTGCAATAACACAATTTGACCAGTGTGGTGTGCAACACAAGACTAAAAGTTGGAATTAGCTACACAACATTTAAAGTATGAACAGATTTTAAAACACTAGGCATCATACACTTACTGACTTTATAATAGTCACAGAGGAAAAATTGTCCATCATACACTAAACGACTTTAAATTCCTTCCAATCACGTCAAACTCTGCAGAAACATACGTGTAATAGGAGACACGTGACGAATGGAAACAATCATGGGCGTCAGTTTGGTTTGAAATGTGGTGGGGACAGAGACGCATTCAGAAGTGCATTTTCAGAAGTGCTGGGTACAATGATGCATTTTTTTTTCTCTTTCGCGCAGGTCATGTTTTGAAAGACGTCCTGTATCTTATTAATGTAAATAAATAAAAATGTATACAAAAATGTGATGTCCGACTCGTTTTATGAAGAAGAAAGCCGTACAAAGCATTAGACATATGATATATGACCCACTAATCTGCTTCATATCATCATATAAGTACCATGTTGACAATATGACATGGCCATGACGTGGTTTAATGTACCTAAACAATGATTACCAAATTTCTCTTTCATGTTGCTTTGTTATAACCACTGAAAACGGGGAAAAAAATCTAACCCAATATCGGGCCTCGCTCTACATTATCCCGCTTATTACATGGCTACCCACCAAATAAATCAATAATTTGACACAAAATATTGATTTAAAAAAAGAGTTTATTGATTTAAACACGATTGTATTGCTTCCGCTAAAGAAAATAGTTCCGTCTCTACGATTAGAATCCTGCCGCGTCCAAAGCAACGCTCTGTTTTTCATGGCAACGGTGTTATTATCAAGAAATAACAGACTTCATTCTACAGTGGAATTCAACCAAGCCATGTAATAATTTGATTTAATTCCCAGTACAATTTACCATATCTACACACAACACAACTTAAGCACTACAAATTTTATCAAGATTGAAAAAGCAAAAATACGTGTAGCACAGATGAACACTATTGACTATCACACCATGATCTGACTGCTCTCAATTCACAACAACATGCATCCATCCAATCTACATCAGGCATTTTGACTAAAACTTGATCCATTCCTCATCATCATCATCATCATCATCACAACTATTCCAGAATTCAGCAATAGATTCAAGCAATAATTAAACAAGATACTGACTACTCAACAATCATCTCCCCCAATACTTGCTGTATGAACGCAAACCGTAACTAGCTAATTAAGTTGGTGGCTAAGGAAGTCTAACGTAACATTAATTGCAAGAGAAGAATTAAAACAGCCGATCCCTTGTGTGCAAATGCACAAGACCTAGCCATAATACCAGCAAATCTTAATAAACATAAGTTATCGCGTCTTACCTTTGTGTCTATGGTCTGCAGACCCATGCTGTGTGTACAACAACGTCCATTTGTTCTACAGGTTATCACTTTGATATGTTATAGTCCATGGCACTAGGATGCAACCTTGTGATATTGTATGAAGGCTAAATGACTTGCTCGTCTATGATACATTCGCCAGAAATTCTGGCCAATCCCAGCAAAGACTAGGTAGCCTCGTTCCCGCTCGTTCACTGTCCATTCCAAACTGTCAACTCATTTGAAAAACATTCTTTGAAGCGCGATAGTCATATAGAGAAAATAATAACAGCATTATGTCAAAAAGAAGTGGACAGGACATCAGAGCTTTTTTTAAAGCCAAGCAGACATGCACAGTAAGTGCCGGTATCTTATCGGCTAAATGAATAACCCATTCTGTCACTCTTTTTGACAAACAATGTTATTAGCTAGCTAGCTAGCTAGCAGTTACGCACGTCAGCTGAGCTGCACCTGCCTCAGTGACACGGTGACTCCCCCTCCCCCTCCCCCAATCTAGAACGTATCCCAATGTTACAGTTGTTGCAGTTTTAATGAACAGAAAAGCGTGTAGCCAGCGCAGCAGCAGAACGGCTAAATTGGACTCGAGGTTTTCAAAAAAAAAAAAAAAAAAAGTGGTGGGTACAAAATGACTCATGAAGAAATCTGGGGGGGACGCGTTTCCAATGGATGGAATCAGAGTCTGGAGTCTGTGACCATCAGACACTACGCACGTTGCTTTGAAATCTGTCAACTCAAATCTGCAGACTGGCTTTGACTTTCAGCAACTAGCATCGACTTCTCCAGACTGTAACTCGGGGGGAAATCATGTAGTGAATTCCAACCTTAATTGTTAAAAAAACCCTGATAGATTATTTATTTATCAAAACAATCATTGTTGAAGACCTAATGGACAGCAAATATGACCAATTCACTCACCATTGGCCATCATGACAATGGTTTTGCATACCTTTGACAAATATGAAAAATGGCTCAATGATAAGATCATGCATGATGCATGAGGAAGCTCTTATCAGAATGAGGAGGGTCAGAGTATCAACAGCCAATCACAGACACTTCCAATCAGGCCTCCTGAGGCCCATCAGAAAAACGACACAGCACCAGTGCCAATACATATGCCATCAGAGCCACGGTGATTAAGTGAAGCACCGACAGAGAGAGATAGATGAACGAGAGAGAGGAGGAGGAGGAGCAGATGGATGATAAGCGTGATTGGTGACGAAACAAGTTCATTTTGAGAGCAGCTCCATCAGTTACAAGTGCTAGCTGATTAAGACAGCCATGGCTTATGTTTAAGTCAACATAATACTGTGACAACTGAGAAAGAGAAGGATAAAGATGGGACTGTAATTGGCACCCTGAAGTGAAAAAAACTAAAGCACAGAGAGAGGGGTCAGACACAATGAAGCACAATTAGAAGGGAGGAACAGGTGTAGACTGTTTTTTTTTGTGTTCATCATGGAAGTGTAACTCTTTGTCCTCAATAGTTATTAAAGCTACAGGGTAACACTCTAAATAAATAAATAAAGTTAATATAAAAAATAATTTAAGTCATTATATATTAGGGATGTTGCGGTGACTGATTTTTTCCACCGGTTAATCGACGTGTAAAAAAAACGGTAATCCCGGTGTCACCGGGGTTGTGTGTCGGGGATTTCGGGTGGCCGAAAATGCGGTCGTGCAGACGTTTACACATCTCAATTTACTTTCACTTTAATTACCGGCAATTCAGTAGCATTTGTTTGAATTAATCATGGGTTTTATTTTATTCTTAATAAAAATACACAAAACAATAAGACACTCTCTTGTATTACACACATCTTTATTGCAAAATGAATAATAACTTAACACACCATGCAAAAACTAAACAAAAGCACTTATGAAACACCTTTAAAGTGCATTTATTAACAAAACGAACCACTGCACACATCGTGCAAGTATCAAACAAGAAATTATATAAAGAAATTCACTATTCGTTAAATAAATGCCTGCCTTTTTCAGCAAAAAAAAAAACACCGCACAACCATCGAATATAAAACGAACGAATGAACATCAAAAACTTCGTTAAGGTAGCCTACCCGAATAATCACTGGACACTTAAGTGCAAAAAAAAACTAATATAAAAATTAAACTCACGTTAAGCTGTTAAAAAAAAGAGGTAGGCCTATTAACTGCATACACCATACAAAAAAATTATAAATAGGCTAAATGAGAAACAATAAACGAAAAACCTTCATTTTAAATTGCAACAGTTCGCTTTGAAACCAGATCTTCCGCCATCCTTTGCCAGTTAGCTTGCCTCACTCTCCTCAAATGATAAATGAAATCGGACACCTGCTGCTTTACTGCAGCGCTCGTTCCGCTTACGCTAAATTACGAAGGCACGTAGTCACTAACTGAATTAAGTGCTTTATATGACGGCAAATCAATGCCAATATTATCAGAGCGCACAGGCTAAAACTTTAACACGATGGGGACGGTGCCGGTGGTCAAGTGCTATGACCGGTAGGTGGGTTAAACACTGTGTATCACCGGTAACACCGACTATCGCAACAAGCCTATTATATATATATATATATATATATATATATATATATATACATACGTACATACATACATACACACTGTATATACTGTAGTCTAATTTCTTCTCATTTTTGAGTTGGATATGTTGAGCGAAGGGAATGAAAAGCAGTTGATGAGCGAGGAAGGGGCCTATTTTAGGATATTCCGCTCCCCCAGAGACTTTAATAATGAGACCAGGACTCTAGGTCCCACAGAGAACACAATATTTGTCTCACATTGAAGAACAAACTCCGATTTGAATGCACCACTGGTGCTGCGCAGAAGCATACTAAACAGATTAGCTCTGTCCATCCCACTTTCTCTGTTTCTCGAAAAGTTCTGTTGCCCTTCAGAAGCAGAATTTTAAGGAATTGTGCAGCTGATGTGAATGCTGTTAAAAACATTGATCATTTAATTACTATGCCTCCAAAGATCTAATTTTAGACTAATTTAAAGACAGCATCACATGTAATCTTCATGAAAGAAGGCAATCCCAAAATGCATTGCGACTTAGTGAAAAGAAAATGTATCCATAATAACAAAAACTATAGATTTTTAATACATTTTTATTACATTCACTCTGAAATTGAATTCAGTAATTAAAAATTAATTATTTTAGCAATATTTGCGTATGTTATTTCCATGCTTTTTAAAGTATTGCGACATTAGCTTACCAACATGTGAAGAAATGGTTATACCAAAATGCGTTGTGACAGGCTAGAAAAAAATACACAGAAATATTATGAATAAACTTGCATTTTATTAATTCTAAAATGTATTAATAAAATAGTTCAATAAATAAAAATAAACCATTTAACACAATATGTATGTATGTTATATAATTTTATGCTCAGAGCATTTTAGCATTAGCTTAGCAATATGCTAAAAGCAAACACTATTAAAATCAATTGCCTACATAAAATAATCAGTCATTAATGAGGCTTATAATGGTTAATATCCTGCTGAAGAACAATAAATAAATAAATAAACCTGGTTTTCTGGTCTTTGTTGATTTATAGGCAGATCTAGCTGGTTTCCCATCCTGCAGTTGATTTAGTCAAGTTTGTCTCCCCAATGTGAAATGTGTCCAAAACCTCTCTGAAACCAGCAAACAGTACAGGATGGGAGATTAGCAAAGACCAGCAAACCAGTTTAAGCTGGATCAAGTAATTTTTTCAGCTGACAGTTCACTGAGCTTCTTAAGCTCCTGCAGCCTTTAGAAGAAAAACATCGTATTTCGCAAAAATTAATCACTGATTCATTGAATCACTTTGAATCAGCAAATCAGAAGGGGGAAAAAAAAGGGAAAGGGTATTACAGATTCTTTCTCAAACTGTCATCATATATCTTCTTTCTGTCATTCTCTCTCTGATGGAGACTTCTGAGACGAGTTTGGTCGTCACCCAACGAATGCTCACACTATGCTTCAGACGACCTACAGCCACACAGAGCTTAGCAAATAATCGAAGCCATTCCTCAGCTGACTGCCTTTGCGCTCGTTTAGCTGTTCCGCTTTAACCACGCAACTCTCAGTGGAAAAGGGAACAAATTCCAGAAGCACTCCCACCTCCCTCCGCGCATTAGCATTAAGTGTGCGTATGTAAAGAGCTCGCAGGCAGTGTGTTTTGAAGGGAGAGTGTGCGACACTTGCTTTGGTTATTGGTGTTAAGAGATGTTAAGAGGAGGATTAATAACGGCAGTTAACTAAAACCTTTCACCGTTATCTCACTATAAAAGCGAGTATGCACGTCCCTTGAGTACACCACAGCTCTGTGAAGAGAAACAGTGTGGATCTCCATTGTGTACTATCAACAGAGCACCTCTGAACTCTGCCTGCATCACTGTCCTTAATTGTGTGGGTTTGTATGGGCAGTTTGAACTTTACCTGCTCTTCTGGTATACTCTGTTTTTGCGTGCTTGTGTGTGTGTGCGTGAGTAATTGCGTGCTGCACTCTCGTTAGATGACCGTGTGGTGTGAAGTGTGAGTGTCCGTGTGAAACTCTCTCGACGAAGGCCATGGTGACTCATGGCTGCCTGTGGGAGCAGACTCATCTTCCAGTAAATTAAAAACTCACTCCGTCTCTCAGATCTAAGATCACCTCTCCAAACCTAGCTAAATAATATTAACCACGATCAGCAAAACAGCAGAAATGGATATCTGTCCAGTGGATTCTTTACAGACCGAAGATCAGATACATGGAAATAAGAAAAGCAGGTCACATGACTTATCTGAGAAAACACTGTAATAGAAGTATACTACTCATATTTTATTCTTATTATGAAGGATTATTTCAATAAAAAAGGTTAATTGTGGATTACTGTGAAGTTTTTGTCAACTGTTTGGACTCTCATCCTGATGGCACCCATTTACTGCAGAGAATGCTGAAGTATAGAGAATACTGCAACTGTACTTTTGGTATGCTAAACTGGTGTACTTAAAGCCTGATAAATTGGAACAACTAGTTGCACTTAATGCACTTCAGTTGTGCAGAAGATGAGGTGAAGTCCAACTAAACATACACTGAAGTATATTTGATTTTGCTAAAGTGGAACTTTTGCAAGTATACTTCATGTACACTTTAAATATCTTGCATTTAAAGACTGATATTATTAAAAGATTATATAATCCTCATCAATAATGACATTAAAACACATTTTAGGCTTAATATTAAGAAATGTGCATTGTGCATAAGTAGTTCTCGGAATAAAGTTATAATTTTTATATCAGTAAGGGTATCAGAGTGAATCAGACATTTTAAGATTCAATCAATAACATGGTTGAAACATGAAATTCCACACAAAGAAGACAGAGACAACAGGATGTTCATAAATTATACCCTAGTGCCACAAGTCTGAAGCAAGGCCACTAACTAGCAGCTTGAACAGCTTTCAACATTAAAACAAAAGAGCAATTATTGATAATTCCAATTCAGAAAGGAGATTGTCAAATTTGGGGCAAATAACCAAGATTAATGGTCAAAGAGATGCACAGGCTGATCATCACATGTAAATCCATGAAAAAATCATGAGTTACATATTTCCTTGCCTGGTTTCCCATACTCAGGACAAAGACCAGGCTCCTGCTAGAATTTTTTGGTCATGGCTTGTAGCCATGCTTTTAGCTTTTTAGCTTTCAGTCATCACTTTCAGCCATGCTTTTTGCCATTACTTTTTGCGTTCTTTGAGCGCGGTTCCAGCGTGCTTCGGCCTGCATGCCCGCTGCTACTGAGCCATGATGAGAAGAAATGCATAGTCTCGTCAAACTTTACTTCTATTCTTTTACTTTATTTTTATTTTCCTTTCTGTTGAGAGTTTCGTTTTCTGAGTTAAGTTTTGTCGTCGTCTAAAACTTCAACCAGCCCACAACTCCGCATATCTTCAGCCAATGCCCAACCATTGGCTTCCCAAGACATCATTTCAATGACTACTGAACTTCCAGCTAATCAGCAACCTCGGGAAACCTTCTTTTCGGCAAGGACAACAACAAAGGGAACCCCCTAAACAAGCAATGGAAGTACCTCCAGATTCTGAACTGGTGCATTTAATATAACTTTTATTCTCATTGAGGAACTCATTTTGAGGGTCAGTTTGAGGGTGATTGATGGTTGTTCAGGTCAATGCAATTGCACATATTGCTATAAATTTGGGATTTCACATTTTCATTCTCTTAAACTCATTCTTTCCTCACTTTCTCCCTGCAACTTGTATGAATGTGTGAATGCGTGTGTGTGTTAGATTAGTTTATATGTCTTAGATTTATCCAATAAAATCTTATTAATATTCGAAAAGAGAAGTATCTTGTGTTTTGTGCTTACAAGTTAATGTCTTAAACTGCCGATCTTATTAAAAGTGATATGACATACAGCCAAGTATGGTGACCCATACTCAGAATTCCTGCTCTGCATTTAACCCATCCAAAGTGCACACACACAGAAGTGAACACACACCCGAAGCAGTGGGCAGCCATTTATGCTGCAGCGCCCGGGGAGAAGTTGGGGGTTCGGTGCCTTGCTTAAGGGCACCTAAGTCATGGTATTGCCAGCCTGAGACTCGAACCCACAACCTTAGGGTTAGGAGTCAAACTCTCTAACCACTGTGCTAATTAATAGTGTTTTCACTATATTTTGGATTTTTATATCCATTGCAGAGTTTACTTTATACGGCTCGTTCAGTAAATTGCTGGTCGACTCATTTTTCAGCCGTAAGACAGTGATTCTGTCCAAATCCCCTATAAAATCTTAAATGATCCCCTTTGAGTTAAATTGACCTGTTTCCCTTACAATATGTTAATACTTTTGAACTGATGTATTTTAAATATATATATATATATATATATATATATATATATATATATATATATATATGCGTTGTATATATATATCTTCTTTTTTTTTTTTTTTTTTTTTTTTACTAGGGTTGGCCTTAGGGTGTCAATTTTCAGCAATTTTCATCTTATTGTGCTATACATTAACTCAAGAGTAAAAAAAAAAACACTGAATCATGTACTGAAGGCTCCAGAAGTAAAACATTCCAATCCAGCCTTCATTTTCACAGTCCATTTTATCATAATTTCTCTCTCCTTAGTTTTTCTCAGCCTTTTATCTGCTAAATTTGTTAGCTAACTGCAGCACACTTACTGCTCAAGAGCACAGCGTGTTGAGCCACCAAATAAAGTAGGCAGATGCTGGCTGGATGTCACTACTCAGAGTCAGACAAATATACATAGAGTACAAACGTCACTAAAAAACCCTTGACCTTCTTAACAGCCTCATAGCGTTAAGAAAAACTCTCGTCAAGAAACTCTTGTCATCATCCAGCAAATCTCAGCTGAATACACACTTTCAACTGCTGAAGACCCCTTTTTCGGAATGATTAAAAATCTTAACTAAAGTGGATCAACCGATAAGAGACAGTAGGCTACACTTCATTCTTTTTTCAGAAAGTTCATATTAAAGGGATAGTTAATCCAAAAATAAAATTTCCTTCACTTGTTCCAGACAGTTAACTTGCATAATATATATTTTTTCCAAACTATGGAAGTCAATGGCTACTGTCGAGATTTGGGTTACCAACATTCTTCAAAATATCGCCTTTTGTGCTCAACAGAATAAAGAATCTCATACAGGTTCGGAGCAACTTGAGGATGAAATGATGACAGAATTTTCTTATATTTTGAGTGGTACAGTACGGTTCGGTTCGGTACAGTACAGTACAGTACTGTACGTTATGCAATTATTTCTGTTTCCACTGTCAGAAGTTGTGAATTGTAACAAAATAGCGAACCGTCCCAAACCAATTTCTCGGTTCCCTTCCATTGGGGTGCCTAGCACAGCAAAGGGTTCCAAAGGGTGGACATAAACTCACTGCAGAACGTTGATTGGTTGACTAGAATCGTCACTTTTGAGTACACAAAAAAATATAACCGTGTATTTTATAATTTTATATTTTCACACAAACAATAGCCGTTTCTCAATATGTGTTATTGTCTGTTCTTGTGGACTTGTGAAACGTTGTTACCCAAAAACGGTGTAATTTTCTTAATATTACTGTTATTGTGTCATGAAATGTAGTTTTAAGAGTTTTTCAGGCGAGAATGTAATTGTTTAAAACTCAAATCTGCGGTTTATTCATAAAGATAGCACCTATTTAAAAATTTGCTATGCCGATTTCGGAGCTCCAGGCGATCACCGGGTGCTCAGTGCTCATGTATCCGCCGAGAGCAGCCTTAGCTCGGCTAGTCCTTCTGACATTTGCCGCTGACTCTGATGTCTCTGTAGTGATTAAACATGAGATACAATTCCTTTTTGGTTGGCTATATTTAACAGGCATTTGTGGTCTCATGAATTTATTATTTGTTGCTGAGCACAAAGATATGTTTAACTTTATATATTTAATTTAAACTTTACCATAGTACAGCGCTGACTTTGTAGCATACGTTTGACTGAACTGTTTGCTTTTGTCTTAATTTCCTATTATATAAGCCTTGTATACTTTGTACTTATACTTTTTAATGGCTATTATTCTTTAAAACTGACATTTAACAAAGAGTCAGAGTTGTGCTAATTGTCGCAGTTCATTGTCAATCGCTTTCCAGCATACACCACGCCTACCAAGTAAAGGTACTATTGGCAGTGAAAATGCAAGCCTGATCAGGCTTACCCATACCGAATCATACTGTACTGTACCGTACCGTACCTCTCAATGGAAACGAGCCAATAGACAGGACGGGGCATGTAAGAGCACACAAGCTATGTTTTAAAACCTAGTTAGCCACCTAACTAGACAAAATTTATCCCAAAGGCAGTTTTAAATTAGATGAAAAAAAACATATTCTCTAAAAAGAAGAATATTCTCATTCAAGATGCATTCATGCAAAATCATCAAGACAGCGCAACAATCAACAGTGACGTAGTCAACACAGATGCATACAAACACACATTTGTCTTAAGGGTGTAAGGGTGGGCGATAATAAAGCGAGGGAGAGGAAGAGAGTGTGTCTGTCTCCCAGTTGTTAAGCTGCACTGGACCTTGACAGTAGCCCGAGACAAGCCGGGCCCTGTTGCCACAGCAACAGGATCAGATGAGGTGCCTCCTCAGATACTGAGCTAAACACAGTGTCTCTCCTGTGAGGGGAAACAAAATGGAAGATGCAAAGAGCGCACGAGCGCTTTGATTTTATGTGCATGCCACTCATGTGTCAGAAGAACTGAAGATCACGCCGCAGATTGGAGAGACAGACCAAGCTTGTATGAACCCCATTTCCATAGCAATGACATGACAACAAGGATGATAATGAGGTGATGTCATAAATACCAGGATGTAGTGCATTCTAAAAAAAGGAATTCGGGATGCTCACTTTCTGCTTTCATCACATTAACACACACAAACCATCTCACCAGCTGTGTGCTAATTGATCCTCCAGTGTCCCAGAAGTCTTTGAGCTATTGATCATGGCAGTGTTTTATCTGTGTGTATCAGAACGCTTAGCAGGGTTTGATCTTGGTCTGTTTTATGTTGGGAGAGTGTGCATTTATGTGCAACCTCAAACGGCTGCTCTTCTGTACTTAAGTGGGTCGTACAGGCCACCAAAAGTTTTCTAGTACGTCAGAAGACATGATTTAGACACCAGCGGATAAAGTTACAATGGGATCCCGCATCTCTCTTGCCTCCTCTGAGCACACTGAGTTCTAATGGACCCCCTAAAGCATGTGGTGGGTTTAGCGGGGGGTAATTGAGAAGGAATGGGGAAAAGTCACGTGAGAGGACGCAATGCTTCCATCGCAATATGATTAGAAAAGACATGATTGGTTCATGTGATCAGGAATGAACATTATATTGTTCATTCCATCTGAATTAACAAAATAATGGCTTTAATTGGAAGACAAATAAAAAGTAAGTAAACAACTCACACACTTAGATATAACCACTTTGCTAGGTCCAAAAAAAAGTTTTTAGAGAGTAATCAGCTTGGTAAAATGTAAAATAAATCTCCATCTCTGTGATCAATATTTTGATGGCTGATGATCTGAAAAATTAAGTTAATTAAGTGGTAAATGACTGGAAGCTTATTTTTGCCAAACAAACAAAAAAAAAACTTAAAATTAAAATAAAATTAATTCAAATCTTAATTGAAATAAATTGCAAAAACAATAATTTTACAAAAATTTTAGGATTAGAATTTTTTGGGGATATTTTACTTTAATTTTATGGTTTTTGTTTGGCAGATGTAGCTGCCAGTCTTTTACCATTTTTTTACGGTACTTTTTTTACAGTCTAAAACCCTTATTTTACAGATTTTTTCTTGTTTCAATTATGATAATTTAGTTTAATTTTACTGTTTTTGTTTGGCAGCCGTAGCTGCCAGTCATTTACCATTTTTTATGGTACTTTTTTCTACAGTCCAAAACCAATATTTTACAGATATTTTCTTGTTTCAATTACGATAGTTTACTTTAATTTTACTGTTTTTGTTTGGCAGCCATAGCTGCCAGTCATTTACCATTTTTTACGGTACTTTTTTTACAGTCTAAAACCCTTATTTTACAGATTTCTTTGTTTGTTTTAATCACGATAATTTACTTAAATTTTACTGTTTTTGTTTGGCAGCATAGCTGCTAGTCATTTACCATTTTTTCATGGGACTTTTTTTTACAGTGCATTCATATATGAGAGGACTGTCTATACTGTCTCTTGGACATCTACATGTATTTATCTGACAATGTTTCAAATGCACGACACACAATGTAAAAATAAGTTGTTTGGCATCGGATAGTCAGAAAGTGTCAGAGAAGATGAAAAGTACAAGAGGGTGACTGATGAGGATGGAAAAGTGATTGAGAGCAAGTGACGGGTGGAAAGCGAGTAAAAACAACTAGAGAGAGAGTAAAAGTGACAAAGGAAATGGACTTCTGCATGATGACACACATAACTCCATGACAACACCAGCCTCCCTCCAGCCATCTGTCGCTTTTTTCCTCCTTCTCCGTTTCTCCCTGTCTTCAAATATTTCCCTATGTTTCCCTCATCACTTCACTTTTGACCTTTCCTTTCACAATGTTTGCTCCTGGCACTGAGAGCGGAAGAGAACAAAGCAGTGAAGGGAAGCCATGCGAACACAAAGAAAGATCTTTCACTCAACAAGATTCCTGCTCAATGGGCTATATATTGGAATTAAGGAAATAGTGTAATATTTTCCAGCAAGTTTATCCCACTTTGAGGTGGAATGTGGCACCAAATGGAACTGTAAAAATGACTGTTTTCCAACGGGATTCTCAAAGATTTAATAGCACTTACCTGACTGGCATCACTTGGTTGAGCCAGAAGGTAAAATGCCAGAACATTTGAACAAACCTTCTGCCTTCTCTTATTATAAAGTATATTATTGAACAACAGCTATTCGACAAGCTTAATTATGGCTAATACACTCACACTCTCAAGACTAACTTTATCCAAAACTCTAACCCAAACAAAAAACTTTTGCAGTTTTAGAATTAAAACAAACAGTCTAGCATAATTTGGAAGTAATTCTTTTTCAAGACTGCCTAATTTGAGAATGTGATATACTTTGGGGTAATTATAGCTCACTTTTCTTTCTCTCGCTGTCTTGTGTAATGAAATAACAGCTGGACAACAGCAGAGACTGAATTTACAGTGAAAAAATGAGAACCAGTGTGGATGATAGTTTTCATGCGAGGTGGTGGAGGACATGGCAGTTAAGTGATTCAGAGAGCCCTGGAGCTCAAGACCTTCATTCATATTTCACATGAATCTAATGCAGAGACATGATCCATTTTGCATAGAGTGTCCAAAGGAGCCAGATCAGATGACCTGAGTGCAGCAATGCATAACAAGCCTGGGACCGAAAACTGTCTCTCGCTTTCTCCTGCTCTCACTCGGCACGTCAGATCATTATCCATCACTTTGATGGACTGAGATAAGCTTTCCATCATGATCTATTTATATCCAGTGTTGTTTTTCCTTTTCCAAAATATTATATATACACATACATCATTACAATCCCTTGTGTAGTTTTACTTAACATTAATATAAGCAAATATAAAAATTCTATTCATACTAATGATGCACCAATGTTAAAATTCAGTCCAATACCAAAAGCCTGATGATTATTTTCATATTAAGGCTCATAACTGATAAATGCTGAAATTAAAATTCTATACAATTTTGTCTAAAATAAATAAAGAAAAACAAAACTGTAACACTTTAGAATAGGTAACACACATTAACTACGTTTTCCCTGAAACTCCTAATGTGCTGCTCATTACTGGTTAGTAGGGTGGTTGTTAAGTTTAGGTATGGAGTAGGATTAAGGAATCTAAAATATGGTCATGCAAAAAAAAAGCATTAATATGTGGGTTATAAGTACTAATAAATAGCCAACAAGCTAATAATACACATGCTAATAAGCAACTAATATTGAGAATTGGTACTTAAAATAAAGTCTTACCTACAAAAGACTAACAACTAAAATCAATTATTTTTCTAATTGAATTTAGGCATCTTTATATTGTACGAACTGGAAATTAATTCTGAGATTTGCTATAGATTACATTCAACAGTGTTACTAAATTATTAGTGTTTTAAAAGAACAACTTCAAATGAGTGCTTAACAATGCGTAACAAAGGTTTTTTTTTTTTTGGAGGTGTAGGGGATATAAAATACAGTGTTTATGGTATAAAAACCATTACATCCCAAAAAACATGGAAAGCAGTGTGTGTGTGTGTGTTATGTGTGCTCTTTTTTGTGACATATCAGGACACAACTCTGTATAATGACATGGGTATGACACAGGTATTACAAGGAGAGGGTGACTTATGAGGACATAACCCATGTGCCCATTTTTCAAAACACTTATAAATCATACAGAATGAGTTTTCTTGAGAAAGTAAAAATGCACAAAGTTTCCTGTGAGGGTTAGGGTTAGGTGTAGGGCCATAGAATATACAGTTTGTACAGTATAAAAACCATTACGCCTATGGGATGTCCTCACTTTTCACAAAAACATATGTGCGTGTGTTTGTGTGTGTTATTTCGACATATAAACACAAGGTTTGGTCTGGTCAATCATTTTTTCAATCAGTTCTTCAAATGGCAGACAATTTTCTGTTAAAGGGATAGTTCATGTTTTACTGTTTGAGTACATGAATTACTCCGGGATATTGGTTTGTTTGAACTCAGAGGGAGTGTCAGCCACATTAAACAAGTTAACAGCTTAAGTCATTTGTGGATTAATGGGTATTAGAGATGCGAACCATTTAAAATGATTCAGTTTGATTTGGTGAACTGGTTCAAAACGATCCGGTTACATCGAATGATTCGTTCGCGAACCGGATATGACAAACTGTTTATTTTGAACTCTTTCACAAAAGACACGGAAGAGAAGACAATGCTGAATAAAGTCATAGTTTTTGCTATTTTTGGACCAAAATGTATTTTCAGTGCTTCAAAATATTCTAACTGACCCTCTGATGTCACATGGACTACTTTGATTATGTTTTTCTTACCTTTCTGGACATGGACAGTAGACCGTTCACACAGCTTCACTGGAGGGACTGAGAGCTCTCGGACTAAATCTAAAATATCTTAAACTGTGTTCTGTAGATAAATGGAGGTCTTACTGGTTTGGAACGACATGAGGGTGAGTTATTAATAACATAATTATGATTTTTGGGTGAACTATCCCTTTAACATAACTCTGCTCTTGCTCTTTTAGGATATGAAAAAGAAATCTTGGTGTGATCAAATTAAGAAGGCAAAGGACAGAAAAGTGGTGGAAGACAGAGACTTGACAACAAAGAGACAGATTTATAAAGTGTGAAGAAGAGGAAAGACCACATGAGGAAAAGGCAAGAATAGAGAAGACGCTGTTCTCATCTTGACGTGCTTGGCTCATTTGCTCATCATTATGTTTAATGAATGCCACGACAAGTTGGGTATAAATAACGTCTCTAATATGCTTCTCCGTCACTGATAATCAGACCCCGCGCCACTGCATTCATGAGATGAAACTCAATCAAAACTCAATTCATCCTCTAAATTTGTTGACTATTCATCTGGTTTCAGAATCACCAAAAACATCCATCCATTCAACATCCATGCCAGTATGTTCAGAGACTCATGAATCAGAATTGCAAGAGCGACTAGTGCAGGTGTCACAGGAGAAGAAACAAACGTGCCGAAGGCCTCAAAGGCCACACAATAGAAGCTGGCGGGCAAGAAAAAGGTGGCTAATTGCATTATTAATAGGTAGAGTCTGGGGCATTTTGTGATCGTAATTTGCAGAGCGGAAGGCGGGGGACTGTCACTCTTCGGGTGAATACCGGCGGTGGATGTGAAGAGCTGAATAGCTGCCACTAATGAGCTGGCTACGCAGAAGATGCAGCTCTGGCGTGACGGCCCATCAGTGGGGCCATGATCTGTTGGTCTATATTTCACATGCCAGGATGAAAGGCCCTGATTAACAGGCCACCGTCCCAATGAAACTATAATGAGGTTACAGTCTTAAAGGCAATTTACACGCTATGCAATAGGTAGCAAATTTTACACTTGCATCTAGGACTTGGTATAAATACAGAGCAGAGATGGTCTTTCTATTGGTGAATACTGCTTTGATAACCACTCACACCCTTGATGTCATTGAATTATCTGTCAGAGTTGTGTGACAGTCAAATAAAGTTTGCGAACACCATAGAAGTGGCGGAAACTGAATTCTACCTGTCACAAAATTGCTTTTGACTCTTAAAAAAACAGCATTTTTTTTTTGGTGTGAATTGTAAAAATAAATCAATCTAAAATGCTTGTTTAATGGCATTGGTAGATGTTGAAGATTAGCCAATAGGATGTCGATTCAATAAATGATAAGCTGTTTTCCCACAAAAAGCAGTTTATCCAACATAGTGAAGCTTCTTTTCCACTGACAACCATTCAAAAAAGGCCTCTGGTTTCCTTTTCTGCGAACCGCAGCGTTGGCTTTTTTGGTTAACCTTGGAGTCTTGCCTCAAGGTGGCTTTGATACAGATCTCACTGATGCAGGAAAACCAATAATGCATGCTGCAACATTTCAATAATGAAGATCTGTGTAGGTCAGTGCTTTTTAACCTTTTTGACTCCAAAGCACCCCATTGTGCAAAACAATATATAAAGCCCTCACACTTCGATTATCTGTAAATTAAAATACAGGTTTCCATAAGTTTCAAGATCTGAATGTACTTTTCCAGTTGTTCATGTTTTACTTGATAAAGATAAAAGATAAAGTAATCAAGGGATAAGTTAAAATAAGAAATATTTATTTATTTAGTAGATTTAGCTGATTTCTGTTTTAAATCAAGTCATCTTGAGGTCCTAGTGGGGCCTGGTCCACTGGTTGGGAACCACTGGTGTACATAGGTTAGATTCTTTGAACTTGTAATAAACACCTGGAACAGGAAGAGAGTTTAAGCCAAAATAGCTCACCACTAAGTCTCTGTGATATCCTGTCCTCTAGATACAGCCATCTAGTAGTCCTCTTTTCAATGGATTTTGATGGTTTTATGGCTCACCAGGTCCAGTTGCTCAGAACAGAAATACAACATCTCTGCTCAAAAGGACACACAATTTGAGATATCAGTTCATGTCTATATAAATGATGCAGGGCAGATTACACACTGAAGATCAGTATTCTCGGAACACTAAACACAGAAAAAAATACACACTTCACCTTTAAATTTCCCTTGAGCTTAATTAGATTCTAATTTGATATGTTCTACTAAGGATGTCATGCCCATGAGAGACAACACTACTGTATCCTGTTTTCCATGAGATTGATGTGAGCATGGCTCATTTGAGAGCAGCCTCTATAAAACCAGATTAAAGGAATGAGATGGAGACAGCTTGTTGAGATGTAACATTTGACCCAACAATAAATGTTTACCGAGGCAGCTGCATTATTCCAGCTTTATGCAGAAAGGTCAGAAAGCCAAAACATTAAAGCTCAGAAAAGTATTTAAAAACATTACTGTGTCAAAGTGGAGAGGGTGCTAATCGCTAATGCTAGTGTTTGGCTGTCTCAGTAAAGGAACAAAAGCCACTGGTGACCACTTATTTAAATATTAATATGTCCACTGCATAAAAGATGGAAGGAGAGCATAAACCATTATAGGATGGGATTAGTTTGATAAGTTTTGTAATTACAACCAGAGCTTCCCTGTAATTTAATGTTGTCCGACTCTGCCATGTCAGTGATTATTCAGACCGCACAATCTTCCCTCAGTGTTCCAAGTCCAGCTTAATGTCCCTTTGTTTCTCAAGTTTTAAAGTTTTAAAGTGGACATCAGGAAATCACAAGACGTGCTGAACTAATTTACTCATCAACTTATTCAGAGAGATAACACTAATGATAACACTAGTGTTAATGATAACACTGCTAATGGTTTTGGAACATTATTCTCTCTCTCTCTCCAAAAAAAAAAAGAAGAAGAAAAAAAAGAGCAAGACTAAAGAGCAAGACAAAAAATAAATAAATAGCCAAGTATTCATGTCCTTCATTCTGCTAATGCAATACATAAATGTCCATATTATCTCATCAGTTCATTGTTGTTTTTTTTTTTACAGTTTTGTTTGTTTGCAGTGGTTCTGGCTTTACATTTCATCCTTTAAATTCAGTCAATATTTTATGATATTCATTCTAGTCATTGTTACTTAGAAATATAATTTTACAAAATGAAAATACCCTTTTATATAAATAATAAAAACTGATTCAGCTGTAGTAAATCTTCAAGACAAATTTGTAAAAAAAAAAAAAAAAAGTAATTTTTATATTTCAAAATGTATAAAAATGTATACATTTAAACAATTAACAAACTAAATCTTTGTTTTGAAAGCCTTAGATGCCTAAATCATAAGCAACTTTTAAAAGTAGTTTGCTTTAAATGAAATAAATCCCTGTACTTTCAAGATGCTACTTTACATGTAAGCACTACAAGCACTAGCCTACTTTACAGAATATATCTTGAATATGAATGGAGCCTCAATGAAAGATTGGTTTTATCTTTATCCTATTCAGTCTATTTTGGAGTTTGCTTCGCTGGCTCAAACACAAACTCAAAGTCAATCCATAAACGTACATCTCTCTTTCTCTTGACCTTTCTCATCTTTCCTACACCAATCCATAGAGAAAACTCCTCTCTCTAGGTATAAATCAATCCCTTCTATCCACTATCATCTCACATATCCACCACATTACCCTCCTTACGATAAATTTTTGTCATGTTCGTGTTCCTCCTGGAATGATTCACTTTAATCCCTCGTCTCCTATGTTGTCTCCATCTCTGTTGCTAATTTAGTGGCTGTAAGGAGAGCAGCAAGGCAGAGAGCTTACTTCTCTAATGGCAGCATTCTACCAGTCACGTCAAGCCCAGCCGAGGAACCAATGTTCTTGTCTTTTTTAATTACCATCTAACTGACTTTCAACAGTGTGATCCCTCAGTCCTTTCCTCCCTTTCTTTTGACTCTCACACACATACTGAACTCCTCCACTATGCATCCAACCTCCTTTGAACTTTGTTGAGGACGATATACATATTTGTCATCTGAAAAATGGAGAGGAACACTTATAATTATAAAATTGCTAGCTTGCTCATGAATATTAATTATGTTCTGTCACGTCATTAATATTCAATAAGCCCTGTAGTCTTACCTGATTTGCTTGTTGTAAATGGGTGCTAGGTGCTTAAAGCTATAAACCTAGAGAGACCATCCATTATAGTGATTATACCATGCTTAGGGGGAATTCTTATGCATGACACAAAGTGGAGTGATGAAATGGGATGAAGAGCATAACATGTCTCTGGTCTCCTTCCATTATTTGGTATTACAGAAGGGTATGATTGGAGATAGGCGGTCCACCATTCTGTCTTAAGAGGGTAAAATAATATTACAGTGGGAGCAGTAAATAACCAAGTGCAGTGATGGAGAACTCTGACTCTTAACTGGATTTGTATTCTCAGAATGTTGGTGACACTCCTTTTAACATTACATGCCCCATTCAGCTCTGAGCAATCACCCCTTTCATTACCACCATTACAGCAGCCCAGCAGTTATGGTCTTAATTTAATGTGCTCGTTAATACCTCTAATGCATTTAATTCCTACACCAGTAGCACAGTCAAAAAGAAGAAAATAATTTTTTAAAAGTGAAAAAATGGCAGTGCTCTTCTAGGGGAAATGCTCTTCATGAAACCACTGAACTTTTTTTGTACAGTTTTACAGCATGGTTTTAATAATTTTGTAATTTCAATCATGTTTTTTGTTTTTAGGGGGACTGTTACATTCTGTCCAGGGACTACAGATTAGGTACCGAGTTTAATACTTTTTGATAACAATCCTCATCCATACTTGCATTTCCACTGCGTTTCAGAAAAGATCTCTGTCCACATTACACGACCAAAAACGCATGTTATGGGACCATTCATGCACACTTTAGTATTATACTATGTAAGACAATTTTTAAGATTTATACTTTAAACCACTATCAAGTGTTATAACTTTGTTATAACTTCCGATTGTGATCTAATGTGTGTTTTAACCATATAATTTTGATGAAATATGTTTGTAGCCGTTTATAGCAAGCTATCACTACACTTAGCAAAAATCAAGCTAATCACTATACTTAGCATTCCTCATGTAAACACCTTGTATTGTTATGAAAATAGGCAGAATCTCAAATCACACACAAATCCTTTACTTTTTTTTCTGGGTTTCTTATATAAAGAATTGAACATGGAAGTGTAATGGGTGTTCATCATATGAAATTTTAAATGGAAAATTTCAGCTTTATCAAGTTGGAAAAGTCACACGTGGTTCTACATCTACATCTCTTCGGTTCAAAAAAGTTTATCTTCCAACTTTAAAATCGTCCAACATCGTTATTTTACCTGCTTACCTAAAGGGCATTTGACTTTCTTTGCACGTTTGCTTTGTAAACACTTTTGCCTTTTTCCAATGTGATTACACAATGCGTGAAATCAAACTAGAGCAAGACATGCATTTGTGGTTAAAAAGTAGTACAGTACTAGTACGCTGAAACAGAAGTACAGACAGATAATTTCTTCCGCATGAAGACCTATATCTAAGTGTAATGGATTATCGAAAAAGGAAAAAAATACATGGCAATGACTTGTTCTTTCTCTCGGTTGCTGATTGGATGGAGGCAGATATGGATGAAAGATTGCAGTCAATTATAAAATAGGGATGGGTTTAAGGAAACCAAATGATCAGAGAAGTCCGGCATATGTCACAAGAGAGGAGTCTGTCATGTCAGCAAAAGATCTCAGTTATGACATTTTGATTTATAAAAAAAATATTAACATTTAATTAGAAATCCTTCGCAAATAAGAGCAATAACATGCACTTAGAAAATAAGAAATGATGAATTTTCCTTTTCAAATCAATTACTGATCACATGTTGAAATGCTATGCTATGTATGAGTTGTTGCCAGCGTACTGTGGAACTTTCCAAATCAGTCACTTATGAGAATCTAGGACAGCTAAGTTGCTGTCTTAAAAGGCAGTTTGTAGACGATGATCTACACACTAGAGTTTGGAACAGTATGATGTTGAAACAGGTCTGTCATTATTGCTCATCGCTAATTGTTGCTTAGACTACATGCTCATCTAGACAAAAGCACTGAGTAAATGTTGACTTCATTACAATGAAGCCACCAAACACTTGACAAAGAGCTTGACAATCACAACTTCTTTACTCTGTCCCCTCCCTGCATCTGTTCTTGTGTACAATCTGAAATCTCAAACACGAGTCTCTCTCCACTTCCCGCTGTTCCAGCCTCCTCTCTATTGGCTGAACTTGTTTGAAGGCCTGCAATGTTGAGAGCAAATCCAGGTCCAATGTCAGAATGGATGACAGCGGACAAGCTGAAGTCTGAGCCTGGGGGACAGCAGCAGTCTGGAGGCAAAGGTGTGACATTTTGACAAGACGCTTTTGTCACACTAAGTCAGTTGGTGACTCAGGGCCAAGGTCATCTCCACAAGGAGCCATCTCTTCACACAACGCTATCCGGGAAGAGTTAAGCCCCATCGTCCCATTAGATCACCTGCTGTCTGATTCACCAGAGGTTTGATCTATCTAAAAGTGTTGCTTTTGCATTCAATTTTTGGTATCACTAGACACCGTTTTCTTTCGGGGCTTTTTTGTAGCCATTTAAAACATCACTGTCACATGTGGTTACACAATCTGACAGCTCATCAGATAGTACAGCTCTGAAACAAGAAAGCCTGAGCGAGAGAACAAACACACAAAGTTGTTTGTCTATCACAATAGAGACTTCCAGTTGACTTCTATTGTTTTCTATTGTATTGTTTTTGATATTATTATAATTTAAAATAACTGTTTTCAGTGTTAATGTCTTTTAACTTTTTGTTAAAATATATTAAAATTAATTTGTACATATTTAAAATGTATTCCTGTGATGGCAATGTTGAATTTCAGTACCACATGATGCTTCAGAAATTAATTCATACAACAAGACTAAGCAAAACACATATATACAGAATGAAAAGTGATGTATAGTGATGATGCACGTGTTTTGAAGGCATATCAATGCTATGTGCAAACATTGTAAAAAAATATGTCCAAACTGTAAAGAACTGTAATGAAGCAGAGATCAGTTAGCTCCTAACTATCCGCGCTGAAGCTGAGATCGTTCGCCAGATTAAGTGAAAGATAACGTACCTAACGTTTTTGAATCATACATTTCACGTCACATCCTGATGTCACGTGTCATTATGGGACCTTTACACACATATTCCGGGAAATCACTGGGAATGTGAATGAACCAAAATCAAACGATCCGGGAGCAATTGCCAAGACACATTACCCGTGTATTATCTGGAATCTCAGTGTAAAATTGGTCTTAGGAGTGTGCTGGTGGCTTATGTCAATTCCTGAAGATCGGAGAGTCCACAGCAAATCGACAAAGTTACTTAAAGATAATAACTGCCGGAAAGTCAGACTCCAGGGTAATGAGTCTCGGAGAGTGTGTCTCAAAGGGTTTGAGCCATGTTTGGTTTGGGTTAGGGACTTTAAGGGTCTACCAGTCACACCCATCTTTTGCAGACTTGACCAAGGCAGAAATGTCCATTTTGGGTGGGAGAGGTTAATTTGCTTAACATAACACCGTATTTGCATGGTTTATGGTGGTCTGGAGGATTTTTCCAATATTAAGTCAAATTATGGTAATAAGAGCATGGTGCAAATTATGGTGACATAATATACACCATAAATCCAGGAATCGAAGATGCTCATTTTGATTCCTGCCAGGGATTGGAAAACATTAAGGCAGTAATACATTCATATGTCTATATCCAAGTAACTAGAGCACATTGTTTTGTTGTTATTACAACTGTACACAAATAAAAGTTTCAAATTTTGCAGTTTCAAATGATACCTTATTCTTATCTGTACGATCAAAAATGAAGTAATATTTGAAGTTCTTTTCACAGTCATCAAGAAAATATGAGTCAGACCACACCAGTGCAGGCTTCGACCTCAGGGGTTTAAAAGCTCCACTACAGGTATACTCCAACCACATGTTCATTGAGGGCCACATTTCTTCAACAATTAAAACACTGTAAAAAGCCATAAAAGACCGGAAGGCATGCACAAACCCATCATACACATCATTACTTTAAAAATACTTATCCATGAAGTTGGCCTGGTCTGCGTGTGAGTGGATGTTCTAAGCCTCCCTCCCAGGTGCTCACCTATGTTTCCCCTTCATCCTGGTTTGCACACATTAGCATGGCGCTGCTGAAGCTTGCTGGCGGCGCATTACTTCAGCTCTAGGCACCCAGCGGGCTGCCCACACTGACGCTGATGGGTATTGGCAGCCCCTAGCCACTAAGAGAGGTGCTGTAGTCCAACCGCCAGCAGGGGGTGGTGTGTAGAACGCGGAGTCACACTTCCAGAGAAAGACACACAAGCAGATGTACAAACACACCTGGGTCTGCCAGATGCTCAGCTTAACCCTCTGCCATTATTCAATTTGCTACAGACTTCTATTGGCTGAGCGCTGAAGGCCGTAATGCCAGAGGGGAGAAAGACATGCTGAAATTAGCCTCTCTGGAAACATATAATCCATTCCCACTGAAAAAAGTAACACTTGGGTCAAGCTACAATAACAACATTTGTGATAAACAACATAACAGTCTACAGCAGCCATTGGTTGGTTGGTCTGTGACAGGACTCTTTAATTAAAGGGATAGTACACCCCAAAAGTTTAATTTGATGTTTATCTGCTTACCCCCAGGGCATCCAAGATGTGGGTGACTTTGTTTCTTTAACTCGAAAAATAGCATTCTGTCAGTCATATAATGGAAGAGAATGGAAATCACAGCTTTGAGAGTAAAAAAAAAAAAAAAAAAAATTCACAAACAAAACAAATTAAATCCTGTGGTTCGTGATGATACATTGATCTGTAAAGACATGAAACGATTGGTCTGTGCAAGAAACTGAACAGTATTTATATTATTTTTTTTATCTCTTATGCACAGCAATGTCCAACATCTGGTGCGTGACGTTTGTACGTGCTCTGGCAATGTAGGCATAGATTTGTAGTAGATTCCCGCGGCCCATAGAAACAGTCACTAATGAGGCATCTTCGTATATACGTATCTATGTCTGCTATGCTATGCTATTTCGTGTCTTTACAGATCAATGTATAGTCAAGAGCCGCAGGGTTTAATTTGGTTTTGTGTATGTTTTTTTTTACTCTCAAAGCCGTGATTCCCATTCTCTTCCACTCTAAGACTGACAGACTGCAACAGTTTGAGTTAAAAATCTTTGTTTGTGTTTTACTGAATAAACAAAGTCACCTATATCTTGGATGCCCTAGGGGTAAGCAGATAAACATCAAATTTTCATTTTTGGGTGAACTATCCCTTTAAGACAATTTGCATGCTAAAGTAGTCTAAAAAAAAGTATTTTATTAGGACTCCCTTGTCATGCTATTTTCAAAGTGTGCATCCATGCTAATCCAGCAATGGCTAATATTGCTCATAACCACTTCCACAATGGAAGAGGGGGAGATTGTGATGGTTCTCTTTTGTGTTGAGGAATGCAAGGCTTAAGCTGCCACCAGTGTAGGGAAACGCATTAATTTACATTGTGTCAGTGTCAGCTGACTGAGACTGTCTCCTACAGAGTGGAAGCTCTTTGGCAGGCTTGCAGGCAATTTTTTAATTTATTTGTTTATTTATTTTTACAATGGAAGTACTATTATTATTATTATTATTATTTTGCTATGGACAAGTTTTCCATCTGCGCAAAGTATGTGTGTTTAGTATATATTACATATATCGAAAGGAAACAATGGGTATGTTGTAAAAACTAGTGTTGAAAACACTGACAAAGAGCCGACAGACAAGACAGAGAAGGTTACTTTAGACATGAAACAGTCTCCTTCGGATGAGACGTTAAACCAAGGTCCTGACTCTATGTGGTCATTAAAAATCCCTAAATTCGCCCATTGGCCTCTGACCATCATGGCCTCCTAACAATCCCCATGTCTGCTGATTGCCTTCATCACTCTGTCTCCTCTCCACCAATAAGCTGGTGGGCGTTCTGGCACAATATGGCTGCCGTCACATCATCCAAGTGGATGCTGCACACTGGTGGTGGATAAGGAGATACCCCCTGACAATGTAAAACACTTTGAGTGCCTAGAAAAAGCGCTATATGAATGTAAGGAATTATTATTATTATTATCTCCCGCTGAGCCGCTGGAACTGCACATCTGCAGTCTATCACTTCGACATGACAGACTCAAATAAGCCAATCATGAGCGCACCACCCCAACATCTGTCCTCCACAGCCCCACAGATGGCTAAATTACAGCCTACAAAACAAATATGGCCCAAAAAATGTGAAAAATCAATTATATTGAAGTACATAGGCTTCTAGGAAATATGAAATCCACAAGGGCCCATATATTTGTCTGATTTGTGAGACTATAAGTCTTATTAGATAACTTCTGAGTAATAGCATTCAATTTTCTCCATTATGTTACCTAATAATCAGAAGGGTGTTAACATCATTTTCCTCTGTGCTTATGGCTACTGGCCGTTTAGGTAATATCTTTAAGAGTGCCTTATTGAAATTGGTTGAAATAGATCAGTTCCACACTAGCCATTAACAGTGACAGACGTAGTCCACAGCAGCCCTGCCGAGAGTTAGACACACTTAGACGCATTAACCGAACAAAAGGACATCATTTAGTCTGACCACTAGCCCAGCACAAGATAATTGTACACTGCGAAAGAGAGGTCCGGGAGGGTCTGTTCTCAGAGGCTACTGATACATGTTTTGTAGCATAAGCTAATACAGTGTTAAATTAGGCCAATCCTGCTACTTCTTCGCTTCTAATATCACCCAGAGGACTCTTCTGCCAAGTTCAGTGCCAATACTGCTGAACTCAGCCACCACAAGAGAAGATACTCCGGAAAGAGACCAATACCACAGATACAAACGTGCCAAATGACGTATGAGTTAATAAGCAAAATTCACATTGAAACAGATTGACTGCAACAAACCACAGAAAAAAAAAAATCTCTTGCTTGTAACCGACTAGCTGAATTTAACTGCTAATAATTACGATTACAAAATAAAATTAAAAAGCATAAAAAAGAACAATTAAGAAGGTGTATCATGCATTGTTTGAAGGGTTTGCACTAGTGGCTAGGAGTGACTTTCAGTGATAGGAAAGCAGGGGTGTGTATGTGTGTGATTGTGTGTGTACTAGTTTATGACCAAATGTCCCCACAAGGATGGGTAAAACCCAAAATATATTAAATGTTTATCTGAAAAGGTAATGATGCAAACATGTTTTCTTTAAGGGGTAGGTTTAGGTTTAGGGGATAGAAAGTATCATTTGGTCTGCATAAAAGTAGAAGTCTATGGAAAGTCCCCACTTTTCACAGAAACAAACGTGTGTGTGTGTGTGTGTGTGTGTGTGTGTGTCTGTGTGTGTGTGTGTGTGTGTGTGTGTGTGTGTGTGTGTGTGTGTGTGTGTGTGTGTGTGTGTGTGTGTGTGTGTGTGCGTGTGTTTATGGGCAGGGGTGTGGGGTTGTGATTCTGATGTTAGGTAAAGATGAGTGTGAGGACAGCCAGCAATGACTCACACTCACAGCAGGGTCAAAAATAGACAAGAACATGCACAAATGTGACTTCTGACTCTGAATATTGAGTTCTTAAAATCTATCAAAGGTTCGTCAGGAATCAAACATAAACAAAGTACTTCTGACATTACTGCCACTCTGCAGCACATAGATTACATGTAAAAAAAAAAAAATAAAAAAACTTAAAAGAATTTTGTAGAAATTAATTTAAATTTAGCAGAATTCGTTGAAAATTTAATTTGCTTTAGCTAACTAGCATTTTTATCACCATCATCATTATAAATACATTTAAACAAATAATTATTATATCTTTTTATAGTTTTATTGATGTGACTTGGATTAATAAATAAATAGTGTTTATATATATATATTGTAATGTAAATATTAGAGTACTGGCTATTTGTTGTTATTGTATGATCATTGGTCTTTCACATCTAACCAAACTCATGTAAACATCACATGAATGGAACTATAAAAAAATCCCTTACACTTAGAGAGGAGATTTTAACTCCTCATTTCACAGGTAAACCACATGCCAGTGATCTATGTACCGAGGCCAATCGAATGAACATCTGGTGTTTGTTTAAAAAAGGTGAAATGGATTGAAGGTCTGTTTGGGACTGTTGTTGTGGGCTGTGATAACATCGTCCAAACTGTGCTCGGATCTCTGTGGACTTCTGTCTGTTTCCTTAATTTGTCTGGGAAATTGGCCAAAAGGAATCATCCTGATGAACTGGAGCTCTGTGGCACTTCATGCTTTAAAAGTAAATTGGAGCGAATTGCGCCGTCAATTCACATTTGAAGAAAAAGCAAGAACAGTATCTAGTCAAAAACAGGTTTATATGAGAGCACAGTCAATGCTTAGATGAGTTTTATAATTATGTGGATCACGTACCTACAGTATGTTTGTTCCTATAGTCAAAGTAATGGCAAGGGAGTAAAAACAGATGCCTGAGCATATCACTATGACATCTCAGACATGTGTTTGAGTGTGTAAGTGTGAAGTGCCTGGATAGCGTGCATGTTAATATACAACAACCACTAATTAATTTTCTGTTCAGAGGATTCAATCATCTTCTATAACCCACTGCACAAGACAACCATCACATCTGAATGACTGACCACTGTCACATCTGAAGAGAAACATATCACCAGAAAATTACTTCCACAAATCTATCTTCAAGTAATGGTTCACCCAAAAATGAACGTTCAGCATTTACTTAACAAGTATAATTTAAATGTAATATTTAATTTTTTTACCTTTTGAACATTTCCAGCACATTTTAACAACACCGTGGATAATGATTTTGCTCACTATAATCGTGATAAGAAATTTTCATATTGTTACACCCCTTGAAGCTTCAAAAATTGTATCATAAAAGTCTCACAGTTCTGGACACTTTATTTCTGGAAAGTTCAAGAGATAATATTAGAAAGAAAATCATAACAGTTGAATGAAATATGACAATGTTCATAATTGTTTGAACTATTCCTTCATATATTGCACTATAACTACCCTGGTTTTCAAAAAATCTGAATTCAAAGATCAACTATAAAATCACCTCACCTGAGGTAATTCACTCAGCAAAATATCTGCCCACTGCAATTTACATCATTATAATGAACACCATTATACTGTAATGAACTGACAGCTTGAATAAACCCTTTTGGAACTGTTTGGACAAGTGCGGCATAATTGCAATTACAAATCTTCATTTACTTGTCATTCAGCAGATGCTTGTTATTTAAAGTACACTACAGGCATTGATTGCAGGTACAGTCCCTTTGGAGGAACCTGGTGTTAAATGCCTTGCTCAAGAGCTACAGTACATGGGGAGAAAGCAGGAGTCAACAAACACAGTCCAAAGAACTGTACCTTCATTCAGACAACAACCCAGGTAGAAACAAATGAGATATTGAAACAAGATGAAGTTCATGACCTGGATTAGCATGTTTATGTGCCCTGAGCAGAACATCAAACATATTTCTCTCTCTTCGCTTCAAGCTGACAGCTCTGAGACATTAATCTGGATACTGTATAAATGTCTGAGGATTTTCTCCCTCTGATTAATCCTCTGACACCCAGAGAACTGGATGTCACTGGGAACAGTAGGTCAACTGATCCAGGGTCAATGGGAATGAATATCTCCGTAGGTCTAAGATGACAGACACAAACATGAAAAGCTGTGGATTATAGGGCCCATTTATTTAATTTTTTTCTCTCTGCTTGCTGCTTTCCAAGAAAAAGCCAGGAACCCTTGATTTCCGTCTAACAAGCCCTGCATAACCTGGCTGTCGTTTCCTGCAGACACTCACAGACTGCACCACACTGCACATATGTGAATCTCACGAAACCTGTGAAAAAAACATCCAGAAAATCTGATACACTACCTCCAAATCAAAATTAAATAAAAACACTGCTTTGCTGAGAGAAAAAGAGATTTCTATTTCAAATAAAAGATTGATCTTTTGATCAAAGAATCCTAAAAAAGGACCACACGATCCACAAAAATCGAAAATCAGCATATTAGAATGAATCGAGAAAAATCTAAGATGCATTAAGGAAAAAAAAAATTATTTAAAGAAATGTCACAAGCCTATGAATAAAAATTTTATTAATGATAATAATAAAACTTTTTGGACCACTGAAAAGGCAGAATATGTGTAAATGAGAGTGAGTGCATGCAGTTATTTATGAATAAATGCATAACTGCATGTGTATCTGCGCATACTGTACATGCACCCGGTGTGCCGCCTGCACCATTACTGTAGCGCAGGAGGAGGTCTGGTCCGGTCGCTTTGACAGTGACAAAGCGCTGCCATTTCAGCCAACTCCCATGGTTCACTGATTGTTCTCTTACTACTCCTATCTCTCTCTATCTATGTGTGATGAGCAGATAGGTGGCTTGGCTCCAGCAGAGGTGAAAGGTCAGTGAGTAGGGCAAACACAGACATTGTTCATCTCTCTCCATGCCTTACCTCTGGGAATAAATACTGTATTCTAATCCCTTCGCTTCACAAAGTCTCTTCCCTTCCATTTGCCTTTGTCTGTTGTTCATTCTCCTTCCTCTGTCTGTCACTGCTTCATGCTGTTCTGGGCACAGCCTATAACAGCCCCTGCCAACAGCATAGTTAAAGACTCAGCGGTCCTCCTACCTCTTTATTGACAGAGTCTTAACAGTCAGCAGTCATGACCTCCTTTAGACACGCACACACACACACACACACACACACACACACACACACACACACACACGTACACACACTCACACAGCCAAGCAGACTGCATCCACTCTCTTTTTTCCACACACATATTATCTGATTCAGAGGCAGGCCACAGTAAGTTTAATGGAAATGCTATTTGTTTTTGAGAGAAAACATGAATGAGGCCGAGCTAAATGTCTGCTGACCTGATACACTCCAATGTGAAACTAGAAAATAACATTATCAAAAACCTTTGATCTTTTCAGAGAACAGCAGCATAATTCCTTTTAAAGCTTCACAATGTGTCCTAACCAGACATAATGCAATGCCATGAAATGAGATGAGAGGTATCTTTTCAGTGGTAATTGTAGTTCTCTTATGAGAGCTCTCTCGTACTGCGTCTAAGCTAAGACGCTACGGGAAAAGTCTCTTTTCATGAAATACTGAAGCAAAAAATCGCTGCTTGCCGATGCGTCATCGGAGGAAGTGGATCTCAGGCCCGTGTCGGAGGAAGAAGACACGTGCTCTCTGCTTGCTTCGGGCAGTGAGGGTTGGGCGAGCTCCGTGGATCTCGCGCCCGCTGCTCAGAGGCCCAGCAGACGGGGGGATATCGATAAGGAGCTGATGCGTGTACTCTCGTTGGCCGCGGCGAGCCTCGGCCTCGAGTGGTCTGCACCAGCACCCCTTCACGTTCCCGGCTGGATGGTAGCTATCTTCCGGATGAGCGCTCTTCCTCAAGCTCAAAACACGCCCCTTTTCTTCCTGAGCTTCACGAAGAAGTGGCGAAGGCTTGGGACGCTCCATTCTCGGCGAGAATCCGCTCATCTGTTTCGTCAGCATTCTCCACACTGGACGGTGCTAAGAACAGAGGCTACCTGTCACTTCCGCCGGTGGAACAGGCTATAGCAGCGCACCTTTGCCCGCCCTCTGCTGGACGGCGGACTAAGGCGGCGTTGCCATCCAAAGCCTGCCGCATGACGTCATCGCTGCTCGCACGGATATTCTCTGCTGCTGGGCAGGCTGCGTCTGCGTTACACACCATGGCGACGCTACAGATTTTCCAGGGCGATCTTCTCCGCAAGCTGGATGAGATGGGACCTGAAGCGATCTGTCTCGCGGATCTGAGGAGTGCTTCGGATCTCTCCCTCCGCGCTACTAAGTCCGCTGCACAGGCCATGGGACGGGTTATGGCTTCTGCTACGGTGGCTGAGAGGCATTTGTGGCTGACGCTTTCTGACATCAAGGAGTCTGAGCGCGCTGCGTTTCTTGACGCTCCGCTAACTCCTGCCGGCCTCTTTGGATCTTCCGTCAACGAGTTTGTGGAGAGATTCGCCGAGGACCAGAAAGCTTCACAGGCGTTCAAGCACTTCTTGCCGAAGCGCTCCAGTTCTGCAGCTAGCCGCTCTAGACCGGCCCCACAGAGCTCTCAGTCACGCCCACCGCCTCTTGCTGCGCCATCACGACAGCGTCAGCAACGCAGCTCGGGACCCCGTTCTCGCTCTTCGAGCCGTCGCCCCGCGCCGCAGGGAGCCGCGGCAGAGGATTGCGGTGAAGCCAGAAGCCCCGAAAGCATCCTAGCACTGCTGGGAAAGCGCCGGTGTTCGAGTTCCGCTGCGGCCGAGCTCTCACCCAAGCGCGCCGCTGTTGCAGTTCCAAGAGTTGCGACTGCCTCAGTGTCTTCTGCAATGCGCAAGCCTGCACGAGTGCCCGCTTGCCTGCACACAAAAGCCGTTATCACGGCTACCCAGATGTTTCACAAAAACAGTTTTTTTTCTGGTGTTCCGGCCACGGCCGATGGTGCTATAAATGTTGTGACGATGCCCACTCCTCAGTGCCCATCTCCACATGTAAGCACAGCCCTACACACAGGGCCTGCGCTCATAATGTCGACTCAAGTCGGTCGCGCACACTACATAGTAAACGTGCCCACCCCTCAGTGCCCACAATTACTATGTCACACGCGTCATGTGGTTTCTGTAAAAACGAAACCCGTGCACGCTCGTCCGGCCACGGCCGATGGTGCTTTAAATGCAGTGACGATGCCCACTACCCAGTGCCCATCCCCGCATGTAAGCACAGCCCTGCACACAGGGCTGGCGCACATAAGATCGACACAGATCGGTCGAGCGCGCCGCATAGTAAACGTGCCCACTTCCCAGTGCCCACATACACTATGTCACTTACGGCGCGGGGCTTCTGTAAAAACGAGGCCCGTGCACGTACATTCTGCACAGGCAGACGGCGAGTTGGAAGTGGTAAAAGTGCACACATGCAGCCCACGGTTACTCGCAGATATATTGAGTCCCACGGGACCCGCTCAGCCTCCCTCCAGTCGGTTAAGCGCCGGAACGGGGTCGAGGATGAGCGATCTGCCCGCTGTGATCAGCGCGCTCCCCACCTCAGATGCGCAGCACACTCGAGCGCCGCCGTTGCCCAGTCAACAGAGCGCGTGTCACATCCAGCCCTTAGCCATTCATGCAGATGCATGGTCAGTGCTTCCAGGGGTTTCGGATTGGGTGCTAGGCATTATAAAGAGAGGCTACTCGCTACAGTTTTCTCGGCGCCCACCGCGCTTCTCAGCGCGCGTCGAAACTACGGTCAAAACAGAAGTAGCACACATACTTCGGGCCGAAATATCAAAACTGTTGAGCAAAGGGGCTGTAGAGCCTGTGTCTCAAGCTCAAAGCGAGGGGGGGCTGTAGAGCAGATACTTTCTGGTGCCCAAGAGAGACGGGGGTCTCAGGCCCATACTGGATCTAAGACAGCTGAACAAGGCATTGATGAAACGCAGTTTCAAAATGCTCACGACCAGGAAGCTCCTCGCGCAGATTCGCGGAGGGGACTGGTTCATGTCAATAGATCTGAAGGACGCGTATTTTCAAATACAGATAGCGTCAAACCACAGGCGGTTTTTGAGATTCGCCTTCGAGGGACAGGCATACCAGTTTGCAGTCCTGCCATTCGGCTTGTCCGTAGCTCCTCGTACGTTTACGAGGTGCATGGATGCAGCGCCCGCTCCTCTCAGACTCAGAGGCATACGAGTGCTGAATTATTTGGACGACTGGCTGGTTCTGGCCCGATCACGAGCGGAGCTCGTGGACCACAGGGCCGTTTTACTCGATCACCTCGAGAAGCTCGGCCTCAGTGTCAATTGGGCAAAGAGTTCGCTGAACCCCAGTCAGACGATCCTGTTTCTGGGTATAGTTCTGAACTCGTGTTCCATGACGGCGCGACTGTCACCACAGCGCACGATGGGCATTCAGCGCGCAGCGAGTTCTTTCCGCTGCGGCGCGACTGTGTCGCTCAAACACTGTCAAAAGATGCTGGGTCTTATGGCCTCAGCATCTCCGGTTCTGCGGCTGGGCCTGCTCCGCATGCGCCCCCTGCAGTTCTGGCTGAAGGCTCGGGTGCCGCGCAGAGCGTGGGCGTCTGGCCGGCTGCATTTCAAGGTCGATCAGAGCTGTGTTGCGGCTCTAACACCTTGGACAGCGAACGGCTGGTACCGATCAGGTGTAAGCCTGGGGACTTCCCCGAGTGTGAAAATGGTGTCGACAGACGCCTCCACTTCGGGATGGGGAGCGCTGCTCGAAGGCAGACCGTCCTTTGGCCTATGGTCAGAACGGGAAAAGCTCCATCATATCAACTGCCTGGAAATGCTGGCAGTGGAGAACGCGCTGACGCGCTTTTGTCCCCATATCAAGGATCACCACGTCGTAGTCCGTTCGGACAACATGTCCGTGGTGTCCTACATAAATCGCCAGGGCGGTCTCGGGTCCCGAAACCTGTACAGGCTGACGGAACGCCTCCTGATTTGGGCTCAACGCAACGTGCGCTCGCTGAGAGCAGTGCATGTGCCTGGACTGCAGAATCTGGGTCCAGACAGGCTGTCCAGAGGCAATGTCCCTACGGGCGAATGGTCTCTACACCCGCAAACAGTTCGGCTGTTGTGGGAGAGATTTGGCATGGCGGAGGTGGACCTCTTTGCATCCCACGAAAACGCTCACTGCCCCGCATTCTTTTCCAAGAACGAAAGCGCGCTGTCACGGAAGTGGCCGTGCTGCCCGCTTTATGCGTTCCCTCCCGTCTCCCTCCTTCCGCAGGTGATAGAACGGGTGAGAGAAACGAGATGTTCAATACTGCTTGTGGCACCTCTTTGGAAGAACCAACCATGGTTCCCAGATTTGATGAAATTAGCAGATGTCGCCCCATGGCCGGTACCGTTGAGGAGAGATCTCCTCTCGCAGGCCAGGGGCTCGATTTGGCACCCTCAACCGGAGTTGTGGTCCCTCCATGTATGGGCACTCAACGGTTACCCGCTGATCTCGCAGTGGGAGTGCTAAATACCATCACTCAGGCTAGAGCTCCGTCTACACGACGTCTGTATGCCTCGAACTGGTCGGTGTACTCCAGCTGGTGCACAGCTCGAGGTTATTCACCCCTTAGTTGTGAGGTGACGGAGGTCCTCTCCTTCCTACAGGAGCTGTTGGATAAGGGCAGAGCCCCATCCACGCTCAAAGTTTATGTGGCGGCCATCGCGGCGTTTTCTGAAACGGCGTCCGGTCAGTCAATAGGAAGGAACGATTTAGTCATCCGGTTCCTCAGAGGAGCTAGGAGGCTGAATTCTCCCAGACCTCCATCAGTCCCTATGTGGGACCTCGTGGCGGTTTTGGAGGCCTTGAAGGGTCCCTCTTTTGAGCCTATCCAATCGGTTAGCCTTCAGCATCTGTCGTTCAAGACAGTATTCTTGTTGGCTCTCGCTTCTGTGAAGCGTGTGGGTGATTTGCACGCGCTCTCGGTGAGCCAGTCGTGCTTGGAGTTTGGGCCCAATGACTCAAGGGTCATACTCAAACCTAGGCACGGTTATGTGCCGAAATCCCTCAACACACCGTTTCGGGCTCAGGTTATTGCCCTGTCTGCCCTGCCGGTGTCAGGGGAGGATGGAGACTCGAGTCTTCTTTGCCCTGTCAGGGTTTTAAGAGCTTATGTGTCTCGCTCTGCTGCCTTTCGGCAGACGGAGCAGCTATTTGTCTCGTTCGGTGGACGTTCCAAAGGAATGGCTGTTTCGAGACAGACTCTATCCAGATGGATAGTTGACGCCATAGCGTTAGCTTATGCTTCCAGGGGCCATCAGTGCCCGTTGGGCGTCAGAGCACACTCCACAAGAGGCGTCGCCTCGTCGTGGGCGTGGTCTACTGGGATCTCCTTGCAGGATATATGTATGGCGGCGGGTTGGGCCTCGCCGTCTACATTTATCAGGTTCTATAACCTGGAGGTTCCCGCCTTGCAAGCAAGGCTGCTGTCGGTATAGAAGAATCAGGGCCCTGAGGGGAATTCTGAATTCATGAGCGCTATGCGCTGCCGACTGTTATATGGGCAGTATTGCGTAAGACCCGCATTGCCACATTGGTCAGGCCTTGCCTCGGCTGTGTGATGTCATATTGCCGCATCTACGGATGCTGCTAGATATGGGACGGAGGGCTTTCCCCCTTTTCTGTCCCGGACTCTCTGTGAGTCCCTCAGGTGACTGTGCACTGTAAATCCTGGGCGTTGCTTCAGGTTTATCGGTGTGTGATCCCTGCGCGCACGGCGTTTTACATCGGGTTCCCGTAGCGTCTTAGCTAAGACGCAGTACGAGAGAGTTCTTGTAAGAGAACGTACTCGGTTACTAAACGTAACCTCGGTTCTCTCTAGAAGAGCGAACGAGTACTGCGTTCTCTGCCGTGCGTACAATTCACTCTGGTTCGCTTCGCCGATGAAATAAATCAGGTTAGTCAGCCTTTTCGAGCTCCTTTTATAGGTTGGGCCACACCCGTTTCGGCGGGAAGTGGCAAGAAGGGCGCGAAGCGCCCTTATTGGTCTGATAAGCCTGCGCTCGATAGGCTGTGCAGTTGCCGCAGAACAAGCCAATGAGCGAGCGAGCCGTCTCGCCTATGGCTGTGTACTGCTGCAAATGCGCTTTACAAAAATACAAAATTAAGGATAATTTTTTGCTTCAGTATTTCGTGAAAAGAGACTTTTCCCGTAGCGTCTTAGCTAAGACGCAGTACTCGTTCGCTCTTCTAGAGAGAACCGAGGTTACGTTTAGTAACCGAGTACGTTTTTGTCCTAACTAGCCACAGTGGGCGACACACAAGGAGCAACAGGGGATTCGATTTTAGATACGGTTTCCATTTCTGCAACGGCTAGAACAAGAACATACAAACCATGACAATGATAATATTAGGTACTGATTATGTGCTTTATTAAATGTTAAAAGGGTTAAATGTGAGTTTGAATATTATTTTGCGAGACCGTGATAGCCATACTGAAAGCGACAATAAATAAGTTACCTCAGATCTTGTAAATTAAAGTGAATAAGTACATTCAAACTCTTAATGTGAACAAACCAGTTTATATCATGCAAGAATCACATCAGTCACTCAGTGTATTTTTCATTTAGTTAAAATGGCTTTGGGTGTACTCACACTGCCCGAGCTCAACTGAACCATGCCCTGGCCCACCTCTTCCAACCGGGCCAGGGACGGCTAAACGAACCATGCCCGAATGCGGCATGGAGCGAGGGCATGGTTAAGATTGCCTAGTGTGAGTACACCCTTAGTGTCAAATAAAACTGTCAACAAGCAAACTTGTTGACACTAATTACTATAATGCCTATAACAGATTCAAAGCAATTTTCCATTGAAATACAGAACCAGCAAAATCCGCTACTGGCACTAATCACTAGTGCCATATTATATAAAAAAAGTTCAGGTTCAAGTATTAAAATCACACATTTGCTTATACTCACAAATTCTGTGCCAAGATAAAATGTGGACAATCGGTTTCTGTAAAAAAAAAAAAAAAAAACAAAAAAAATTCACTTTTCATAAAGGCAAGCTAGAGTACCCTGCTTAAAAAATAGCTTAGACCTGCAGGAATTTCCTTGCTGGTTCAGGATGGTTCTATGGCTTTTACAGAGACAAAGACAGATTGGCTAATGCTGGTCAACTAAGGAAGTCTAGCTGGCAACTGTTACCTGATAAAAACACTAGCAGCACCTTACAGCTGAAGGTCTTTTAAAAGTCTAGCAATATGATACATTGTTATCATATCATATCATATCATATCATTTGAAGCCAAACTTAGAGATTTTTTAATCGATTGACATTTATTGATATTTGTGCAAACTCATTTCCCCTTTTCAGATTACCATTTTTAAACATATTTTAATCTTTAATATTTTAACAAATTAATCGCTAAAACCCAGTGTTTGGAATAACGCCGTTTAAAAGAACGGCGTTAGGTAATGACGAATTTTTTTCAGTAACAGGGTAATCTAACTAATTAATTTTCCCGTCATTACAACGCCGTTAACATTACTGAATGTTAAATGCGGTGCGTTACTATGCATTGATTTAATAAACTATGTAATCCGAACGAACCCCTGGCTCACACAGTTAGTGAGGAGGTGGGTTAATAATGAGATAAGCGATTATGATTGGCTAAGGCAGAGTCATGTTTTTCATGGTAGCCAATCAGAGCCAGTGTTTTTACACACATGCCAGCACACATGCCAGCGGTGCCACACACACACACGCAACAGCTAAACAGAGATTCGCAGCAGCAGCAGAGATTTTCAAGCCATTTTCAAGGAGGAGATATAAGCACTACTTCAAATTCATTGTGGTCAAAGGCATGAACGTGCATGTAATGTGTGACACACGCATCTACAAAGCTAGTAGCCAAAAACACTTTTCTTACAAAGATAATACTTGAAGTGCAGGATAAAACTCTTGCTGTCTGTTGACGTGCAATAAATATCGAAAGTTATGTACGAACACCTGTCTGTTCTACTCATTTCAACTGACTTGTGAAAACTGCTAAAAAAAAATACAAATTCTTTGACATATAGCAACTTTTTTTTTAACAGTAATGCAAATAGTTACTTTCCCTGGTAACGAGTTACTTTTATTATAGAGTAATTCAATTACTAACTCAGTTACTTTTTGGAACAAGTAGTGAGTAACTATAACTAATTACTTTTTTAAAGTAACGTTCCCAACAGTGCTTATACCCACTCAACATGACAAATAAACACACATCTCAGGCTGGGAATTCAAGAATATCAGTTTTGCCATGACCTGAGACAATGACACAGAACCGTATCATGCCAATACGGTCAAGAAAGAGGTGCTGTGAAACTTCTGATGCCAATAATCCACAAGAGCCATGAAGATACACTGACATGACAGAAGTGCGAGTGTGTCTGAGAAAGTGTGTGCAGGCATTTAGAGGTGCTGTTTGAGGGAAAAACAATCTGTTCAAACGGCTGCTCAACACAGTGCCCTGAGACCACAGACTTGAAGATCACAGATGGACCAGGAAACTAATCTATTACTATTGTGTGTGTGTGTGTGTTTGTGTGTGTGTGTGTGTGTTTTAGAAAGTATGAACTGTGGGTCAATGTCAACATCACAAAATGCATTTGTTAGCACAGAACACCATTTAGAATCTCCAATTTGAGCTCAGAGAAGGCAGAGAGCAGATTACATCCCATCAGTCACTTGCAGAAGGGAGGGGGGCGCTTTGGGCATTTAAGACACTGCCATTTTTCAAAATTATTCAAAAGTGCCCCTCTCAGACAAATAGCAATGATATTGTGGTCAATAAACAAAATGCATTTGATTTATAATTAACATTACAATGTGTACCAAAAAGTAATTTCAATGCTCAAAAGTATTTTTTACATATATTTATTTTTACATATCTGTCCATTTGAGGCATTGATATGAGTTGTGTGTGTTTTGCTTAACTGACTGATATTCCACATATTCTGTTCAGAAACCTTTTTTTCAGTGAACTACTTCATGAAACTATCATAGTTAATGAAGCCCAAGTGCCTGTTATGTGAAGTGTAGGCTGGCGAAATAGTGACGTGAAAAGACTTTATTATATTACCATTTCTGATAATTATGCAGCATTTTGTCTTATGCTCATAAAGCCTGCATTTGATCAAAAATACAGAAAAAAAACTTTAATTGTGAAATATTGTTACAATTTAAAAAATGTTTTTCTATTTTAATATACTTTAAAATGTCATCAATATCTGCAATGCAAAGCTGATTTTTTCAGCAGTCATTGCTCAAGTCTTCATTGTCACGATCTTTAAGAAATCATTCTAATATGGTGATTTATTATCAATGTTGGAAAGAGTTGTGCTGCTTGATTTCTTTTTAATTTTTAATTGTTTTTATTATTTTTTTATTTTCATATTTATGTTTATTGATAAATCCTTGCTGAATAGAAACTATTTTCTTTAAATAAAAAAAATATATACTGACCTCAAGCTCAAGCAATGGTAGTGCATATTGTTACAAAAGTTATATTTTAAATAAATGCTGTTCTTTTTTTTTACTTTTTATCAAAGAATCCTGAAAAGCATCACAGGTTTCCAACATTGATAATAGCCTAGATCAGCATTGCATAAAATGTATTTTAAAGAATATACATTTTTTTATCAAATAAATGCATGTATGATGACCATAAGTGACTTCTTGCAAAAATATAAAATAGTAATGTATTCAAACATTTGACCTATAATTTTTTTTTTCATTGCCCCTTTTTTACGTTTGAGCCCCTGCTGTGAGAAACTCTCTGCACATCCCTGCATCCCATCATTACAAGAAACAAGCACCTAGCTTCGCCAGCAAAAATAAACACCTGGCAAACTGAATTTCACTTCAAACGATCTAAGAAATGTCTGTGAAATTAAAAACATACACCTAAATCTCAAGAATTTGTTGCTGTGTTTCATGTACATCACCCACACGGCTGTTACTCCAACACACCTCAGTTGTCTGACACCTTTACTGTATCAAATAACATTTTACAACACCATCTGTTTCTTAGACAGGAGACGAATACGAGCAACAGCATTTTAGTGACATCGATGAAGATAAAGCATGCATTTTTTGAACTCCAATCCAGAACTTGAGATGAGATTTAGCATATTTGCCTCAAAGCGGCATCATTTATAAAAAAAAGAAAAGAAAAGAAAAGAAACAAAAAAGCTCACTTTAAAAGGTCAAAGCTCCCTCTATGTTAAATGGATATTTCACACAAAAATGAAGATTCTGTCATCAAGTACTCACCTTCATGTCATTCCAAACCTGAATGACTTACTTTCGTCTGTGAAACACAAAAGAAGACATTTCTATGAAGCTTCTTGCTTCATTTTTACATAAGCATGTAATTACAAAGAATGGGGTCTGAGGCATCATACAAATATCATTACTGTGATCTGACTCCTAAAGTTCAGTCACAATACTATCAAATGGCTTTGAGAGGCTTTTTTATAGCTTGAATGCTTTTCCCATTCATTGCAATTATACAAAAAAAAAATCTTTTGCATTCACCAGAGGAAAGTAATTCATAGTCTGGAACAACATTCATTTTTGGTTTAACCGTTTCTCTGAGTTAACAGGTTAATGGCGCTCACGTCAGCTATGCTGCCCAAAGTCTATCTGATCTGAAATTAAGAGCGTGATACAATCACTCAACATATACTGACTCTAACGCTCCATTATCCCAGAACTCTGGACTGATCTGCGGTCAGCCTGGATTAACTGCACACAGACACACAAATAGCGTTGAAGAGGAGGGAGGAGAGGAGAGCGACAGACAGCGAGAGATGTTAGTCCCCAGTAATTACTTTAACATGCTGTGACATAAATCACACACCAGAGAGTTCTTATAGAGTGGCTGGTGAGGAAAGAGACAGAGGTGATGGAGGGAATGAAAAATAGAGAAAGAAAGCCCTAGACAGAAAGCGGCTGACTGGCCTTAAAGGGACAGTTCACCCAAAAATTAACATTCCAAAAATGATTTTGATTTCTTATGCAGGACACAAAAGTAGATTTTTTATTATAAGTAGATTATTACACTTTTTGAAAGTTTGATGTCAGTTTAATATTTATTTCTGAAACAAATTATTTTATTTATTTATTAAACTCATCAAAAGTGACAGTAGAGACTTTTTACTAAATTCTTTACAAAGCATTTATTTTCATTAATCCTGTTTTTCATTAATGAATCCTGAAAAAATATACATAAATCACAGTTTTTTACAAAAATGCAAAGTGGCACAACTGTTTTCTACATTTCTAGTAATTAGAAATGTTACTTGAGCAGCAAATGAGCATATTACAACAATTTCTGAAGGACCATGTGACACTGAAGACTGTAGTAATGATCCTGAAATTCAGCTTTGATCACAGGAATAAATTGTATTTTAAGATACATTAAAATAGAAAACTGTTATTTTTAAATTCACAATATTATGGGTTTATAATTTCACAATATTATGAGTTTTACTATATTTTTTTATTTTAAAAAAAATGCATTCTTTGTGAGCATAAGTGACTTCTTTTAAAAACTTTTTAGTACCAGCCTCAAACATTTTAACGGTAGCGTATAAGTGAATAATGACCTAAATTTGAGTATCTCACTCTCGAGAAACTTAATACATGATTTTAAAAAACTAGAAATATAGTGCACAAGTCATTTAGAGCAATTTTAGGTTTATTTTTGGGCACATAGTCTATGGTCATGCTGAACAACTTTCATATAGCAAAGATTTCTAAATCTGAACACGTTTGAAACATCAAATAAAGACAGAATGTTCATTATTGGCATGTACTATGTCTTTATCAGCCTTTGAAAAAGCCTATGGGAAGAGAAAAAGAGTTAAAAGAGGATTCAGAAACTTCAGTCTTGCCTAAGCTGTCATAGACTCATAGCAACACAGACCGGTCAGGACTGAAGATTAGTATTAACCTCGTGTTCCCGAACCCTCTTCAGGACACACGGGGGCTGAATTAGACAGGCTGGCACAGACAAAGTGATGTGCGAGGAGGGATCGAGGTCTATTAGCTACACCTTTATTACAGAGAGAGAGAAATCAAGGCTCTTGGCAATCCAGAGAGCGACATCCTGGAGCAATCAAGCCACTGTTCAAATACTACAATTTAAAACTAAGAATAGCAATTATTTCATCATCCAATCATACCATCTACAGCCAAGACCTTTTGTATAAAGAACAAAGATGAAAAAGATAGAGGCATTTGAGTCCAGAGATTTTATTGACAAAGGCCTCCAAATGAGGAAGATATAGATTGAAAACCGATACTAAATGCTTTTGGAAGTGTTGACAGATTCTAATTTTCCCTCTCGTATTGGGAGTCAAAGGTTTGGAATATCATTATTCCATTAGGGCACTGTGATGACGGGCTTTGTCATACTTGGTGTGCTGCAGCAGGGGATTGATGTCTAGGGGGGCATTGCAATGAGCCAATTGAAGGTTGCTGAATGTTTCGTTCCAAATTCATGGGTCTCTCCAGACAGAATCGACAGAAAGCTTGGTCTAAGACTGACAAATGTTATTTTGTAAATGCATACACAGACATACACTGCACCATTTGCAAAATGGACTGTTTCAAGCCAAGGGATAATCAATCGTTTTATTATCTTTTCTACTAAAATTTTGCTGAAATAGTTCACCCACAAAATAAAATAAAATTTTAACCCTAACACTAATGTCATTTGGACAAATTTACAATTTTGTGCATGGCTTTATTTTATTTTCTGTGAAACACAAAAGGAGACATTTTTCCATGCAACTATTATTTAGTAATCATAGCTTCCAAGTTGCAAAAGTGACTAGACATCACCATGAAAGCTTGTGTTATGATTATTGTTATATAAGCCATACAATTGCTTTGTATGAAAAGCAGACCAAAATTTTAAGCAAACAATTTACTGAAAATTTGTTCAAATTTATGCAGTTTAAGCCAAAAAATGGCCAAAAGTATGTGTGGCGAGGCAAAGTAAGTTACACTAGTGAAAAACATTCAAATATTGCAAATCTTTTTCTTACATTTGTAGCTTCATTTGTAACTACACTATGCAAAAAAACAATACCATTCAAAAGTCTGGGGTCAATCATAATTTTTTTAAATAAATGAACACTGTTGTTTATAATGGGTGCATTAAATCGATATACTCCACTTTAAAATATGAAAATAGAAAAGTTATTAAAAAAAGTGAAAAAAAAGTGACGTGACATTCAGCCAAGTATGGTGACCCATACTCAGAATTTGTGCTCTGCATTTAACCCATCCGAAGTGCACACACACAGAGCAGTGAACACACACCCGGAGCGGTGGGCAGCCATTTATGCTGCGGCGCCCGGGGAGCAGTTGGGGGTTCGATGCCTTGCTCAAGGGCACCTAAGTCATGGTATTGAAGGTGGAGAGAGAACTGTACATGTACTCCCCCCACCCACAATTCCTGCCGGCCCGGGACTCGAACTCACAACCTTTCAATTGGGAGTCTGACTCTCTAACCATTAGGCCATGACTTCCAAAATTGTAAATTGCTATACAGTATTACTGTATTATTAATACAGTCTTAATGAGCATAAAAGGTTTCTTTCAAAAACATTTAAAAATCTTACCAACCCCAAATTATTGAACACTAGTGAACCTCCCTCATAAATTCTCATTTTGTGTTCCACAGAAACAAAACAGTTTTGAAATGAAATCAGGGAAAGTAAAAGAAAGAGAGGAAAGAATGAAAATCCTTTTAAACCCTTCATATTGCTAGTTCATAGTGAAGTGCTGGCAGATAAATCAGCATCGAAATGGACCAAAGATTCTAATGTTAAAGAGTTCAATTCTTCTATACATTTCACTAGGCACACCGGATGTAAAACAGTACGTAATTGACTGTCAGAAGCCCAGCAGTTACATTGTTTCTCAAATGCAACAAAGTGACAGCAAACACTCTGGGACTTCATATCTAAAACACTAAATCACCAATTAAAGTGTTTTGACAAGGACAACAGTGTACAAAAACTATTAAAAGATAATGATTCATTTTGCCAACATATTAAATATGCAGGAAAAATAGGGGGGGGGATAATTTCCTCTCTTTCCTCCCTGATCTAATCTCTCTTATTACTAAATAATTAGCAAATTGCCCCTTGGGCTTGATAAAGAGTACTCCACTTTAATTTCAATATTTCTGAAAATGTAAACCATGAGATATCAATAAGCCCCTGGTTTCCCAGAAGTGTGAAATGTGTTTTTGCCTTTACAGCACTGTATATTCACGCCTTGAATGTCCTCTGTTCTTTAAATCGTGTAAAATTCATCTCAGCACAATTTTGACCATTAATAAAGTCATCAAAGGATCATTTCATCCCTCTCTCTCTCCCTACATGTAATAAAAATAAAGTTACGGAGACATCCCGTTAAGGCACTGAAAAAAATTTGGCATGCAGTGTAGCGTTGTTTGAGCGCTAATGTCTTCTCAGAAAGTGCCTCTGTTTGCAGATTTCCCTAGTCGGCTAGCAGCTGGAGACAACAGTTTTCGAACGCACCCGTCTTTGTGGTAACAGTGAGCGGTGCTGATTAGTGCCCTGTGGCTGTTGGGCATAAATGGGGCGACGAGGACCTGTGCCCATCATGTATAAAATGCTTGCACTGAGCCCAGCCAAATGAGAGTGTCAGCCAAACCAACGCAGAGACGTGAAATTCGATTTAAGACACCTTCCAAAGGACTCTGAATCCCCAAGGCAGCCACGGCTAGCTGGCAGAAATGCACAAAAAGGGAAGAAAAAACGACAGAGAAAACTCAGTCCTGCTTTGCAAAGTGCACCAGGGAGGCATTATCGATGCACTTTAAACCCTTACCTATGCAATTCAAGTGGTTTGTAAAAGTTTTTAAGTGATAATTCAATATTTAACTGCACACATTCATACTCTATGTGTATCGAATTTCCAGTTGCATTTTCACATGTTGACATAGTAATTCAATGTCACTGTTGACAACTCGCGAAAATCTAGATTTAGTCAAAGACATGCGCAACGCCAAGCTGTCACTCGCAGTGTGTTTAGATCAGCTTGTCACTGCGATCTCGCAGCACTTAATCACTGCCTCAATGACTACACAGCAGTAGGAAGCTGAATTAAGTCAACTTGCTATTGTGTCAGTTAGATACCACCTTTCCTCCAAGTCAACCCATAGACATTATTAGAAGTCACACTCTACTCACGACCCCTGAGCGCTGGCTATTAAAGGATATGGGCTCGACACCATGCGGATGCACCAGCTGCGCGGGCAGGTGGTCTGTTTGAGGCAGAAGAAAACCACTGGCGCCAACTCAGGAAATGGCACGACCAAAGTGCTGAGGTCACTGCCCGTATCATCGCACGGCCCCACCTCCTCGATGATGTCATCCCCCTGAGAGGTGCCGAAGTCCTCGCACAGCCCCGCCCCCACCTGGCTCATGCCAAGCGGCACGGGACATTCCTCAGTCGTCATGGCGACGGAGCGGCAGTCTAAGGGAAAAAGATGAAAAAGAGGCATTAGTATTCAAAAATGTATACAGATATATAAAAAAGACACATTATAGTAAATCATACTTATTTACACTAAACAAGATATATTAAAAAATAAAAATAACAGAAGCTGATAACTCTGAAATGTATCACAGAAACAGATAGTGAGAAAAAAATGTACATATTGAACACAAGTGCTTTCACTGCTTATTGCTAGCATTATTCGCAATGGAAGCAGTAACCCTGTTGTGTTTAGCAAGTAGTGACGTTTAATATATATTTTTTTTCTTTATATTTTACAAAATAAGTAATTCTTAAAGCAAGTAGGTCTATTTAACTTTTAACTTTTTCAGCATATTTCTTGTGGGGCTGGGCTAGAAAAAAATGACTCCACAATATTGATAAAACAGTAAATAAGACATACTTTTTCATTACCCACAGCGCTTTTGCATATGAGGTCACAAATTATGTGATATGAAAATGGCTTCGAAATTCAAAAATTTTATATAGACCAGAATAATGTTTATTGTAGAATGTGTAGGCAACATGTGAAGAAGACGGGAAACACAACAAACCTTTTCTAGCACTTGAGATTATATCATCCTATTGTGCATACAGATAACCAAAGCTCGAGACTGCTAGATCTAGCATTCAAACTCGTAAACAAGCCTCTTCTAGTAGTCTGACAGGGAATCCCATTTAGCTCACATCTGACTTTTCACTGCCTTAAAAAGAAGCATGGAAATAAGGGGCGCAACTTCATAATTCTTACCGAATAATAAGGATTTTTATTTTTATTTGTTTTATATCTAGCGACTATTGTTGTCTTTTACCTATACTAGTGTTGCTGAAATGCTGAAAAGCCTTTTGGACCAGTAACTAATGTGACTAATAAGTCACATTTTATAGTTATAGTTAAATTGTATAGTTATAGTCCATAGTATAGTTAAAAATAGTGGGGTTTTTTTTGTATTACACAATTTAAATATGTAGCACATAAAAATGCTACCATATGGCAGTATCACTGTGGAATAGCTGTAATGTGTTAACTATTAATAAGGACTGTACAAAGTTTCAAGAGATATGTCAGCAAATAGATTTGAATTATATTATTTTATTACTTTTTTTTACTAGGGGAGAGACTTGATTATAAAAATAAAAACATTCAGAACCAGATTACTTCTACTGCAATTTATGAAGCATTAAAGGGTTATTTCACCCCAAAATGAAAATTTTGTCAGTCACTTATTCTCATGTCGTTCCAAATACATAATAGCTTTGTTCATCTTCGTGAACCCAATTTAAGATATTTTGGATGAAAACCGGGAGGTTGTGACTGTCCCATTGACTGCCAAGTAAATTACACTGTCAAGGTCCAGAAAAGTGTGAAAGACATTGTCAGAATAGTCCATCTGCCTTCAGTGGTTCAACTGTAATGTTATGAAGCACCGAGAATACTGTGTGTAAGCGAAGAAAACAAAAATAATGACTTTATTCAACAATTCATTCATACACTCTTCTGCGTCAGCCACGCCACAAGGATACGTTTTCTATGTGTATTTAGACTTTGATTTGAATGAAAACTGCGCATCCATGCACCGCGGCTGACATAGAAAAGCATACAGCATACAGTTTTTGTTTCAGCGGATGTTCTCAAAAATGGCGCTACGGTGATGTGGAGAGACAGAGGAGACAAATTGTTGAATAAAGTCATTTTTATTTTCTTTGGGTAGAAAAAGTATTCTCATCATTTCATAAAATTCAGATTGAATCACTGATGGCAGATGGACTATTCTGACGATGACTTTCATAATTTTCTGGGCCTTGACAGTGTAATATTCTCGGCAATCTATGGGACAGTCACAAGCCTCTCGGTATTCATCAAAAATATCTTAAATTGTGTTCCAAAGATGAACAAATCTATTACGGGTTCTTTTATTTGGGGGTAATTGATTAATGAAAAAAATTCATTTTGGGGTGGAGTATCCCTTTAAGAACTCTATCATGTATCACGTAAAAAAAAACATTAAAACTTGCCCTTCAAATTAAAATGTAGCTTACCTTGTGGAGTTTACATTAATTCTTTAGGTCTCACAAACATGCGGAAAAAATTCCCCTCCACTAATAGAATAAAATTAATACTGAGACAAATATTAATGTTGAACATGAAAAAATGTGACAAATTCCAAAATTTATTTCCAGAAGTTACGCTATCATACACATTTTATTCTAAAGGATGGTAAAAATGTTCCTGGCTTGAGATCTGCAGAAGCAAACTATTGCTTAAATCTCAAAGCATATTAAATGTCTGTCTGTCTAAGGATTCATACATTCTTGTTAAAAAACTCTCTATAAAGAAAATTGGGATGTTTTACTTCTGGAACCCTAGTTATGTTCTCTATAAGCCTAGATATCCTGAAATACTAGCTACACGCAAACAGATAGCTTTCGATTTGCTCATATTGTGCTGGTGCCATGTTCATGTGCCGGCGCTGAGCCGCTCGATCATCTGCTACGCTTTCATGAAGACTGGAATAAAAACAACTCCAAATCCTTAATGAATGCAGCAGCATATTGTGCTACATCGCCGTTCATTCACTCATTGCACACAGTGACTCATAAAGCAGGTTGAGTTTCTGCAGCATCAGATGCATCCCTCACCTGACTGCGATTCTCAGTGAAGTCCTGCAGAACTCCATGTGATTCCATTATCCCTGCTCAATTCAATTAAATCTAACAAGCCACTCTCCTTTTTGTCCTGGAACACCAAATCTACCTACACCAAATCTACCTACTGTCAGTGTTGCTGTGGTGATGAGCCAAATCTAATTTGCAGTTTCTCCCTTTTTCCCCTCTCCCTGAGTAGATGCTGAGGTGCCAACATCTAAAAAGCCTCTATTTGCAGCCATTATGACTGTAAATACAGCTAAGCAGAAGTAATTAAACTGCAGCCAATCAGAGAAAGGATATGAGCGGATGACAACAGGACTGTGGAGTACCATTTTTGCCGTTTCAAAACTGTTCGCGCATTTATTCTTACTGTCAAATCTCTCTGCTAATTTGCTTCATTTTGAGTTTCTCATCATCTCCTCAAAAGTTTCATAGTGTCTTAATCCCTTTCCTCTCCTGCTCTTGCCTCCCTTTCGTCTCACTCTTGCAGGGGGAGCGCTGTGGTAAGCCTCCCTCTCGTGTGTTAACGCTAAAACACATTAGCACTCCTAAAGGGAGAATAGACACACTTTCACATTCAACGCTTAGAGCTGCAGGAAGACCGTAAGAGGTCATGCTGATACTTCTGTTTAAATCAGCTGCACGCTAAAACACCTTTAACCTAAGCGCACATTTACCTTACAGTTAAACATGTACAAATGGTCACGAGGGATTAAAATATTACTCAATATTACACCAAAACATACTCTGGGTCATACTAATTATTACAATAATTATTTTCACTTTAAGGCCTATAAATATTATGTCACTGTACCTGTACCTAATATCTGTTATTTTTTTTCTATTAAAGGACAGATACTATGTAAAAAACAACTTTACACTATGTGTAATTATAAATGTGTGTTGGCAGTATGTGTCCACAACCACACTAAACGATACAAATTCACCCAATACTTTTTTTACCCCTCTTTAATCATAAGCAGTGTTTCAGAACGAGCTGTACAGAATCTACACTGGATGCGTTTGGCGCAGCTGACAAACACCCGAAGGTCAACTGCTGCTGCCTACCTATTTATGATGTACTGATACAAATTTAAAAAGATTTTCAATGGTCGCTCTGCCTTGTCCAGTGTAGACAGACTTTAGCTGTTGCGGCGTGGCACGGTAACTGTCGCGTCCAGTGTTGACACGTGTAATAAAGTAATTCTTATTATGTTGAGAACCGTTCATCCAGTCGACTTCACGCATGGTGGGTGTGTTGCTGCTGACCCAAGGGAGTGCAGTGTCACATTTTGGTGCAATATGGACACGTGAAATGTTCCTAAGGAATAAACTTTAAATAAACTACAAAACAGCGCAAACCAGAAGTGACAAGCCTCACTAAGGCAGGGCTTATATGTTCCGAGAACGGGCACTGCACTAGTGATACAAAACACACAGTCTGTTAAAAGCAATACTTTTTATTATTTTATTATTTTTATTATTAGTCTATATTATTAGTCTATATTTATTTATTTATTTATTTATTTTTATGACTGCTGTATTCGCACATATGTTTCAAGAAAATTAAGTGCAGTTTTTATCATGTGTAAAATTACTGATTAATGCAGTGTTCAGACTGCACGATTTTAGCCCCGATTTTGTGCTCGTTCATGCGAGTGACAATCACGCAGTGTAAATGAGCAGAGACGCGATCTGAGAAAATCGCAGATGCAGTGAGTGTTTGCTAAATGTCTGGACCTGACGGCGATTCCAAATCCTGCGGTGTGTAAAGTGTTCTGACTGAAAACTACATCGATGATGACCGACAGCCAATGAGAGAGCAAGATACAGAGCAGCGGGGAGTTCGGGGAGGAGTAATAAACCACAATATCAGCAAGCATGGCTCGCGTCTCCCCAACCATTTCCTCCTCCATATTCTTCTTTTCTTTTTCTTATTTAACTGCAAATCAGCGAACAGACTATTCCTATTGCAAGCTTCTTGCGGGCTACCATTTTTTTTAATAATCCCAGTCTCAAGTGAGAACTCTGGTCTTGCACGCTTAATATCGCATTGTTTCCTCGTCACATGTCGCGTGTGTTTGGTTGTGAAACGTTTTGCGTGCCAGACAGAGTTGTCTGCGATTCTTCCTATTGTAAAGTTATGCAGTGTGAAAACTTCTGTCGCCAAACCATCGTGCAGTGTGAACTCAGCAGCGACTGAATGCTGGCCAAGTTAGTCATGCAGTGTGAAAAGAACAATGACCCGACTACTTTGAAAATCTTGCATTCTGAACTCGGCTAAACATGCTGTATAAAAGTAGTTTGTTTTTCTTACAACAATATACTATAGGCTTACTACTTACAGAACTAAGGTAATTTTTCAAACTTGATGTGCTGTTGTGGTAAACCAGTTTCAAATCACATATTTGGCACACTGCCTTTGTCTTGTCCTCTCTCAATTTAAAGTGCTCCTACACATCTGAGGTCTTTGACATTTTTGTCTTTTCTTCCAGATGAACTCAATCATGACGTTCACTCAAGGGCGAATGAAAACTGTTTCATGGGAGATGCCAGGTTTTCGAGAGAAAAAAAGAAAAGAAAAAAATATTTGAATCTCAAAACTGAAAATCGAATGCCAACCCACCGAATGAATGATCGAATATTCTGGTCCAGCCCTACAATTAACCATGTATATCTTCACGCTAGAGCATTTAAAAGCAGCAATTAAATCTATACAATTTATCCAGTTCACAGTCAGTGAGTATTTTCTGTTGTTGTTTTATAGTTTGGGTCATATTAACAGCGTAGACAGCAGTATAGGTACTGAATATTATGCTACTGTCATTTAATACACAGATCTAATATAAACATGTGACTTCTTTCCCAGCTGTTTACCTTCACAGACATACTAAAACTATGTTTTTGTATCTTGTGTTTTTAGCATAAACTTGGGTGTATTTGACAGTCTAAGTGCAATAAGACAAACTTTATTACTCGCAGATCACGTGACAGACATTTTCTGTGCATTCGCTTCAGATATATATCAGATGTTTAAACTTATATAAACACAGCCCTATTCTGGAAAGCAGTGGCTCATTTGCATTTAAAGAGACATGTACTAAAACACCCTTTTACTGCTTCCACTCAAAACAGGAATTTACAAAATGATATAATCAATGATCTGTGGGATTTTTTGAGCTGAAACTGCACAGACACATTCTGAGGACACCTGAGCCTTATATTACAAATTGTAAAAAGGGGCATAATAGGTGCCCTTTAAAAAATAGAGACCACCACAATGAGCACACATATATATATATATATATATATATATATATATATATATATATATATATATATATATATATATATATATACACACACATATATATATATATAATAGGGATGCACCGATGTATCAGCCGCCGTTATTTATCGGTTGATAACTATTTTAAAGCCATCAGCATATCAGAAATAGCATGGAAAGGACCAATTGTTTATTTATTAACTGCATGGAGACAACAAGCTATATGTCTGTTACATAATCCATAATCCAAATGTTTTCCTCTGGGGAAAATAATTAAATACTTGCCAAAACAAAATAAAATCTGAACAAAATATATTTTAGGCATAGTACAACCATATGCAAACGTGACACTGATGCGTCCAATGAGTGAAATGCCTGCACTCAGCTGTAAATTCATCATAGGTAAGTCGTAATGGCAATGTACCGGTATTAGAGTTTATCCGAGGATATGTCACGAACCGCCAAGCTTAATGCTTACATTTAAATGAAAATGAATGGCAGGTAATTTTCAACTTTTTGGTTGAAACAAGTGTAAAACAGCTGTAGCATTTCTGTGAACAGAGAAAACTGAATAAAACTATATAAGCTACATAATAAGGAATATTTAGGCCTATACACATAATATATTTAACTTAAATCATAAACAGATTAACAAAATGAAAGAAAAAAGCTTTACAGTTTTGAATGATGTTTTGCTTTTATCTATATAACAAACAAGCATTTGGTAAGATAATAAATTACTGAGTAACAGTTGAGAAAACAATGCAGAGATCACGTCGTTGCCTCACACATACAGTACATACAACAATATTTTGCTAATTTGACATTGCATGTTCATTATCAAAATAAAATACAGTTAAATAAACATAAAAAGTTACACTGCTCAATATAAATATTCCGTAGCACAGTCTGTGCCATTCAGCATAACCACCTGCCTAGTTGTAAAATACATCTACGATGCTGCCATACTGTACACCCATTTCTAATGGATGAAGCCTTGGCCTGGGAGAGAGGTCATCAGGTTGTTCCCAACCTTCACTGGGTGTTTCGACCGTTAAGCACAGCACCCTGCAGTTGGCGAGTCAGCAGTGACTGGCCAGGTCACTACCCCTCTAAGTGGCCTTCAAGCTTGTGTCCTCTCTCTTATGCCAGAGCCAACAGGAGGCTCTCTCAGACCCTTCTCCCAGCCTACGAATGGCTGCTTTCCTTAAGTGGCCTCTCAATTCAACCTTTGTCAGTAGATTCCACGCAGATTGAGCCGGGAATCCCCTACATCCGACTTCCACCGTCATCAGCCACGCCATCCACCCCTTGTCCCGGCAGTCTTGGACAAATTGCTGATATTTGGCTTTTTTCCTCTATGCAGCTTCCTCACAGCCCTCCTCCCACGGCACCGTTAACTCCACCATAATGATCTTCTCTCCCCCTGGAGACCACATGATGATATCAGGCCTTAGAGTTGTGGACAATACCACCTCGGGGAAGTGGAGTTTCCTGCAGAGATCAACCTCCATTACCCATCCCTGGGCTGACTTCAGGAGAATCTGCCTGGCTTGGCTGTGGACGACAGGTCTTTGGCCCTCTTTCACAAAGGCGATGCTGCTCAACAGTGGTCTTGCTTTGGCTAGCTGTTTCTTCCTCCTTTCTTGCTCCAGGATGTCTGCAAGCACTGCCAACACCTTGTCATGGCGCCACCTATATCTCCCCTGTGTCAATGTGGTCTTACAACCTGACAGAATGTGGGCCATTGTTCCTTTCCCACCACAAAACTTGCACAGTAGGTCCTCTCTCATCCCCAACCTGTGCTAGTTGACTGGGGTTGGCAAAGTGTCGTACACTGTTCGGAGTAGAAAGGATATACGGAAGGGCTCCAGCCGCCACAGTTCACTCCATGTGATTGCTCTCTTAGGGAGGTTCCACCTGGTCTAGGCGCCTTGGATTGCGACCTCGATGGATTTTGCTCTTCTCGCTTCTTCCTCAAGGTTTCGGACTTCATCCTGGATCATGGTTCTCTTTTCCCTAGGGGTGGAGTTTGACCACTGCTGAAAATATGCTGTTCCTAGACCCTGTCTTCCAATGCAAGGGTTTCCGATGATATCTTTGGTCTTAATGGAACATTCTGCCTGGTTGATTGCTGTGCTGGCGACCCACTTGTGGCCAGTTCTTGTCCTGACTCCTGCTTCTCTGGTAAGTTGGTCTTGAGAGTCCCTATATGTCAGGGACTGTCTGCATTTGGCGACTCCTCCACCACAGAGGACAGGGGTAGGTGGAGCTGGTCCAACCTCATGTAGAGCCCCAAGGATGTAAAGCTCGGGGGTATTCCCAACCATCTTCTAAGGTGCTTGTTGAACTTCCTCTCCATCGCTTCTACAGTGGATAGAGGCACCTCATATACTGTGAGAAGCCACATGAGTCTCCCAACCATCTTCTAAGGTGCTTGTTGAACTTCCTCTCCATCGCTTCTACAGTGGATAGAAGCACCTCATATACTGTGAGAAGCCACATGAGTCTCCCAACCATCTTCTAAGGTGCTTGTTAAACTTCCTCTCCATCGCTTCTACAGCAGATAGAAGCACCTTGTAACGAATTAAACTCCATAATTATCGGGAAGAAGGAGGCAGGAACCGGCAGACAATCAAATCAAACTTTAATTACAAAATAAAGACAAAACAGCGCATCAGCCCCTCACAGACGACTGACGTGCACAAATAAAAAGCAAACACAAACTAAAACCCAGGCCTGGTCCTCTCTCGTCCATCACTGTCGTCGCTCCGGTTTTATATCCCTTCATCTCCTCCGTGGGACTCGAGACCGGTGGGTCGAGCAGGTATCGCTCATTTCCAATCACTCCACCGGCCTCGCTCCTGTTCCCACGTCTCTCGGCCCCGCCCCACTCGTCACATACCCCCATTGCCCCTCGCAAGCCCGGGGGTACCCTCGAGACTGCACTCTACCCCCCCCCCCTCCCTCTGGGACCACTCACGGGGACCTGCGGGAACCTGGGGGTAGGACAGACGAGGCGAGAGAAAAAGAGATTGGAGGATGAGGAGCGACAGAGACGAGAGAGGGGAGAGAGGAGAAAAAATAAAAATAAATTCCGGTTCCCAGACGCACTGCTGCTCGACCCTCCACCAGCTGGGTGATCTCCTCCGCGGTGCCTCGTGGTGGCACTGGACGGCCCTCGGCGGACGGCACGACACTCCTCCGCCGCCTGGTGGACGGCGACGGCTCCTCCGGTTTTGGGCAGCCGGCAGGAGTCCCCCGTTCCCTGCTCCTGATTCCTTCACGGAGGCAGCAGGCTCCGGCCCACTGTCGAACGGCGCTGACTCCTCCGCTCCCTCATGGACGGCAGCCGCCCCTCCACATCACGGGCGACCGGCAGCAAGCTTGCCCGTCCCCGGCAACTCACTCCAGCCCACCGCCTCGAGCGTCCATGGCGGCACACTCCCTCGCCTGCTCGATGGCACCGTGGATTCACCACAGCGGCGAGGGATCTTCAGCAGCACGTCCCTCCTTCTCCCGGGCTTCGGCACCACTGTAATGAATTAAACTCCATTATTATTGGGAAGAAGGAGGCGGGAACCGGCAGACAATCAAATCAAACTTTAATTACAAAATAAAGACAAAACAGCACGTCAGCCCCTCACGGACGACTGAAGCACACAAATAAAAAGCAAACACAAACTAAAACCCAGGCCTGGTCCTCTCTCGTCCGTCACTGTCGTCGCTCCGGTTTTATATCCCTCCAACTCCTCCGTGGGACTCGAGACCGGTGGGTCGAGCAGGTGTCGCTCATTTCCAATCACTCCACCGGCCTCACTCCTGTTCCCACGTCTCTCGGCCCCGCCCCACTCGTCCCACACCTCATATACTGTGAGAAGCCACATGAGTCTCGGGAGCAGGCCATGTTGGAAGATCCAGCACTTGTACTTCCCAGTCAGGCCCGACTTATCAATTTTTTCCAACCATTCTTCAACTTGCCTTCTGGTGCTGGAGATGCTGTTTCTGTCTAACAGGGAATCATCATACCACTTTTTAAGGCTTCTAATTGGGTTCCCCTGGATGTTCGGGATCTCTTCCCCTTGAACAATTAGCTTGAACATTCTAGTTGTTTTGCCCTTTTGGATCACCAGGCTCCTTGATTTTTTTTGGCTTGAAGACCATCTTTGCCCAAGTGGCCATGCGATCCAATTCTGGACCCATCTTGCCTGCACGTGAGTTGGTGTTATCATGGTAAGGTCATCCATAATGCCCTAATTGCTGGTTTCTGACATCCTGCTGCGGTCTTCGGCCCTCTTGACTTTGTACTCGCAGCAGTTATGATCAGGTTCATTCCCATAATGAACAAGATGGGAGAGATTGTGCATCCTGTCACTATCCCCTTCTCCACTGACTGCCACTTTGTCATGAACTTGGCAGACTGGAATCATAGCTTAATGTCTCTCAGGTAGCTGGTTATCATACTCTGGATGTTATATGGGATATGCTAGTATTCCAAAGCAACTTGGATCAAGTTATGGGGAATAGACCCATATGCATTTGCAAAGTCAAGCCAGACAACTGTTAGGCTGCCTTTCTTCTCCTTTGCTTCTTGGATAAGTTGGCTGAGTACCCCTGTATGCTCCAAGCATCCGGAGAACCATTCGACACCACCCTTCTGGATAGAGGTGTTAATATATCCATTCTGGGTCATGTAAGCACTTATTCTCTTTGCAAGCACGGCAAAGAAAACCTTTCCCTCCACGCTAAGTAGGGAAATAGCACCCTTCCTCCCTTCTGCAGCTTGTTGGAATGGTTCCCTTGGACCAAATTACCCGCATAAGCTTCGATAGCCCTCGGAGGAGCTAGGGGCATTTTTTGTATACTTATAGTCTATATGTGAAGGATTATGTTTTATGTCGATAATATAAGTGAAGAACAAAGCCTATAGTTTACAAAATAAATAATAGGTTAGCATCCAGATACTTCACAAATATGGAAACATTTAAATTTGCGCAGAATGAGAGAAGTAGATTTCAGTTTTGTTTTTAAATTAATTTGTTTTGGCTTGACGCTTATATTTAGCCTAAATACAACTTTTATTGATTTGTTGTGGAGAGAAGGGAACTAAAATAGCCTAGCTGTGTTTGTAATTTTGCTTTTATATACCATTATTTTAGCCTACATTGTTTCTGATTGTAATAATAAAATGCAACGTAAAGCCTAATTTAGGCTGATTTTTTTTTTTTTTTTAATCCTTAGGAGTAGCATTTTTGTATCCATGCTGAAACATTTTTAAATATTTTGAAAAAGGTTATGTATTTATTGCACTGGCAGTTTTTGCTTTTGTTTAATACATTTGGTCTTTGGTCCATCTAGAAATCTATGACTGAGGAAAAGGTGAGAAAGAACAATTGCAAAAGAGAGAATGGAGTGAGAGAGGGTGTGAGCATGAGAAAGAAAGAGCTTGTGTGAAATGGCCAAACACTTTAGAGCCTTTTGATATTTTCACCAGACGAACACACACATATGTAAAGCTCTTTAAATCCCTTCAGACCAGGGTGCATGTGCCTTTTTATCGCTGTTCTCCATGGATAGAACTTACATAGCAAAAGCTACAACAAGGCCACAGCGTCTGCCTGGCTTTCTCCATCTCTTTATTTGCCTATCATGTCTGAATTTCTCTCCTCTATAACAGAGATTCATTCCATCAACAAATTAACTGTCCTTGAGTTCAAGAACTGATTTTGTAAAGCTATTAAACAGTGTTTTGTTCTTTCAGATATTTCAGCATATGCACAACAAGTGAAAATGTAAGAGGCAGAAAAAACTGAAACACAGTAGATAGCAAATATAAATAATGTGCATCTGGATTCACAACAGGTGTGTGGGATTCAGTGATTAGTGAGAGAGAAAGAGAAAGAGAGAGAGATTAGGAGTCTGTATGTCTCTCAACAGTGTTTGGCAACAGCATTTCTATTAATAGCAAAATGTAAAGTTGATCTGCTTTAGCAACAGCAACATTACCACATCCAAACTGGGAAATGCAGTTTAACTTTTCAGCTGCAAACTGTATTACCTTAAAAGTCAATCTCTAGGCAGAGATGACAACAAGATTCAGTACACATCTGACTGTATTTCATAAGTGTTTTTGCACGGAGAATGTGCAGGAGAAAGAAAGCACGCTTTGCATAAAAAAAGAAAAAAATGGCTATTAAATAAAGGCAGTGGCTATTTACACTAAGTGCAAATAGCAGCATTTTTTGTGATATGCTATTTACACTATGTGCAAATAGTGGCAATAATCTGCACCTCAGTATTGTAGCACAGTGTAAAACAGTATGCAGTTTTAACATATTGAGTGTAAATTTTAATTTTAATTTCAAATTAATAAATGGATGCCACCTTATTGGGACAATAAATCCCTCCCTAAACCTATCCTAACTGTATTATATTCTTTATTTTCATTGAAAATAAATGCTTTTCTGATGTGTTTTGAAATTTGAAAAGGGGAAAAAAATTGCGTCAAAATAAACGTCACACGTTTTACCATCTATGCCACTGGAGCTGACGATTAGTGCCTGTCTTTTGCAGTGTTGACTAACCTAATCACACATTGGTGGGTGGAGATATTGTAATTAGCTTCAGCCAACAAGGCAGGCTATTTGCACAGTGTAAATAGACACTCCGATAGATAAAAGTTACTATCACTATTTTTCAGCAGAATGTACAGCCTATACTACTACTACTACTACTACTAAAATGAAACAATTTTTTTTAAGGAATAATAACACATTTATTCCATGTTTTAATTTTAATAGTAAATAAAGTTTGCTCAATTTTCAACAATTAGAAGATAAATTCAATTAATATTTTATGCCTTCATTACATCATTGACAACCAGAAAAATGTAAATACACAACACAGAATTTCTGAAAAAAAAAAAAAAAATTCATAGGGAATTCATGAATTCTTGAAATTCATAAAATCATAATAATTCATGAATTAAATAAATAAATAAAGTTGTTTTATCCATTAAAATAATTAGACATCCTAAAACACAGAAATTGGTAACAATAAAAAATATGAGAAAAACTAAAACATGTTTACCCCTAAACATATAATTTTTGTTAAAATTTTAATAAACTGATGTGAAAATGTATAAGTTTCATGATTTTAATTTATAATACATGTTTTTTAAATGAATGCAATTTAATTTAACTATTAAAAAGGAGTCGGTATTACAGAATTTAAAAAAAAAAAAAAACAGAATCCAGAAAAATTTAAATGGAGAAAATGGACTCACAACCCTCTTCTGCTGCTGTGTGAACATTGCCTGTATGATAAATGACATGAAACAATGTTCAGAAAAAAAATCACATTAAATATTTTGTCAGATTTATTATATATCAAGTAATTTTTATAATTTAATGTATGATAATTTATATAACTCACATACATGCATACAAATACATAAAAACACACATACCAACATAAATACATCAGTAATTCTTAATGAAAATAGTCTTAAACACATATGGGTGTGCATGGCAATGAGACTCAGTGTCAGCAATTATTATAACTGTCTGATTGTTATTATTACATGGATATCACACATAGGGCCTGCTTTGCATTGCTGGTCATCCTGTCCTTAACAAATGAACAACACAAGTACGTATATGAAACACTGTACAAGTAATTTCAACAGCAAAGTGCATAAAATAGTAAAATAATATGTACTCTCTGGAATGTAATTGCTGCTTTATTATGATTAAGAGGTTAGTCAGTACCTGACTGTGCTGACAGCAATGCTTGGCCAGTCTTGGGCTTTCACGTGCTCAAAACTGCCATTGTGAGGTTGTTGGCTGCCTTACAATTCAATTTGGAGCTTCAAAAGTTACATTGCAATAAGACTTGCTCTGTCATTTTGTCTCTGGCCATGAGCTAAGCAGATTAAATTGGCCGGCATCATATGTTAACTGTCATTTTCAGCATTTTTTAAGGATAACAGCTACTTTCATATACTGCGAAGCAGTTTTGCCACAATACATGACAATGCCATCGAGAGATGGAGAGAATAAAATAAAAACAAATCTACACTGACATTGCTGGTTAAGTTAACGTTAGTTTTTGGACCCATATAACTCAAAATGATGAATAAATAAAATAGGAATACAGTGCTGACTGCTGGAACGTGAGTAAGTTTCGGCTCTGTTTGTCCTGTCATTGTGCTTTAGATTAACGTCACGTTCTCTGCTTAGGGTGTTTGCAGAAGAAACCAGCATCCTCTATAATTGAGCACTAAACATTGCACACTTTTGATTACCAATGCATGAATGCAGCAGAGATGCTAGTGCCTTCACAGGGTGCCAGAAAAGTCTGTCAGAAATTCTTGGTAGAATTACAGTGTGACATCAATTTATGTTTATATTCTCCGTCTGCAGTTAGAGCCCAATAGGGAGCAGAGCCCTGAGCACAAACACAGGCATGCTAAACTTTCTTCAACCCTGATAATTACAACGTCAGTCATATTTCAAACTAACCCAATGCATGCGACAGCAGTCACAGGCCACCATCATCAGCAAATGTTGCCTTATTAGGCCATATTTCATGAAACAAATATGCCTGGGGCATCTTTACAAATATCAAAGAAGCCTATGGTTCTCAAGAATCTCAAGTCTGATCTCAAGTATAATTGTTCTACACGTCTAATCCTGTCCTTTCTCAGACCGCTCCCGGATCACACTAGACCCCTCTCGAGCGGCCAGTCCTCTACCTCCCTGTTTCCTCAGAGATGGCCCCTGTAATGAGCTAAGTCACATCAGGGCTCCGGAGAGTGGATGCCAGTGGATTAGCGATTTGTTACCACAATCTGTTTCGTAGCATTAGACATTTCAGTTGCATTGCTATGCAATGCTTGCACAACACTGTTTAGGGGCATTAGCATCACAGAGCTCACCATTCAGAGATTCTGAGTTGAAACTCAGTCCAGGAGTGTTAATGTGAATTTATTAGATAATACCGAAAGAGACAGGCTCATTTAAATGGGGCCCAGCGGAGGCACGGCTCATTCAATTCAGTGGGCTGCCATGAAATGACTGCAGCTTAAATAACAGGCCTCATTTAAACATGCGTCAAAAAGAAACAAAACATCTCAGTAATGTTTTAAGCCTTATTTAAACCTTTGCTAAAAGCAGCTCTGCTGGCAGCCAGTTCACAATCTTTAGAACAGTCACTAATACAAAAATATTCATATATTAAATTCTATTAACTAATGCAATAAAATAATAAGATATTTGACACTTTTCTTGAAGTTAGGGTCCTGGTTACACTGTCAGGTTTATTTTACGGTAAAAATCAGATTATATTTTACTGAATGAAGTGTTTGAAGTGGGCTGGTATGCACCGGTATGCAGTACCTGCACTTCGATATATTAGTCTTTAGCATACTGCCACTTTTTCATGCGTACCAGCACTTCTTACATGCTGTCAAAGTGTCAGTGTCCAGGTGATTAGAAATGACGCTTTAAAGCACACTACCCAGGAGGTCATTTGAAACCGGTAAACTTCTGGAAAGTTCAAGGATCCAGTAAGGGAATGCAATAATAATACATAAGTTTAAAACAGCACTAATGCAGAGAAAACAGATGATTTCATCAGAGATGGCAGAGAGAATAGTGACTCACATCCACATGGCAGTAAATTATTATTTTCAGTGTGTTTTATAAAGTGTTTTATAATGAATCCCAGCTGAAGGTGTTTTAGATTATGCGCTGGTCAGTGGTTTACTGATTCTGCATGGATCCGTATAGTAGCATGCACAGTCAGTTTAAGGCAGCAGGTTTAGTGGTCTTTGGCATCTCCATGAAGTCCTCTTTGGTATCACAGCTTAACGGGTGCTTATTTTATATAAAAAATGCTCTAAACAATTTTTCCCACCTCAAACACTGACAGAATCCATAACCCATGTGTACAGTATGGCAAGAGACTTAATGTTGACAAAAACAAAATAATTGGTTTGTGTCTTTTTTATCCAATGTAATTAACTTACTTTAACTCAAAGGCTAAATTCACTTTTTCTAGATTGAAATTAATGTATCAAAAGTGAGTAATGAAGATATTATGCCTCCAGAGTACAGTCACATTTAAAGTTACATCTATATTGAGCGCAGCTCGATTGTTTCAGAATCGATATCGCAATATGCGCATCCGCAATAGTCACATCGTGGGATGTAGGATGTTTAGTATACTGATCGTTATATTTATACTGATTGTTTTCTTTGAACTCACAGACACTGTGTCTACACCCCACGCCACAACAGCTAAAGTCTGTCTACACTGGACACAAAATGCGAACATTGCAATTTTGCTAATCATTTGAATTTGTGACAGTCCGTCATAAATAAAACGCGGCAGCAGATTACTGTCAGGGATTTGTCTTTTTTTTTTTTTACAATATCGTGCAGCTGTAGCTCAGAATCCTCTTCAAATGTCCTAATATGAGTCACCCATTGACACTAGAATTGTATTGAAAAGAAGCTATTTTAAATTCCCGGCCTGGTTTGTTGCTTGCAGGCCCTGCAGTGATATAAGAGAGAGTGGAATGTGTGAGTGTATTCAAATGCCTATAATGCTGGTTCTGGTACTACAGTATGAAGGTTACAATTGACACACCTGGCTGTCAGGATAACAGCTTTTTAATACCTGTCAGTATATGTACACTAATCCTGCCCCCAAGAGGCCTGTCGGCATGGCACTTGGTGTGATTGACAAGTGGCTGGCACTGAGGCTGGCTCAGGCAGTACAGTATTAGCCAGCAGAGCGGTTTCAGAAGAAGAATCTATCCACCTCCATAATGTACAGCAGACAATACTTAGATACAGAAAAGAGACAACATGGCTGTCGCTTCCATTTGCAGATTAAAATAAAACACTACATATGAGAAACTTTTACTGTATGTCCTTGCATTACACTTTAACATTTTCTAGAATCCCAAATTAAAACTGCAAATGTATTGATTATTTAATCATAATACATATAATTCCACCCTAAACCTCGCATGACTGGATGAGCCAGTGTTGCTATGTCAGGGTGGTCAGGATGCAATATTGTGATAGAGGCAAGAATTTACACATTTCAAATATATCAATATACACATGGCTTATTAATGGTATTAACATTAACATCTGATAGACTAAGGGAGAAAGTATTTTAAAAGGGATATCGGATGAAAACTTTTAAGCATTTTTTTTTGCATCTAGTTAGGTTTCTGCTGTGTCTCCAGCTAAGAAAAGCTGAAAAGAAAACACATTGACAGTTTCTTATGGGCTGTCTGAGTCTGAAACTGTGTCATTCAGCGACCTGTTACAATTTGCAATGTGTGTATGTGTGTGTGTGTGTGTGTGTGTGTGTGTGTGTGTGTGTGTGTGTGTGTGTGTGTGTGTGTGTGTGTATGTATGTATGTGTGTGTGTGTCAGTTTGCTTTGAATTAGAAAGCAGGTATGAGAAAGAATTAACCAAAGAAACTTTTAGCAGCTGTTACACAAAACTCAATGTGACATTCAAGACATTATGAACAGTGTGACATTAAAGACGATAAAGCGTGTTGAATATGAGCCTAGCATCTGTCTTGACAAAGACTGCATGTGTGTCGGGCAATCTGCTATGAAGAAAACCTGATGCAAAATGCATAGAAAATTCATGTTTAGTGTGTTATATGTCCAGACAGCAGAGAGTATGCTTTTATGCCTCCACACTAGCATATGTGCGTCAGTTCTTACACGTGAAAAAAGAAGGCGAGATAAGACGATGATGCAAATGAGAGGGAAAGAATCAGAGGATGGAAAATGAGCTTTCAATTGACTCATTTCAATAGACCATCTAGGCTTTTGAGAGAGAAAGAACGAGGAACATAAGGAAGGAAGAGAAAAGTGAGAGGGTGAACGACGATATAAAGGAGTTTTTAAAGCTCTTTTAGCTGCGGAGAACACAATGTGCCAGAGTTCTCCCTCAGTACAAAAACACAAACAGTCCACATCACAAAGCAGCTTAATGTCAGAGTCAGGAACTGCCAAAGCAACCAGATGACAGACTCACTCAATCGAAAATAGACCTGGATGAAGTGTGTACATTTGTGATTAGTTTCTGAGCTAATTTGTTTTTATTATTATTTTTATATTATTTATAACAAATGATTATTTTAAGAGAGAACAAATCGTTTTCACTAGCCTGCAATCATACTTAACTCTTTTGGATTCGTAATATCATGAACAAATCCCCATCGCCACCTACTGGCACCAAAATGTAAACTACTGAACGAATCAGTGTTTGAATCTGAACGAAACTTTTAAGCGAACAGATTCAAAAGATTCATGTCACTAGAATGATCGGAAAATGAATTAAACCTGATGTAGAGCGTGATGTAGCAGGTTAGCACAGCAGTGTTCACACTGCTCAAACTTCCTACACCAGTTTAAAAAAAGTGGAGGAAATTATTTCCTTCCCTCATCTTCCATCTGCCCCTACCCCAGAAGAACATGCTGTATCCTCCTAATGACCTGATTTACATAAACATGCATATAATCGGGCAGCGAGAGAAGAGGATATGTGTATACTTAGTGACTGCGGCAGAAACGCTTGCACGTGCTGCTCAGATTCAGGAGAAAAGCTTCTGACTGCTTGTGTGATTCAGTTGTGGCACTTCACATTTTCCCTCCTTTCTTCCCACCTCCAACTGCTCTTTTCCTTTCACCTTCCCTTTCCTCTCGTTCTCAATTAACCATCCTGACACATTTAGAGCAAAAGCAATCCATTCTGGCTTCCCTGTCTGTTCTCCTCCAACCTGTTCAGCATCTTTCTACCACTGTAAGCAGTGCGGAGAGGGGAGTTGCGATATTATGCCTGGAGCCAAGAGTGTTTATTTTTTTAGTCTGTGTTTTCTCTCGCTTGAATCGCTCCGATATGCTCTATCACAAGCATAGCACCTGCTAAATGCCCATAATGCAACTGCAAAACAAAAAGAAAGCTAACACATGTTGACAAGAGATGAATAGTGTAATAAATGTATTGCGCAACATTTAGGTAGTCAAGTGTTTCCAAACGCTTTGTGAAAATTCATTGTGAAAACCTACATCAAATGTGGAATTATTGTTGAGAAAAACACTGCATGTTGTACCCACATTTTAATCATGTAAAAATGATGTAAAAATGTAAATTTGGCATGAAGCAGATAAGTGGGGGGTTTTCACCTGTGAGTGGGGAGCAAGAGAGAAGCAGGAAATGGAAACCCCGGATGAGATCTGGAACGGAGTGATTGCTGATTTCTTTGTGCCAGGAGAGGAAATTGCTGTCGCTTCACTCACATACTCCGCTTCCCACCTCTAATCTCTTATATTAATATTTAGATCCATGTCATTATCTTCGTCTCTTCAACCTGCACACTCTCACTATCCATACTTTCCTTTCCTTACTTCTTCACTTCCTGTCATCCGTCTATCGCTGTGCTGCGTCAGGGGTTTGCTCCTCTCCTCCAGTGCTGTGAAATTGGCTTTGAATAAGGATTTGGAAATGAAGCATTCTCTCGTGAAAAGGACAGGATTGAAAGATGAAGGATGGTGCCATGCAGAAGAGACAAGCACACATGCAGACAGGGAGATGAAAGGAAGGTCCAGAGAAGGAAAACAAGATTTCCTCTTTTCCTTTTCTATTCAGCAAATTAAATGCTGACGACTGGCTGTGTTTCGTTCTTCAACTACTGGAACTTTTATGTCCTGGGGCTTTTAATAAAAATGAACAGATTTAAACTTTTTCAAGATTTTCTTTATAAAGGCTTTTTACAATTAAATTTGTGTTGTTTAACTCTTTTCAAAGACACACAAGGCGCTTTCACACTATGTAGTTCTAGAAACTCTGAAAGAGTGTGAAAATCTATGGCATCAAGGCTAAGAAAAGAACATAACAGACAACAGGTAGCTAAATGCCATTATCGCTGTTTTCCATGTTTGCTGAATAAATATTTTTACCGGCTTTTTAAAAGTATCGGGTAGCCGGTGTTTTATGTGTTTGGCCAATCCGTGCATACTTATGTCACTGGTCCTTCCCATAGAACTGTTTTAGACCCTACTCTGAAGTAGGAGCTAATTTAGTTTCCCTAAACAGAGTTTCTAGAAATAAATACGTTCTTGATTCCTGCGGTGCGATCAGTCCAAAAAGCAGGAACTTCGGCTAATAGTTATAGGAACTATGAAAAAGTTCCTCTGGTGCGAAAGCCCCTATATTATGATAAATAAAATTATAAAAAAAAATTAAATCTAAGACAGAAATAAACCATTTCCAATATGTAAAGATGATCTGAAATGTGTAAATGATTTGAGAACTATATTAATAACTAAATAAAATACAATTTAAAAAGTTGTAACCACTTTTCAACAAAATTTTTGACACTAATAAAGCTATTAAACATTAGTACACTTTGTTAACAAGAACACAACAGCATCAGTGAACAACTTCCCTGACATGACATGAAATGAGACGTGACTTGAAGAAACTAATGAAAAAACTCGAGAACAGAACTACTGCGAGTCATTTTCAATCAAGCAGAATGTCAAATTCTGTAAAAGTATTACTAAATTGTGTGTATTGAGACTACATAAAATCCAAGCTATGAAATTTTCTTCATCAAGACAAAGAAAAAGCCTTTTTATTCCAAGAAATATTATGGTGATTTAAGATTTATTCAGCACAGTAAAAAACAAACAAAAAAAAACACTTTGATAGATCACCATGTGATAGCAAACAAATAAAATAAACTAGCAAGTTTGAAAAGTGTGCCTAAAGGGAATTTCTAAAAGTTCACCAGCCCAAAAGTGCCCTTAGCTGAAGAAACACTTCTAAAAAAGTTTTGGTCATTTGCTTCCAAAATAAACATCTTGAGTGGATATGTACACCGATTCTGCTTAAACAGGCATGCGCTGGTAGACTCTCAGGTGAAAAGCTAAATGAAATAATAAAGGAGTGTACAAGCTCAACACTTGTGACTCCTGACACCACTGCTCGAGAGCACAATGGCCTCTGCAGGGGAAAAAAGAGAGGCTGCTAAAGACAGAAAGGGAAGGAAGGAGGGGGTGAAGGCGAAAGGGTGGGAAAGGGACACAAAGACCTTCTTTGTTCCCTGCTCATGCTCTCTTTTGTGGAGGCAAAAAATGGCTGCATTCCACTGGGTCCTGTCACGGCAAGGAAGCCATTCCTTCACATATCACCTAATAAACACACATCCAATGACACTTGAATATGAATACACCCAGCACTGTACTGATTGGTAAATCACTCCTGACTTTTAGGAAAGCTGATTCCTCAAAGGTAATAAAAAAGACAGAAGTACTGTAACAACAATCACACTGTGTCCAGTCCAGTCAGCCAATTAGGAGGGTGTTTCCATGGCAACCAGATGTTGGTGCGGCCCATGGGAGGAAACCTGCAGGTGATTGGAGTGGACAAGATTTTAAGACCAGCAAACTCATGTATTGTTAGGATTACAGTTACTGTAGTAGGTTTAATATGGACTGGGAGTATTTAGGGGATTGTCAATATCGGCAGGACATGATTTAATGAAACAGCTCATAGGGAAAAAAGGGACATTGTTTGTGTGGTCTGAAATTAAGCTTGTATTTATCTTGGTCTGGTGGGTATATCTGTACAGCAAACCCGTTCAGAATGGGTAGCCATTTATTAAAGTACAAGATTTGGTTAAGACAATTTTGTATAGAATCATTCGATGAGTAAAGGAAGAAAGAATAGAATTTTGTTTTGATGAACTGAAATGTTTTTTTGTGAAGACAAGAAGATGCAATGCATCAGTTTGCTGGGGAAGATGAAATCATATCGGCACGCTGTAGTTCTAAGTAGCTCCGATGTAGGAATGAAGGAAAAGATCCAATAAACAGATCCGCTGAAAGGTACATTCCTTGATAGAGCGGCGAGTGAAGAGACCACAGGCAGCACTATACAGTCACGCAATTGTATAACAAAATCACTCATAATGCAAGCTTTTCTGGCTGGCACACAGTAAATAAGACTTTCTCACACATCTTATTTTATATACTGAAAGCATAGAGCTCTACGGCAACAACAGACATAATGTGTTCAGGAACCCTATAACCTTGAGTTTTTTTCCTCTAGGAATGACTGATTCAGTAGGTCAGACAGATCAAATTTATAAGCTCATTTTATTACAAATTCATCTCAAAACCACTTCATATTAATTACATTTGAATTAGTATGACAGCACTATGCATTCATACGCCTTCCTCATTCCTTAAAGGTGAAGTGTGTAATTTCTAAACCATTAGCGGCACTGAATGAAACTGCAAAAATAATGACTGTTTTCAAAATGCTTTTCCAAACACTTGTCCTGTCTGCCACTGTTTAGTCAAAACAGCTCCAAACTTATGTATAGGATTCAAAATTAACTTAGTAGCATTTATAACAATAAATAGGCTACTTTATATCAGCCATTTGCACTTGTTACTCATAACTGGTGCTTGGTGTGTGCTTATATTATTCTGCTTACATTATACACTATAGACTTCTGACCACCCACACCTCAAACATGATTTAATTGCAGGAGGTTGCTGAGTCTCTGTACTGTTGGTAAGAGTGCTCAACAAATTGACCTTGTGTAGCCCCACCCCTTTTTCAGCGCTGCATTTGTTATTTGTCTTCTCCTTAAATTTCCACAGCGTGGAACAAATTTATGAATGAACCAATCACTTTAAAATCTTTTCAAATCTACTGACATGTATGACATCTGCTTTAAACATTACAATTATCATGATAAATTTCATTAACTCTACAGTAAGTCCACTTTATCTGCTAATTACTCTTCAACACAAAAATACGTCAAATATGTAAATATGTCAAATAACGAAGCTAAATTTCTGCAAAAATCCCAAATCAATAATAATAAAAATATAAAAAATAATAATAAAAAATAATAAAAGAAATAATAAAAATTTTTTATATAAATAAATGGGCTATCAATCAATTAAAACCTTTAATCGAATTAATCACAAACTTTTTCTGTGATTAATCGCGATTAATCGCACACTTGATAAACTTAAGCACAAACAATTTATCTGGTTTCAAATCTTTATTTTGTCATCATTTGCTATATCCAGCATAATAAACCAAAAGATTGAATTGTGATTCTCAAAAATCTGTATTTTTCTCTTAGCTTACTTCAAGATAAACTTAGATGTCTTTCCAAAAAAGGACACTCAGAAACTCCAAAATGACACCAAAGAACCAAATGATATGAGTCCATTTAAGCACATGAAAGAAAAAAAAATCAGAATCTTATTGTATGTGTACAGTTTAACAGCAAAGAGCTTTTTTACATTTTTGCGATACCGAAAAAGACCACATGGAGATGCCAAAAAAATAAAACATAAATAAAACTAAACCAATCGCCTGCCGACTGCATATCTACAACAGTACATGGATCCATTACATATAACTAAACACAGCAACAAAAACATGACAAACCGAAACATTATTGTGAATGTGTGTGGAAACAATCAGTGCATTATTATAACGGACTCACAAGTGCTTACTGTACGACTCCTGTATGCCACCGCAATTGTCTTTACCTTGACTGCAGTCTCAAACATTAAAAGTTTACTTGTGAGAGTGGTTATCCAGTTGAGAAACCATAGTCTGCATCTCATATTGCCATACAGCAGTGGGATGTTAACATTCTGTACTCCAAAAAGCACGTGTGACGTGTGAGGGCTCGGAGCTCTTCAGAGACAATCGCAGAATATGACAGAGCTCTACAATCTCTGATGTAATCAGCCTGGTTTCCTTTATATTAGCGTTGTATTGGAAGGATTATTTGAATGCATTCACTTACTGGATCATTGGACTGAAACAGCCATAAAATCCTAAAAGGAAGAAAGAGGAAAAAATTAACAACCTTGAGTAAGAGAGAAAACTTCTGTATTCATTTCTTTTAATTGTTATTTTAATATAAATTCAACCTTGTTCTTACCTCATCTTGTTGTCTGAGTGTTTCACTGCTGCAGCATCATCTCTCTCTCTCCCCGGACGAACCTAATCTTTTGAGCCACTGGTCCGTTGATAAATTTGACTCTAAACTATCACTCATTATACAAGCACCCATATTAGAAAGAGTAAGAGATAGAATGACACTGGATCTGCTTGTGGCAAATACGCATCGACTCGCATTTAAGTATTTTACGATGCAGTAAAACCTCAAAGTCCTTTGGGACTCTGCAAAGTGTGGTGGTTCAGATCCTTAATGACATTATCCAACATGTTTATCTGCCTTTGAGGCATTGTAACGCCTGCACGCACACCACAACAGGTGATGCAGCGGCAAAATGAGGAAGTGTTTTAATCTAAAGGACGCGATCTGAACTAGCAAATCACATGCAGTCTGTGAGGTTCCTGTAGTTCAGCAGTCTGTGTGTGAACGGTGGCGGTTTATTCAGTGATGCATCAATATCTCTCGCCGCTCTTGGCAGGACTGTGCACTGGCCTTCTGCCTACTAGGCAAATCGCAGATATTGATTTTTTGTCAACCAGGAGTACTCCAATACAGGACATCATCTGGGAGTTTTATACGTGGATTAAATTCATGTATTGAAAATTGCACAAAAATACAATGCACAAAACTCCCTGTGTAAGCAAATGAAAGGTTCAAGGAACAGCACTGTCAACATTTAATCATCAAGTTGTTTGAAAACTGTATGAGTTTATTTCTATCCATGAAGTCCATAAGGAGAAATTAAGGTGCTCTTTTCCATACAATGGAACTGAATGTGGACAAAAGTGGAAAAATAACATAAGTTTGAGAGGACTGTCAGATGTGTGTGGACTTTCAGGTTTCTCAATAGCAGCCTCTCTTTGTGTGTGTGCGTTTTGATTCAAGAGAGTGACCATACACCTGAGTTGAGTTCGATTTTCTTTGTTTATTCATTTTTTATAATCATTTCATTATTCAATTTTTTCATATTATAATTTTAATTGTTTTCCTTGCTCTTGCAATGCTTTTTTTTCAAACCTATGATTTTGAGATTTCAAGGGATATTTGTCCTCACAAGTCAGAGCAGGAGAATGTTTTAATTTCAAGGTTTTAAATATCACAGGGCAATGTGAAACACTAATTTTCATTGCTTTTGGTTTAGTATAATAACACTTTTTTAATTTTTACTGATCAGATTATATCTGTGCATAGAAAAACATGAATACTATGAACTATATTCTCAAACCCTGCTCATCTTTTCTTTTCTGTCACTGGTTTCTTCGGTCAACCTCTTAACTTGATAAAAGACGTTTATATAATACAGTTTTGTGGTTGGTTAACTGATTTGAGATGATTTTATTGGTTTTATTGTTTATTGGTTCTGGACATCAGACAAAACTCTGCTGACAGTTTTGGATACTGGACAAAACAGATCTGGTAAAGAGACTGGATTCAATATTATTGACGTAAAGATGCCATAGAGAACACTTTTTTTACATACATTGAAATATAGTGCATGAAGATGCAATCAACTGATATCAAAAGCAAAGGTTCTCTCTGCTCTCATAACCCTGTCAAGTGAGAGTCAGACGTATGGCTTTGTGAACAAGTGTATGGACAACTTTTATGATGCTTTTTGTCCTTTTTGGAGATTGACTGCATCCATTTTCTTTTACTTTATTGTCTGGATTAGTAAATGTAAATATTTAGCTTTGTCTCATGAATGACAGAAGGTCACATGAATCTGGAACATGAGAAAAAATAAGATTTTATTTTTTGGATAAACTACACCACCTCTAAATGTCCTTTAAACAAGCACACACTTGCACACCAACACAAAGCTGAATTTATACCCATTCACAGAGACACAGACTCCCAGTCAAGACATTGCAGGCTTTCACATGAGTACATGAGAAATGCCAGAGCCCAGGGGGTTTAGTAACACGTAATGACTAACATGAAATAAATGACTCCATGTTTGGGCATAAATCACAGGCCAAGCAATAATGTGCATATTAAACTGAAAAACTGTCAGGGAAAATGGCACCATTAAAATTTAGCAGCAGTATTGAACATGTTTTCCTCCAAGAATGAAATTTTTCTGCCTCATGATTACAGTGGGACTTCAGTGCTTGAACATTTACAGACACTATTCTATTGGCAGTGCTGCTGATACCTTCACCATCACCCAAAATGTATTTGTCTCAATCTCTTGCCTTTGTCCTGCCCTATGTTCTTTCCTCACTTGCAGTCTTTTCTCCAACCATATCTATTTCACTCCACTCATCTTCTCTACATTTTCCCCGGTTTCCCCATCCTATTTGTCCTGGAATCCTCCCTACTGTTTCTTTAAGAGACGTGTGCCCTTACAGGCACAATGAAATATCACAAATCTCTCTCCCTCCCTGAGAGAACTGCATCCAGAATAGATCCACATACACATGACCATGAGGTATGACCTGAGGTTCCAGCAATAGATCATCATTACAGGGCCTTTAGCGAAAGCCTAGAGTCACAGGCAGCTCTCTGACTATGGATAGAGAGATTTAAGAGGCGTGAGCCGAATTAAAAGGAGCAGCTACATGTATCAAAGGCAGAAGCACACCTGCTCATCTTCAAAGGCTTTCTCTTTTACCCCATCCCTCTCTCGCTCGGTTACATCCTAAACAGTTTCCATAGTTTCCTTATACAACTCATGTCTCCGTTGTGTTCTCTCACCCTATAAATGTTTATCCCCCCCCCCCTCCCCTTTGGTTTTCTGCCTGTCTGCTTCACCTAGGTGACATGTTAAATTAGGGATGTCACAATGCCATACACAATGTGAGTAGTTGATATCAGTACCAGTAAAACTTTCACTATGTACAGTATATATATATATATATATATATATATATATATATATATATATTTATATATACTAGTGCTGTCAAATGATTAATCGTATCCAAAATACAAGTTTTTGTTTACATAATATATGTGTGTATACTGTGCATATTTATTATGCATATATAAATACAAACACATGTATGCAAATATTTCAGAAAAATATTATTATGTTTATATATTAAATAGATTTGTATATAATATAAAATACAAGAATACAAATATAATTGTATATAAATGTAAATATTTTCTATGCCTGTGTATATTATATATACATAATATACACAGTACACAAGCATGTATTATGTAAACTTTCATTTACTGTAAACTTTTTTTTAACTTTTATTTTAGATACGATCACGATCGTTTGACAGCACTAATATATATATATATATAATTAAATACAGTTAAATAAGGTTTAAATGAAAATTACATTTAAAATGTAAACTTTTATGTGTGTGTGTGTAATGTACAATAAATTAATCAAAAAATATGCAAAAGTAATTATGCAAGTAAACAATCAGTCTAGTATCAAACTAACACAGGTATACACGCCTTCCAATGAAGCAAAGCATAGAGGAGTAAGCTGAGACACCAGCAGCTCCAGTCTCCTGAGTATGGCATGATTCATGCTCTTCTTTCTCGTTCTATAACAATCTCTGATTTCCCCTTTCTAGTAAGCTAAAGACCGCAGGCCTCACAAAACAACAATCAGATAAGAATTGGTGTAAAAATAGACTTGCTCATTGGAGAGCGTTCATTATTCTATAGTGTATGTACCCTTTAATTTTCTCATTCAGCGCTGACAAGTGACACCATCAGCAGCACGAGTCACTGGATGTCTAATCTAAGGGTTTAGAGATGCTGCCAACCTATTGTGATAAATAAGTTCGCTAAGAGAAAGCAACCAGAGCGCTTCAAAACCCTTCAAATCATTGAATACTTAGCTCAAATTGGTCAGTCTCCTGTCAAATATTTTGTATAATAGCTGCTATATTTTTTTACAGTTGTCCCTGGCAACTGATTTCTTCCATAGCTGTGCTAGTGTTGAGTTTTTGCACTCTTTTTGTCCTCACATATTAAAATAATTCCAACTTAAATCAATATTTAATGACCGTGTCCCAACAGAAATGTTGATCATTTCGCAAAGCCCACACAAGCAGATTAGCTGCAGCTCTGGTCCTGTATAGTCTCAGGGAACATTAGTCTGTGATTTGTCCAAGGTGTTTTCACTAGAAGGCAAACTCTCAAACTCTCCAAAGATCTGTTTATCAGACTGCAAGGCTATAAAGTGCTGGAAAATAAGCTCCGGCTGGGAACAATTTCTCATGCAGCACAGAGAAACAGGATGTTGCCTTAGATTTAACAAATACTGTGAAATTAAATTCAATAAATAAAACTTCAAGCTAATTGACTTGAGCCTGCATCTGTTTTCCTTGTGCGGACCCAGATGCAATTGAACAATGAAGATTTTCAAATGTAACATTCATGTTAGTCTTAATATTTAGTTTTATCAAATTAAAGGATTAGCTCACTTTCAAATTAAAATTTCCTGATAATTTATTCACCCCCATGTCATCCAAGATGTGTATGTTTCTTTCTTTCTTCAGTTGAAAAGAAATGATTTTTGATGAACACATTCCAGGATTATTTTCCATATAGTGGATTTCAGTGGCTACCAAACGGTTGAAGGTTAAAATTTCAGTTTCAGTGCAGCTTCAAAGGTCATTTAAAAATAATAATTATAATTATATTCTTTATAAACAGAAATGCTCATCTTGCACTGCCCTGCAATGCGCATCGACGACTGCAAATACGTAATTACGTTGAAAAGGTTGAAGGTCAAAATTACAAGCTTCACGTCAGGTAGTTCATGGCCTCCACATCATGCATTAAAATCTTTAATGCATGGCTAGCCGTTGAGTATCCTTTACACACACACACACACACACACACACATATATATATATATATATAGGCTGCTTGTTTTTCATAAATGTATTTTACAACAATACAAAGAGCAATGTGTAACACTTATTAACTTTTATTTGTTCCCCACTACATAATGTTGTTTCAATAAATGTAACACTTTATTTTGATAGTCCACTTTAGACATTCTACTAGCAGTAAGTAACTTTGCAACTACATGTCAACTAGCAGTTAGTAGAGTATTAGTAGACTGTCTGCTTAATATCTTTTAACACTTTCTTTGTCAACTTATTGTCAACTTATACTAACCCTAAACCTGCCCCTAACACTAACCCTAAACCTACCTTAACAGTCTACTCTGAGAGTTAGTAGACATGTAGTTCCAAATTTCTGAGATTTATTTGATATGTAGTTGACATGTAGTTACAAAGTTACTTATAGTCAGTAGAATGTCTAAAGTGGACTATCGAAATAAAGTGTAACCCAATAAATGTTTAGTCCAGATTATTTTTTTTTAATAAAATGATTGTGCACCAAGATTTTTCTAGAATAACTTTTGCTGCTGATTTATCTGCTAACCTAGTTTATAATAGTATTTTTTGTCATAGATTATGAATATAATATTTTTTCATTAGTTATTTTTCATTCAAATGAAGTTGTCTATATTTAGCACTTTGTGTTTAACACACACAAGAGTGATGATCAGGTCAACACACTGAAGTATAGAAATTCTACATTGATTTAAAAAAAAAAAAAACTGTGCAGATATCGGATAGGAATTGGCTGATATTTGGCTGATATTGCCTGAAATTCTGATATCGGATCGTTCCGGATCTGAAAAATGGCACCGTTGCATCCCTAAGGAAGATAAAGGAAAAGTTTGTCAATTACTCTCTCTATTGTTTGCCAACTTTTTTTAAGCATGTTTGTTCAACATTTACGAATACATTATTAAAATAAAAAAATTAGCAAATGTAAAAAAAAATTAATAATAAAAAAATCTAGCTTACAAATGAAATGAAAGTTCTGCTTGTTTTATTAGCTATCAAATGTTTAAATGAATCTGAAATGCATCACGCTTATTGAAGTGAGGTGATTCATTCATCTTCTTGCAGCATTTCCCTCATGATGCGGTTCAGATGAACAGGTGCTGCGTTGTCTCTAATGAATCGATTTAGATTGAGCTTTAAAGATGGATTGATCTATCCCTCTGATCTCTTGCATCAGGCCTCTTGTGTACAAACAGCCTTAAACACTAAAGAAACGCATGGTCATATCTGTCGGCACAAAATCCAAGAGGCCTTTTGTGAAAGAGGAGAAAGTGGAATAGAAAGAGACAGAACAGAAGTTGTGGGTGCCTGTATCTCAGCTCAAACCCAACTTTAGGTTGAAGTGGGCGTATCACGTTAACAAAGCAGAGGTACATCCACCTCTTCAAGGTGATCTCATTGTTTTACGCTGACCTCTTAGCCAGCATTGGTGCTTTAACATCCCACTGAGTTTTACAGACACCCCTCTCCCAGCACGTTTGGTACGGTCCAGACACCCACACAGCGCTGAGCCTCTCCAGTGGGACTGGGCTGTTGTTGAGCGATGCGGGGGGTGAAGTCTGAGGGGGGGGTCTAGTCTTCTGCTGAGTAAATATTGATGCTGAAGCCTGATGTGGAAGCAGAGCTGTGTGAAAGAAGGGAATGACAGAGGAGAACACAGGGGACTTCACTCGCCGATGTTACGACAGTGTAAAGCTAGCCTATATCACAAGGAGGCATTCATACAGGACATGGTGTTGCATTAAAAACAGCACAATGAAATAGAACAGAATAGGTTATTCAGTTAACTGAAAGAAGATTTTCATTACAGCTGTTGTGATTATTCACGAAAAGTGCAGATTACTGCTTTACCCAAAATGAAAAATCTGTAATTAATTACTCACCCTCATGTCATTCCAAACCAGTAAGACCTTGTTCATCTTTGTAACACAAATTAATTTTGATGAAATATGAGCGCTTTCTGACCCTACATAGACAGTAAAGTATCTACTATGTTCAAAGCCCAGAAAGCTAGTAAATAACGACTGTTGTGAACATGCATCAGAGACTGACACTGAAGAGAATAAATTGTTGAATTAAGTTATTTCAGTTTCTTTGCACATAAATAGTATTCCGTAGCTTCATAACATTACGGCTGAACCACTGATGTCCCATGGACTATTTTAATGATGTCCTTACTACCTTTCTATAGAGGCGCTCAGATTTCATCAAAAATATCTTAATTTGTGTCCTGAAGATGGACAAAGATTTTACAGGTTTGGAACGACATGAGGCTGAGTAATAAATGACAGTATTTTAATTTTTTTTGGGTGAACGATCCCTTTAATGTGCTTTTTGTGGTAACACTTTACAATAATGTTCCATTTGTTAACATTAAACAAGCAATGAAAATAATCCTAAAGCATTTATTAATAATAGTTTATGTTAATTTCAACATTTAAAAAGATATTGTTAAAATCAAACCTGCATCTGTTAATATATTTAAAGGACCTACATGAACTAACAATCAACAGTTGAATTTTTATTAACTAATGTTAACAAATATTAAAAAAGTACTGTAACAAATGTATAGCCCATAATAATTATTAATGTTAAAGTGTTTTGGGCAGTTTAACACGTTGCAAAATACATGCTGTGCATGCAATGGTAAATTATTTCCGTGTAATAACCCAATATATGTTGCAAATGTTCTATGCCACAAAGCTAGAATACTCCCATTATAATACTGACGTATAAATCAGTATAAGTGTAATGAGATGTATAAAATTAAATTATAAAGTAACTGAGAAACCATTCTCATATTATTCTGGATCTATAACAAATAATAATATCGCATGCACTTGTCTCACACAAAATATTATAATGTTAGTTAAATGTACAGTAATACATATCATTTAAATATATTTATAAAATATATTTATCACTGATCAGAATTTGCTTATCATTAAAAATAATTATTAAAATATCATAATAAATAATTTAAACTTATGATACAGAAAACCATGCAGCCCTACCGTCTAGCACATTTACATAGAGGGATGCAAGAACACGTCCTGTGTAAACGGTCCCTATTACTGCGTGACCAAGGGAACTAGAGAGAGAGAAACTGAGACAAAGAAATGAGGTGGAAAGAGGCGGGGTGAATGTTTCCCTTGTATTCATGGGTGCCTTATCCCTAAGGGGGCTGTAAAAATAGCAATACTTAACATGGTCTATTTAACCATGAATGCCTTGAGATGAAGGCATATTAGACAGTTTCCCTAATCACTTGTGGCGATTCACACGACTAACTGTGTCCTGTGGGTGTCTCGTCCCTCACAAAGATCAGAGGAGGTGGGTGAACTCTGCATTTTTTCTTCACAAGACCCCTCTGGATCTCACTGGCAATGCTGTTAGATGTTGACGTTAGTCCAAGACAAAAACCTGCTTTCGTAACGACTCTGAGAGCCACTGGCATCTCATTAGAGTAAATCTTGGAACAAAGGGTTATGATTAAGTTGCAGTCACTGAGATTAAACAGAATGTTCTTCTTAAAATGAAAAAGGGTCATTTATATCTGGATAACCACGGCTGGAGGACTGTCCACAGTTTTTGCTAAGTTACATCTGGCAAAGCATCAAGAAGACAAATTAGGATCATCAGAGAACACAAAAGCCTCTTCATATGATACAAAGTCTCACAGCAATTGCAAGACATTGGACTGGAATATGAAAAAGAATGAAAATAATTTGTTATAAACAAATGGTACTTCTCTCTATCACACACACATTGTTTCACTTTCCCTCTCTTTCACTCACTCTCAGGACAGCTGAGCTGGATGCTCCCCAGCTGAGTGGGGACAGATGGTAAGTGTTGGCAGGGAGAGTTAGACACTGAGAAACTGAAGCAGTCGAGGCAGAATGGGGTAAACCGTATCCCTCAATGATAAACCTTCAGCATGCACACATTTCATAGCCTAATCCCTTGGAGAGATAGATGACCAGATCATTTCAGAGCTGTCACAATGTTTTCAAATAATGTTGGCTAACAGCGTGAAAAGATTTGGTATTTCACCAAACAAGACAAACGTATATACAGAAGTGGGATGTCTAACTGAAATCGCTAAGGATGAAAAAGGAAAAATAGCAGAATCAAATAACCCTGTTCATCTGGATATCACATATGCACTTTTCCAATGACGTGAAAAGAACACTGCCATGAATTAATCCAACAGTTTCCTGCGTTAATCTCAGCCTCTCAGCCGAACACCACTACTGAATCTACAGCTTAAAACATACAGCACAACCATTGTGGTCCGATTCTTAAACATACTATGGTTGAGTAAACAAAAAAGCTGTTGGTAATTTTAAATGAAAAACAATCATTTTGGTGCATCACTGTTAAACTGCTTACGATTCTCATCCCTTGACACCACTGTAGCTGTTTCTAAGTGCATAACTGCATATTTACCTGATCTTTAACTAGGGTAAACACTGTAGAATCAGAAATGTAAATCAAGCACTCTTAATATCACCAGTACAAATATACTCAAACTTTTCATTTCACATATTTATATCTCTTAAACTGCAACAACTGCTGAATGCAGTGATATGCTTTTTACCGATTCAGTATGTTTAGCAAAACTGTTTTTTCTCATAATGTTAAAAATCAATGGGCTTTTCAAATCTCAAGACGTACCTCAACATGATCGATAAGCGTTTTTCAGACAGGGTGTGTGGTTTAGATGCACCAATAGCTCTGATGTTTATGATGTTACAGTTTTTACAACAGATTGGTTACATAAAGACAGAGATAAAAGCAAAACTTTGATTTTAGATCATTTTGTAAGTGATCCAATATGACCCCATCTCTCGGTCGGCTACACTAATGCCTGCATGCATTAAGAGGCTATGTGTTATCGACCAGGCACGCATGGGACATAACTGAATTACAGAGAGAGAGGAGTAAACAAAAGGAGGGTGAAAGAGTAAAATAGAGGTCGTGTGCAGAGAGAAGTCTCGAGCTCAGCAGACGCTGAATACTTTTGACTCACTTCATAAAGATTGCATGCATTCCTAAAGTCTTGCTTTCAAACCCATTGAAATGACACATAGAAGAAAGAATCCTTTAGGGGAATGTCTGTGAGTCTACAGAGGACAATAAAGCGTAATTTCTTTACATTTATCACACCAGTCGAAGCCGTAGGGAAAACACAGAACTCCATTCTGCGTATCATGAGAAACCGAAGCCACCAAAACAAACAGCCATGGAAAACAAACAAATGGCCTCCTAATCCCTCCCACATACACATATGTGTACGCACACGCTCAGAGCCCCTCTACGCACCACCGTCTCCTCACGTGTCTCTAATTGAATCTGTATTACAATAGCTGAGATTGATTTGGAAAACAGAGCATGAAGACGCCAGCCACAATTAAATTACCAATGCATAGAGTGAGGTCGCTGCGCCGACCACAATCAACATGAGCAGACCTGTTGGGCTCATAAAGCAGGTGAGCAGGAGGCTGGGCGTTTTCTCCCCCTCAGAGGACCATTAACAGGGTGAAATTAAAGAGAGGGGATCTAATTAACCCCAGCCAGGAGGGAATACAGCTGCCGGTCAGCAAGTTCAGCAGAGTGGATCACTCAGAGCACTTCACATTTCTCTGGCAGTGTTTCTGGATGTTTGGCTCTGCCTTCCTATAAAGCTGAGATTTTCTCTGCACAGACACAGCAATAAGAGTTTATAGCACTAAGGGCCAGACAAGGAGAGAAAAGATGAGAGATTGACAACAGCCAGGGGCATCACGTTGTTATAAAAAAAAAAAAAGGTCAGGGACATGAAATGGTAACAGCGCACTTAGGGCTGTCACAATATCAGATTTTCACCACATGATTATTGTGGGCAAAAGAATCTACAATAATGATATAATTGTGTATATCTTTATAGAAATGTAATGATAAATAAATAATACTATCAGTCAAATGTATCTTTACTTTTCTGTTTATTCCATTCATACTGGATTACTGTAATTCTTGATATCTGGGGCTGTCTAAGAACTTGCTTTCATGATCCTGCGTCTCCTCCATCTTGCCTACACTCACTAGAGTATGTTATGGGAAACAGATCATGCATGATCCACTGACTGCATTACTATTGGTAATCTCAAAATCACATCACTGCTCATTTGCATAACTTTGCGACATAGCAAACTCCACCTACATATGGAAGGAATTTTCTGCCAAATTTAAATAAATAAATGAAATGATTAAAATTAAAATTAAAACCAGATTAACGATTTCATTACAGAAAACTGTACGCAAAATATGTGACAAAATTGAGAATGAAATTAAATGATTTCATTTTCACGGTGACATACCTGTCAAATTGAAAAATAAAATGCAATTGCTGATTTCACATTTCATTTTCAATAGAGTCTCGAGGCAAGACTGCCAATATTAAAATGAAAAGCCAAACGTGAAAAAGAAACTACACATACAGTTTTAACAAAGCTCTTTATTAACGCTCACGCGATAATAGTCACACAATTCAAATTTAAATGTAAATTTTACATGTCATTTTAATTCCTCTTTTATTTCACTGTTTTCATTTTCATAGACAACCTGCATGCAAATTATATGTTAATGAGTGGGTGTGGCTCAATTACGTTGTTACGTGGAGGAGCTATAATGGCGGTTATGGCCAGTATAGCAGCAGAATTAAACCAGCTAGCAAACATTCCGGATGATAATGATTTCATTTTGCTACGAGTTGAATCTATCTTGGATAGGGGTGCTCCGATCACGATCAGCCGAATGCGCATCTCGTCAGTAAAGCCGGTTCTCTAATCAGCGGTTAATTCCATCAGGTGCGTGATTTCACATAGAGCAGCTGTTACTACACAGAGCCATTGTTAACTGAGAAGATGCGCAAATCCACGTTCATTTTCAGCGTTTATTGGCGCATCTTCTTAGTTAACAACGGCTCTGTGTAGTAACAGCTGCTCTATGTGAAATCACGCACCTGATGGAATTAACCGCTGATTAGAGGACCGGCTTTACTGATGAGATGCGCATTAACGATCGGCCGATCGTGATCGGAGCACCCCTTTGCAGCCGTCACAAACTCAGCCGACAGCAGATTTTCCTGGGAGACTCGTGGAGGCTCAGGCCGAGTAACTGCAGTGGGTCGAGGGTTTGACGCATGCTGGTCAGGCTGGTTGTTTCTTCCACGTTCTAATGCTGCAGCAGCTTCCCGCAAAAGCTCACTAACAGATTCGCCATGTCTCGATTACAATATATTCACATTTTAATGTCGTTTCACACATTGTTTCAACCACCATTCAACTCATGCACACGAGACTTCGACGATTGTCTCTAGCGCCGTTACTTGAATAAGCCACACCCACTTATTAACATATAATTTGCATGCAGGTTGTCTTTGAAAATGAAAACGAAAATGAAAACAATGAAATAAAAGAGGAATTAAAATGACAAGTAAAATTTACATTTAAATTTGAATTGTGTCACTATTATCGCGTGAGCGTTAATAAAGAGCTTTGTTAAAACTGTATGTGTAGTTTCTTTTTCACGTTTGATTTTCATTTTAATATTGGCAGTCTTGCCTCAAGACTCTATTGAAAATGAAATGTGAAATCACCAATTGCATTTTATTTTTCAATTTGACAGGTATGTCACCGTGAAAATGAAATCATTTAATTTCATTCTCAATTTTGTCACATATTTTGCGTACAGTTTTCTGTAATGAAATAGTTAATCTGGTTTTAATTTTAATTTTAATCATTTAATTTATTTATTTAAATTTGGCAGAAAATGCCTTCCATACCTACAAACTCTTCATCATGCAACTACAAATCATCAACTAGAATTTTTTTTTTCTTACCAATTTTCAGCCATTAAATCTGATCATTCTGAGACCTCAATAACCATAGGTTTCTCACAAAACACCAGTTATGTGGCGCTGCAATGCACAATTTAGGTTAACACAAAATAATTTGCAAGGAAAAATAAAAGCAGACTGGTACAATTGATTGGCGAGAGGGCAGCTAGGGATCTTGTGCCCTCCACAGTTTGATGAAGGCAGATGATGTCCGTGATCTCACTAAGGTCCTCTAGCAGCACCTGCATCTGCTCTGTATGCAGAGTGTGCTGTCTACTTTCCAGAGTAAACAGCTGGTGACCATGAGGAATATTTCACATTTGCTGCCTCCTAATTCGATCGGTTAGGAGCAGTTAAGAAAGACAAGGGTGTGATTTGGTTCACAGACTTAATATCTGGGGCTGTCTAAGAACTTGCTTTCATGGATTCATTGGTGCAGAATGCAGTGGCACAAAAGGAAATGCTCCAGTATCTCTCTGTTGAAAGAAAAAAACAGCATATGCTGGTTAGGTATGTTTTTAAGCATGGCAGCTGATTTGAACTTGTTTGAGCTGGTCCTTAATTGGTCATAAGCTGGTTTAAGATGGTCCTGAGTAAGTTATAAATTGGTTAATAACTGGTCCTGAGCAGTAGCTAGTTGCTTAAGGTTTTGTTAATCGTTTTTAAAGGTTTACAATACATGGACTTACTCAAGAATATATCTCTAGCATGTAACACCATCATTATGCAGCTAAACCTATAAGATTGTCTCAGAGTTGCCTCTTAAATGTGCCAAAATAATGGTTTAAAACTAATGGAGATTATTCCTTTTCGGTGGCTGATTTCTGCTGACTGGGGTTTCAAACACCCCAACTTTCACACTTCCGAACAAACTTTTTCGACCGTGCGTACAGTGTTTCTCTTTTGTCTGTCATCTTTGATTTTTTTCAACAGCAGTAGTAGCTTCACACTGCGTCACTGTTGTATTCTTTCTGTTTTATGATGGGTGACATCCAGAGTTCAAGGGTTAGTTCACACAAAAATTCAAATTAGCCCATAAATTAATCATCCTAGGTGTATATGACTTTATTCTTTCAGAAGAATCCAGTCAGAGTTATTTAAAATATTGTCTTTGATCTTTCAAGCTGTTTAATGCCAGTCAGCAGGTGTTGCATTGCTTCAGTCCAAAAGAAGCTAAATATAAAGCGCCCTTCCATAAAAAAGTGTCTCACATGGCTCCGGGGGAAAAACAAAGTCCTCCTGTAGAGAATCGATGTGTTTTTGTTAGAAAATAACCATATTTAAAATGTTATAATCACTATAATCTATCTTGCTCTCACTGTTGTAAACAAACCAGTCCTGAGGGAATGACGTATGAGGTAAGCTCTGTGCATGCACTGCTCAGAAGTGATGCACGCGGAAACGCAGCATAGAGATATACACAAAACAATGGTCAAGAATTAGAAGTACAGAACGAGGATTCGTAAAGAAGAATGTTCAAGGATTTCGATACAAGCCAAAGTAAGGAAACTTTGCTTCCTTTGATACTGTAAACAAATGCTGGTTTTCATGAGACTCCCCGGCGCATGCACAGAGCTGACCTCATACGTCATCCTCCTGGAGCTACTTCTTCAGTTTGCAATACCTGTGAGTTGTCCTAGATGCCTCAGCAAGATGCGGCACTGCACTTCTCATCCGGTGTTCGACACCCCAATTTTGTGACACCACTAAGCATACTTTACATAATGTTTTATTTTTTCTCAATTATGTGCTTGGGACATATTTAAATTTGAATCTCTGCATCATCCGATGTTGGTCACAAAATTTTGTAAAATCAGTTACTATTTGGGGTTTTTGCATAAAAGGTATTACAGTTGAACATGTTTCTGAGAGAATGTCTTCTGTTCACTTAATTTTTTTTTACCAATTTTCAGCCATTAAATCTGATCATTCTGAGACCTCAATAACCATAGGTTTCTCACAAAACACCAGTTATGTGGCGCTGCAATGCCCAATTTAGGTTAACACAAAATAATTTGCAAGGAAAAATAAAAGCAGACTGGTACAATTGATTGGCGAGAGGGCAGCTAGGGATCTTGTGCCCTCCACAGTTTGATGAAGGCAGATGATGTCCGTGATCTCACTAAGGTCCTCTAGCAGCACCTGCAGCTGCTCTGTATGCAGAGTGTGCTGTCTACTTTCCAGAGTAAACAGCTGGTGACCATGAGGAATATTTCACATTTGCTGCCTCCTAATTCGATCAATTAGGAGCAGTTAAGAAAGAGAAGCGTGTGATTTGGTTCACATATTTTGCAGCTAAACACAGCTCTAATCCCCTACCATCACAGCAGAGAGATAAGAAGAGAGAGGAAGACTGCTTTCTAGACTGTGCTATACATTCAAAACTAAGATTACAATCTCATTATTCCATATGGAAACTTAACTGCAAAAAGATGGCAAGTGCACAGCTATTTTTTCCAGCGCTGAGACTCAAATCTGTGTCCTTCGGGTTATAAGTCCAGCTCTCTAACCATTAGGCCACAGCTGCCCCCAGTGTGTCAGGTGTAGCCAGGCTGCCCCCAGTTTTCAAGCCTAGCCAATCCAAACATTCAAAAACACGAAGATGTGATCCATGAGTTGAGATTCTTTATGGACAAATACAGAAAAAGGTTTTTCAAAATAAGCCTTGCTGGGTATCCTTGAAACAAAAATGGTTATGTCTTAAGATAACTTTTTTTTGTTTTGTTTTTGTTTTACAATTTTACATCTATTTTCCATTTGATTATTCCATTTCTGCACCTGAACACATGCAAACCTAAAGCATTGTTTAATTGTTTAATCTTTGTTCTATTTATTTATTTGTGCTATTGCGTGTAATTTATTCATTTGTTCTTATTTACGTTTGAGCTTTTTCCCCTATTATATTAGACTTGTGGTTTTTGCTCTGCTATTGAAATTGGGAATTGAATTGAGAATTGTAAAATGTAACTTGTATCAAAATTTTTGGTGTCATATAAGCTTACTTATTACAATACAAGATAACATAAGTCAAAAACAATGATAACAGCAATTTTTTTTGTGGCATGGCCAGTGAAAATGTGAACCACTTGAACCACTGCCCCAACAAGAAAGGAGAAATATCCTTAGTTTTGAGCCCTGAATCAAATAAAAAAATCTTACATATAAAAATCTATTTTGTCAGTTTTAGGGAGGGTTTGATCACCCACCCATGACAAATCTTGTTACATACATTAAATACTCCATTTTAAACTGATATGGATTGATTACGCTCATTCTCATTCTCTCTCATTTAAAAAAAATGTATTCTTTATAATGCTGTGCTAACCCTGCAACAGTAATGCAAATTACAGATTTTTTTCTATTGCCTTTGAAATGCTCAAAACCCAAACAAACAAAATTAATCTGTCTGGACTTGGTTTGACAGTTTCCATAATGCAGCTCACTCACCCAGAGGCACTGCTGAATTTCCAGCAGGTGTGAGCGCAGACAGACAGCAGCACTGATTGTGTGGCCACGCTGGAGGACACATATACACACATCCTGACAACTCAACAACAAACACAACCAGCCTTTCTAGCCTTGAACAGCTAATGAGCTCTAAAGATCCTTTGGAATTTCACTCCGTTATTAAAACCCTCAGCAACAACAAAACGTGGTGCAGGAGCGGTGCTGAAACAGTGTTTTTATGAATTTACTTTAGCTGGGGAATTCAGATTCCAATCTGCCAGGAGTACCAGCTCACTAACCAGAAATGTGGTATTAATCCATCACTAGACATCTCTTCCAAGTAATACAGAATGTGCTCTGTGTAATATTTACAAGTTGCACAACAACTACAGCTGTTGTTGGGTTTGGTTAGGAGATCAGGGGTGGATGGACTCTGGAGTAGTGACTTGTCCAGAGTCCCTTTCTCTGAGACAGCTGAAGAGCACCTGACTGAAGTAAAAGACCCTGCAGTGAGCGTACACGTGTGTATATTTGTGTGCAGCGAGGGCAGACTTTACAAAGTGAAGAGCACTCAAGCAGGTCCTCCTCATTCCCTCCGTCTCGTCTTGCCTCTGCCAGTCCTTATTGGCTGTTAGATTACCACACACTCTTTTGTTCTCTCTTAAATGGTATCGGCAGCCTGCTCTGCAAACTCTTAGCTGCCCTACATGCTCAACAATCTATTTCAACATCCGTTTCTGGCACAGTATCCCTCTGTCTTCCTCATTGTCTCCCGTGATCCATGCATGCATAAATCCTTTAACCTACCACATATTTAATATATTATCTGTACTGAGTAAAATGTAATTCCAGGACTAGTGGGGATGCAACATTTTTAATAAGTAATCTGGCTGTATGTTTTTAACTAAATCCTTCTAAGCCATGATTTTATACATATATCATTGCTAAAGAGCAGTGGGACTCCAAGCGTAGTCAGATCAGCTAAAACATTTTGTGTTGTAGTCTTGATGTCCACTGATTAAATATTACTGCAATTTTTATTTTACAGGCCAATGATAATTTGGAAATTAGATTAGGTTCCTATGTTGTTTGTTCATATCTGATCATATTAAGCTACTAATAATTTTACAAAAATAGTTGATTCAGAGCCATCAACCCTGTGCCACAATTCAATATATGATAGCCACTGTGAAACAACAAATTGTTAAATTTACCGGAAATACACTGGAAGCTTTTGCTGACAGAACTTTACAAATAAGTTCTTTACAAATAAGTTCACAAATGTGATTGTTAATGCAAATATTGTTGAAATGCCCTTTTTAATAAGGCAACTGACTTCCAAAACAATACTATATCAATATTTGAATGCAAATACTGCCATGTTAACAAAAAACAAAAAACATGTAAAAGGCCTAATTAAAATGATAAATATGGTTAACTGCAGGTTACCTTACATTTATTTATTTATTTATTTTTTTTTTTTACTGTTAAAAGTCGTGTTAAAAGTAAAAGTGAGAAAGTATGAATTTATTTTAATTATAGGAGAATATAGGTTGGTTTAGGGGGAACCATTATTTAAATAAGAAAATGTTTAGAGTATAGACTTTGTGTGTGACAACGCAGTTGTGAAACAGCTTACGTCACAACAGTTGAGATGTCAATTATCACTAGACATGACGTAGCTTGATAAGTGTTTGTCTCTAAGCAGATCAGATTTGCTGTAATGGTCCTGGAACGTATGTTAACAAGCAGATTCGTGACAATTCAGCTTTCGTCTGACAGGTGGCTTATAGGTCAGTGATGGGCACGATCTAAGCCAAAGCACTGTCGCTCACAAACACTGTTGCAAAAAAATATTTGCTACAAAAAATATTGAGAATATTCCTGCTGTCACATCTGCGTCAACGATATAAACCGGTGTCTCCGCAGTCTCGCCACAAAGCTAATCTAACTTGTGAAATGATTTCCCCCCCGTTCTAACTGTTGCGCTGAAATGTGACTCTCCGTCTTATAACGCACCTCGCAGATAAATGAACGCCAGAGTCTCGCTTTTTTTGTTTGAGCTGCAGGTATACTTTTCTTTATCTTACAAGTTTCTGTAAGACAATAGAAAGGCATGACTGCAACCATACAAGTGTCTTCGTATTCTTGACTTGAATTGATCCAAAATGCGTTTTGCGTGTTTATCTCATCAGTTAAACCAGACAGAGTCTGAATTATTCTAATTAGAAGCAAAAGCGCTCAGCGTTACTTCTGCAACGCAACTGAGACAAAATGTGACACAAAGATTTACAACGAACAGTATTTCACCCGAGGAGAAAAAAAATATCGTCAGGGTGTACTTCAGAAGTGGCAGAGATATTAAATATGAGCAAAAGACCGTGTATATACAATAAAGGGATGGAGACAAGACACATTAACTGAAATAAGGAGTTGCCTTACCTCCTCTGACATCAAAATTGAGTGCCGCAGGGCACTAAAAAAGAGCGACGTTGATTTCCAAAAAAGATCCTATACGAAAAAAGCGTCTGATCAAATTGAAGCAAAATTCCAGCTTGCAGCTCTGTGACAAGAAAATGTCATTCTCAGTTCGTGCATTACATAACCTCTACTTAACCGTCCACAAAATGATTTGTCTTCAGCCAATTACATTACAAGCCGAAACTCAGTGCTAACTGAGTCTTTTACGTATTCTGACAATCGATTTGTTCATTTAGACCAAGAAATTACATCTGTATTCCCATATCCTTAAAATCCAAGTCATCGCCGTTATCCGATGTCCATTCCATTTTTTCCGATGGTGTCTACTCCTCAAGTTTGACACAATAATGAAACCGATTTGTCTGAAAGGGAAATAGGATTCAGTATGAATTACCTCCGTCTGCTATTTTAACTGACTGGTCCTTCCTATTACTTATCGAAATGTTCCCAAAGGTGCAGAAATCTTCCCAAATCCTTTTCCACACTGCGCATATATTCCCAAAGAAAAAAGCAAAACCGGTTTCGTCGCGAGGTTTGGTGGAAGGGAGCGAGTTGCATCGCTTTCCTTCAGTCTTCTTGCTTCAGGAGCTCGGGGATGTTTCTAATTTATATGCACGCTCAATAATCCACATAAAACGCCGAGTATCCTCAATTCCGAACCTTATGGGTCGAAACTCATATTTTATTATTCAACTATCAACTTCGGTAGCCCGCAGCGTGATCACAATGCTCCAGCAGGTGAATTCGCATTGCCTCACGCTCGCTGAACTGCGGAGAACAACTCCAACTGAGCGAGGCGGATGTGAGCGCGCACTGACGCGCCTGACGCTGGCGAGTTCAGAGTCCCTTTCACCTGCGTCTCACGAGATGGGGCATGTCGGTGCACACACATGAATGATTTGCTCTCGAGCAGTGTGTACCTGCAACTCCCTTTTTCTCCTGTGCCACTGCCATGTCTAAAAGACTCTACAGGAGAAAATGTGCGCAAAAACACTATTACCACAAAACAATGTGACAGCGCGCGGGGGAAACGCGTTTGACGAATCTTAAAACAGGCATTGAAGTGTTGTGGCACGCCGTTGTGACATTATTGTGTGCGAGAACGTCCTATATACAAGTGCGAAACGAACGTAGAGTATTGAGCGCATGTAGCTCATAAAATGGGTTGTTATCCATTTTTATTATTTATGTAACGCGCATGCATGAGTCTTTGGAATGAAGAAACACTGTACCGTTCGTTGTGTACAATGTATTCTCTCTTGCGACTGGCTAATCAAAATTAATGCGAGAAAACGGTCAGAAGTAATATATAACAGCCGTTTGGGGGAAGATAATTTGGCCATTATGGTGTAAAACAGACTGATCTTATGCGGTGCACAAACACGTGGATACATTTTACTAGATTGGGAAGGCGTCTTTACACAGCAATGCCATGCAAATGGTGCATCTGAAGTGGCTTACATTTCAAGAAAAAGAGCACTTAGAAAGTTTAATGTTGCATAAATAATTTACATAGGAATTACAGCAGAAGTAAGGCTTATGAAATGAACGTTTTAAATATGAAATGAGCAAAGAAACATTCAAATAAAAAAGGCTTAAGGCTGCTATAATGCTGCATGTTCAACTTAGCTGTGTAAAGACTGCTTTAGATAAATTGCCATTTTATATTTCTCTCCATTAGTTTAACCAGTGAGGATACTCAGTGCATTTGCCTACTTTGCACAAGTTGTGGCGTACTGCTTCAGCACCATGGACAGAGAGCAAGTGGCGCTGTCCGTGGTGCTGCACACATACAACGTATTTCTGATGCCCGGGCACGTGCGATAAACTGCTTGCAGCTGATAATGTGGTTAGAAGCTCTTAGCTATACATTAACTGCAAAGAAATCATTTTAACCATTTACATCAAAGCAGTGTATAATTGAGCATGCAATCCCTATCCTCATTGCAGAAAATAAATCATGCTTTTTGAAATAAAAATAAATGTCTGGTTTGCACAATTAAAAAGGAGACATCGCATGGCAGCTCTTGATTCTATTACACACAGCACCATGGATTAAGCGGATCCTTTCAAAACCACTATTGCCATTCTTTATAAATTCATTCCAGAATGACAACACAGGCAATGAATATTGACAGGAAAGCCAGTGGTAAGCTCTACAGACTAATTCAAGCGACAAGGCAAGATCTCTAGACGGCCTTACCTTTGGGACACTAGAAGTAATTTCTGCTAAATCTTGAAAGACGTAATCAACCATGACCTGGAGGTGCACGCTTGGAGTCACACACCGAAGAGTGATTACTGGATCTGCAGAGAGGGCAAAGCATGTCCGGGCCTCAGTAGATTCACAAAGGACAGAGCCATCTTTTAGCATACAAAGGCACTAAAAATGTAAGTGTGTAACCACAAGCGACAAAAAGCAGAACTGCAAAAACTTTTTTAAACTGGTAGAAATATTAAACATGCAAAATTTACAAACTTCATCTTCAACATTCCCTAGACAATAAAATATATTGGCTTTGAATATAACATATAATAATAATAATAATAATAATAATAATAATAAAAACTTTAAGTAAAATTGGTAACAAATAATTTTAAGATGTATTTTGGGTCCCCTGAAAGCTTGAGGTCCCCTAGTGGGCACCATGAGAACCACTGCCTTGAAGTATACATATTAAGAGCACTTAAAGAATTTTGATGGATTTAAATGATGGAACATAGGCCCCATTACAATCCCTTCAGGGAAAATAAAGATTAAATTAAGTGTGTGGATTTGGTATTATCCACTTATTTCAAAAATTAAAATAAACTACTTGTTTCTTGTGTAGTTCCTTCTGTGGTCTTTCAAAAGCCAGTCTTTCAAGGTTCACTGAACTTGCAATTCCCTAAAATAGTAAAACAGGTAAAAGGAGGTAAAAAGTCTCTGCTTGTTGTCGGCTTGGCAACCTCCTGTGCTAAACAGGGTACCAGGGCTAGAGCCAAGCTATAAGCCTTCATGAAATATTCACAGCAAAGGGGCGTCTACAGCTGTTCCCTTTTTGTTCAGAGAACAAACCAAACAGTGCGTCTATTTTTGGGTTCTATTCCCACTCTCTGCACTGTCTTTAATCGTCCATCATCAGAGACAGTAAGCCAGAGCTCACACATCTACCAACCCACTATCAAATGGTGCTACCTAACATCTCTGCCAAAAGTACATTCAAATGCCACAGTCAGCTGATCCCCATCACCCTAATGCAAAAGAAGAGTAAGCGTTGCGCAGATGCTGTTGCCAGAAAGAGAGTGGAGCACTCCTACATCCTGCTAAAAATGGGGAGTAATCACATTACACAACTGTAGTCCTTGCCTATAACACTAGGTGTTATTCAATACACTGTCACAAATAAAAGAAACATTCATTATCATTAGTTCATGCTGTAACAATTTATTTTTACAGCATTTATCAACTTATTCTACATATCCTTATACATTTTTACAATTTTATAACATTTCATGAAAAAGCCTGCATTTATATGATATAGTAAAAACAAAAACAAAAAAGTTATATTTTGATTACAATTTATAACAACAGTTTTACTAAAAAGCATAAAAAGTCAAAGTCATATTTAAACACATACAACATATAAAAAAAACCTATGTCTGAACAATTATTTATATTTAGTGACATTCCCAGTAATTTCAGCAAATGAATCGGCAAATTAATAAATTAATGCTCTCCCTTCTCATTCTTCATAAAGGTTTTGCATGTGTCCTCATAAATCTGGCTATGAGAACATATCTGCCTTACCGGAATCTGGCTATAATCTAACCCATTATAGAATGGACTTCACAGCCTGTAAAAAGTAATTAAAAAATATATAAGTATGAGCTATAACTGTCTATTTTCAAACTTACTAATAATACATTTAATGATGAGATCAACATGGTATACATTTTTCCTGACATGCTCCCTGATGCATCATATTAATTGTCCAATCAGAGTTTATCTCAACTGACAGTGATAAAACTCCACTGAGATGACGAATTACCCTCTCCATCTATTGACA